>NC_091510.1:4168582-4473922 GCF_947461875.1 Haliaeetus albicilla
TAAATTTTCTGAATCAAAACTACTCCCAACTTCAGTCCAATTCAGGTACTTTGGTTGGGTTTTGAAGGAAAAAAGTGTAGATTTATAACAAATCAAATGCCTGCGCACTGCTACTTCTTTAATAAATTTTAGTAAATAGGACTTCCTATCATTTTTTAAATAGCTACATCCTGAACTAAGATGCTTATCAGGCTGTCACCAAAAAGAAGCTCCTCTCTGGATCCCCAAATATCTTTATAGGTGAATTATTAGTAATAATTTTGCCTTTAGTAATCTATATGAAGAAAATGGTTAGCTAGATTCAGCAAGCATTCAGGATGAGGTTGTTTAATTTCAGGGGATTTTAAAAAATAAATTATTGCTGTAACCAGAAAGTAATTCTTATTATTCTTTTTACAGTTTTTATAACATCCTGCTTTTCCAGCAGAATTCAATGTATCGCTTAAAATTCTTAAACTAAATGTGGTAGTTCACTGCTGATCATCATTAGAAAACATCTCAAAACACCATGGGGAAAAGTGATTTATGTTATTTTCATAAGTAATTTTATGAAGACACATCAAATGAATAAAGATACTGTATCAACTCTGACACAAATGAAGTGTTTTTCTTTAATTCAATATCAAAATAGTGTATAACTGTGGCAGCAAAGAAAATTCCTTTTTAAAGTGAGGGATTGTCCCCTTTTCCAGGAAACATGTCAAAAGCAGCATGATCTGTGATTACCATTTGTGTTTACTCAGATGTTAAAGCCAAATGATTCTACATTGTTTAAGGAGAGATACTATATTGTGTGTAATTGAAGCCTGTGTTTTGGAGAAGGAAAAGGTAAAACTCTATAAAGTTAAACAATAGCAAGGCTAAAAAAATCAGGTAACTATGATACATTTTTCTGTTTGAATTAAAAAAATAGATGGAGGAGTAGGCTGTCTTAATAGTGTTAATATTCACCTGTGCTAGTCAAGATCATGGGCAACAGTCTACTTAAACACCATTTAACATAAATATACAGTTTTCCTTTTGAAGAGCTTAAAATACTGTCTTTTTTCAAGTGAAGTTTTATTTGAAATTAATGCAGCTTTTTTAGTTTGAGCACATTATGTACTATAATTTTGACTTGCAGAAGGGTGACTCATTTCACTTTAAAAATGAAGAGAAATTCATGGTACTAGTAATTGAGAGGAGTTGACGAGCCAAAACAAAACCATAGTAATGGTTTTGTAAGGAAAATAGATAATTGTACCCAGGTGGTTCCCCCTCAGGCAATGTCTTCCTTAGTCGCAGCAAGATAGTTGGCTTTGGCATACTGATGTAGTTAACGATGCCAAGTTACTGCTTAGTTCATCTTCCTGCATGAAGATCTTTGTAGGCAAAAGGGATTCCTGCTGAAATGTTCATCAAGCTGGTTACAGCCTCTTAGTTTTTTGAGGCTGCTTAAGTTTGATGAGCTCGTTCTGGTCCGAGTTTGATCAGCCATAAACGTACTCTGGATGATACATTTATCTACACACATACCAGCTGAGTAGCCAGTGCGCCCTCATTTTCACAGTTCCTCAGTATAGTCCCTTTGACAGGAGATGAATGGGGATGTGACAAATACGCGTAGAAGCTGCATGTACACTATCATGTCTACCATGACAAGAACTTGATCATAGTAAAAAATACTGCCCTAGGTAAGCTCTCTGTATTCCAGTACAGGACAGGTCTACATTAATCTGTCGTTTGGCATATTAGTTTTGCAGTAAATCATCAGAAATGTTCTTGAAGATTACATCAACGTTCTTGCAAAAATCCATTCCATTGTATTTTTGTAGTTAAAATCCTAGCTTTAATATGCTTTTCTTCTTTGATAGGTCTTGTGCTTCTTTTAAATTTCCATTATTTATATTTACTGGCTAAAACTGTGAAACATGGTACCTGAATTTGACTCCTCACTGGTAGGATTTCCTTTTTAAGGTACTGAGCTCTCGTTAAGCTCTAGGAGTTAGAGATGCTTGGCAATACTGAAAGTTAGGTTACTAATATGGAAGTGCCTGAATATGGATTGATATGCCTAATTTTAAGCTTCAGCATATGAAAAAAAAATACTGACTACACATGAAACTTAATTTAAGAGCTAATTCCTACAGCAAAGAAATCCTCATGACTTCTATTTATACTTTGAAGTCTGTATTTCAAACCTTATTCCAAACAGGAAGGAGATACAGAAAATAGCAGTCAGGAAGCTCAAGAACTTGATCTTACATGTTGCATTTCACATGTATTTTTGATTCAAAAATTATACCAACCTGCCAGATTTCAAGTGAAAAAAACCAACCTTTGAGTCTGTTCTACATCCACAATACAGAAACAATGCAAACTTTCTTTGTCCATGCATGTAAATGTTATTCAAAAACTAGTGTAAATCCTAGGAAAACTAGCATGACATAATACGCCTAGACAGTTGTCATTTATTGTAACTTCAGCTTGCTTTTGGGATACAAATCTATCTCCTTTTCGATCATTAAAACAAAAATTACTTCTTTACAAAAGTCACTCTAAACTGGGTATTTTAATCCTAGCATGCAAGTAAAAGTATTTTTGATGCAGGGCTTCATTTTGATACTAGTTGCAATGGTTGAATTAGATGAAGTGATTTTATGAAGTGTTTTTCAAATAAAAAAAAACCTGTGTGAATGCAAATGGCTGGTTTTATTAAGTGAAATTATTGTATTTTTTAATAGACAGGATAACAGCATATCATTAGTAAAAGCCTGCTGGAACGAACTTTTTACGCTTGGTCTTGCACAATGTTCACAAGTTATGAATGTGGCAACTATATTAACTGCATTTGTTAATCACCTTCATGGCAGTTTACAGCAAGGTAAGGTGCATACTGTGCGCATTGCCAGACTTGGGGAATTACTTAATGTTTTTTAAGTTTTGAACTGTGCAGAAGCTTTTTACTTATCCTTCAGTTGTTAATGAAATTTTACTATTTATAGAGTTTCGTGGTTAGTATTGAAACAAAATAATACCAGAAAATACAGTTCACAAGATGGAATTTTTTAGCGATTTTGCAAAAGTCAGCTATGCTAATACTTACCCCCAAATTAAAAAAAAAAAAAATTACCCATCTATCTGATATAGGTTATCATTTACAGGGGTTGTTTTTATTGTGTGTCTATGTAATGTCTCATAGCGTTCTGCTGTTCTGTTAATATCAGCTCAAATTAGGAATATTTCAGGCAGCATCAATGTTTAAGAACACAAGTGTACTGTGAATCTGATTCCGTTGTATGAAGGGTATAAAGTAAAGAATGACCCACCTGTCCTTGCTGTTCATAGCTGTGAAACAAAGGAGCCAAATGCCAATTTGGTGATATACTTCCTTTACATACCTTGGCTTCTTGACTTCTGTGTATTAGTTTTAGACTACATGCGAGTCTTCAACAGATCTTCACTAAGTATACTTTGTTGCTTATTAATCCTATGCCCTGCATCTTTTGCATATTTTTCATTCAAATGAAAGAGATGTCAGTTGGCCTCCTCTTTCATTCACTCTGCAGTGAAGGAAATTGTTCTGAGTAGGGGAGTCTCTTAACTAATCTTTGTGTGCTAGTGAACACTCACAAGGTTGTCAGCACTAAAAGCTAACCAGTCAAAAATATTATAGTCTTCATCTGTTCATAGTCTTAACACATTTTTAATAATGTAGATGCACATACAAAAATCTTAGCATTTTCAGGTTAAACTAGATTTTTGCTGTTACATGTATGAAAAGTCACTGTTGTTAATCCTATGCAAAAACGGACTGGTAAACTGTAGAAAAACAGTCCACCAGACTACAGATTTTTCCTGTCCTTTTATGATGAGGGAATTAAAGAATTATTTCTGAGGGTTTTTCATGATAAAAAAATACCCAGAAGATCCTCCTATAAATAGCAATAGTTTATAATTAAAATAAATTGATTAAACCACTAAATGTGGATCAGCTAAAGATACTAACAAATCTGTGAATGTCTTTAGGAGGAATACAAATGGAATTTGGGAACTTAATTTGGTCTACATCATTTTTAAGCGTGTTCACCAAAAAGGGTATTGTAGTAATTAATCATGGTTTTATCATTACTACAAATCTATTTTTTTGCCATTTAATTGAATGCAAAAATCAGAAATTGATAACCAATGTCTTCCAGTTGTGTAGTATGCCAGCTGCAGCATCTCCAAGAGATAAGTTTGTGGGGCCCAGGGACCCCACCTAGTTTGACAGATTGTGGAGGGAACGGGATTTTCAGGCTGCTTAGCTATTGCTGACCCAAGGGGAACAACTCTGCACCAACCACATTCCCCTAGATGCAAATCAGGAAAGGTGTGTAGTGCACCTTCTTTTTCAGCAGCGGCATGGTCTTTGAGTAAAATAACCCGCGAAACTGTACACTAACCGACCTCATGGCACCTGACCCTTAGACGTAGAGCACAGATCTGCAGTGGCAGTGTATTCTTTACTTCTAAGTAGTCTTTCCCTTGCTTGATCATTTCAAGCTCTAGTCCACCCCTGATTACTGGCAGCTTTAGTGGCAGGAAGAGACCTAATTGTGCAATGGAGGGGGGGGGGTTGTTGTAGTCCATAATTGTTGGTGTCAAGATTATTCAGACCTAGTATGTGAGTTTATAGATGGCAGAGATTTCCCACTGTTTGGATCTAATAAAATCATTATTTTTAAAAATCCAGTGTGACCACATTTTTTGCTTGTGTGTTGACTTGGGGGTTTATATTTTATGTGTGTGTTGACTTAGATAAGCTGCCAACAGACAGAGGAAAACTAGTAATGGAGCATATCTTCAAATTGCAAGAGTTCTGTAACAGCATGGTTAAGCTTTGCCTAGATGGATATGAATATGCCTATTTGAAAGCAATCGTCCTCTTCAGTCCTGGTATGTAATTATTCCAAATGTAAAACTTTAATCTGTGCTATTTTTTGCCATATAACTTCTGCCTGTTTCATTATATGCAGTTAGTATCACTTGTAGAACCACTGCTTCACTTGTTGAGGAATCTTGGAAGGTGTGTAATGAGGACTGCAGGAACAGGAGGGTTAATCTAGTGTAAATAGTTGAATGCTGCTTTGGAGACTTAAGTTTTACTCTTGCCTCTGCCTTTTTTTTCCAATTATTATTTTTATTTATTTATTTATTTATTGCTTTTAATTCTGTGCTTCCTTTCTGGGGTGTTTTTTCTGAGGACCTGCAGTTTGATTTTCAGAATTGTTGTTCTTGCACATCCAGCTGAGATGGATTGAAGTTCAGGTTTTAATGTATGAAAGGCTATCTCTCTGGGCATCGATTCTCACATGCAAAATTACAGAAACATATCACCTCACTTCACATAGGTATTTTGAAAATAAATATTACATATAGCATTTCTGGTGAATGTACACCAGAAACATTCCCTTATATTATTATTTCTGTCTTCTGAACAGTATTTGCCTAATGTACTCCAAGTAACATTAATGGACATACATTAGACAGTGAAGATAAAATAAAAAAATGATTATTTTTTCCTTCTGGGAGATTAGTCTACAATATGGAGGAACAAGAACCCTCTGGTTATGATAGATAGTGACTGAGTACTTAGATTATATAACACGTATGTGTGGACTGTAGAAAATTACAAAATTAATTTTCTTTATTTGAAAATTGTAGAATTAACTTTTCACTAAAGGCATTCAGATATTATATCAGTATCCTGCAGGTCTTAAATTTATCATTCAGAATTTAGTGATTTAATATAAAACCAAAACCAAATTTTTGATAAAACATATAAACCTCAGGTCCTTTCTGTATCTCGAGGAATTTTTCACTGTCACATTTAGAAAGTAAATCTTCAGTCACTCTATTTTACATTAAAAACGTTTAAAAGCATCAATAGCTTCCTTAATCCTCATTGCTCTGCTTTTTTTAGATGCTGATGTCCCATAGAAAAGATCAGAGCAAATTTTAAAAAAGCTGTCTGCACCTTAGTGACCTGTCCACCATCAGTAGTGTAGGGTATGGAAGAGAACTGGGTATTCGGTTCTTGTCAGTTCTGTAGATTTATTAGATCTGAGAACAACTTTCGGTTCACCCTTTCACAGAAAAATTAGTTGAGGTAAGAAAATCGTTAGGAACCTGGACACTGTCGAAATGTAAATTTTAAGCAGGTTTTCTTACATATGAGAATTGTGAAGTTCTTGGTTTGCAGTTTCTCATATTTACGTGATCTTTTCTATATGTAGTATCTACAACGAGTATCCACATCTCCCAGTAAAAGTGGCAGCATCAGCAGGAATTCATGGTACTCAGTCTAAGTGCACAACAAAACCCTGAGTATCTTCCACTGCTTTTTTTTTTTTTTTTTTTTTAATATTGCATCAATGGAAGACTTCTGAGATGAAAGATGTTCTTCCAAATAAGAGGCAATATAAGTAGTGTCAGAACTCTCCAGGAAGGATGAGAAATTCCCAGACGATATTCCAGTGATACTCTTCTATTGTGGATCACTAAGGAAAATCAGATCCTGAGTGTTTTCACTATAGACCATAATCCTGCTGTCAGTCTTCGTGACTAGGAGAATCTTGCATGGTTTTATGTGTTTGTTTCTACAGTCCACTGAAGCACAGGAACAATTTCAGTTTTCTGATAAGCAGTACCCACCATGAGTTTAATCGCAATATTAAGAGCACTTGAAAATGGTTGCAATTTTTCTTCTCCACTGAGGACTGAAGAGTTCCCTGGACTTCTCACTGTTATTTCAGAAGAGGCAGAGACTTTCTTTAAGTGGAGGGTGGGAAGGTGTTTGTTTGTTCAATTTTAGTAGATAATGCTTGCAGGAGATGTAATTCTTTAGGTGTTCCTTACCCCAAAATAGTCCTTTCACAGCATTTCCATATTCAGAACTGGTACAGGTTGCTCCAGGAAAGAAACAAAATGATGGAAGAATACCTCAAGCCCATTTTTCTAGTGCAATGCCTACTAGGATTTATGACAGAATCTGTTGGTTTGTCTGAAGAAATCAGTCCTTTTTGACAACAGAAGAGATTTCTCTAGGAACGTTACACTTGCAAACCAATATTTACTTATTTGTTTAGTCTGAAGTTAATTTGTTTCCTTCCAATTAGATTTGACAACACAAAACGTAGAAGGAAAAATACTTGGGAAAAGACTATATCCAGTCACATGTTTGAGATGAATTTTCATTAGCTCACATGCTTTCAGGATCACATTCCTAATGATATGTAGCTGCTTTAATGGCAATGTGTTGTCAATATTCTTGATCCAATGAGCCATGTAACAAAATCTTCATGTACCTGAAAGTCAGTACCTTGAACAGAAGGGATGTTCTGGCAATGATTCACAGGCCAGAAATTACAATTTCAGGGATTTTACTGCTCTGCTACGGGATGGGGCTGGGCTGCACATGCAGCAGAGACCTAAGGTAAGAACATCTGCTTTAGTAGGCCCGGCTGATTTGCTGTCTTCCACAGCTGGAGACTTGAAGATTACTGAAAATCTTCAGTGCCATGCCAGCTGTTTGACTGTCACAAGACAGCCTTGGGCAAAGAGATGACTGTGAAGAGAGTGCCTAGAAGACTTTGCATCTTTATAAATGGCTACTAGCGTACTAGCAGTGGTCTTCAAACTACTGTTTTCGGAAGTTGACTGCTAGCTGTGTTTCTGACATTGCTCTAAAAACAGCGTCATGAAGCAATGCATATTGCATGTCAGTGACAACTCTTCAAAATGTATTGCTGCTTTACAAACTTGTTAACCTCTTGTCCTCTGCATAAATTTGAAATCATGCTTTCAGAATGACTGAATATTCCTCTGTGAAATTATGTGTTCAGGGGAGTCCAATATATCACATAACTGCTAAATTGCTCTGAAAGCTTCTGTATCTGCAGAGCTAGACGAAAACCTCCTGGTTTTGTTGACAGAAGGCCATATATTTGGAGAGGAGGAGTGACTGTTAGAAATAATCTGTTATCTGACATAATTTGGCAGCTCATTTATGATCCCATTTCTGAAAAATAAATTACATTATTTGTCACACTGCTATGACAGTAAATTATTTACATTAAGAAAGATGGATAATAAAAATTACAGGCCATGTAGAGTGTTCAGAATTACCAGATATTAATTTCCAATTGTGACTTGGCAGTTAGGTTGATATCCTTTCATTTTAGCAAGATTTAAATTTCAGGTGTTTAAACCACTGCTAAAAATTATGTTTAGCACATTTGAAAATTTTGCACCAAACAGTTGAAAAAGAATGATCTGCTACATATTTTCTGCAGTTTTTAGGAAACAAATGGCTCATAGCCTTTTATTCTTTTTCCACTGATCTTAATTTTATCCTTCACTTCCCATTCAAGTGCTATTTGTGCATACAATATTCCAATAAATGTCAGCATATTAAAACAGCGCTGTTCTACTGCTACACAGAGAACAGAGCTGTATCATCAAGATTGATGTAAGCATTGCAAGCACTGCATTTATTTGAACTCTTCGAAATGTCTGGTTGTATTTATAGAAAACTAAATAAAACATAAACATAGAGGAAAGGAAATATAAAGAGGTAAAGCAGTGTCCTCCACTAAAACTGTGAATTTGCTACAGCTGCCAAATAATGATTTCAGTATGCTTACAATTAGATAATCTGTATGGATTTTAGTGCATCTTATGTCCAACAGGTATAATAACAATGTAGAGTGGGTTCTTTTCAGATCACCCAGGCCTAGAAAATGTGGTGCAGATTGAGAAATTTCAAGAAAAGGCTTACATGGAGTTCCAAGACTATGTAACAAAAGCATATCCGGATGATACTTACAGGTCTGTAAACTTACATGCTTACTTGATTGATTCTCTTTTCAGTGTGTTGATGATACTGATTTGTACAGTATTTCGTTAATAAATATGTATATTTTCTTCTTATCTCCTTAAATGGAAGAAATTACCTTTAGAGCAATTCAAATGTTATGCATGTACTCATACGTGTTATGAGTATTATTTATCTACTCATTCATTATTAATTTCCAAAATGAAATTTTGGAAATAAAATAAATATTTTTAATGTTTTCATTTTGAATTGCACCTACTTGGAATATTTTCTCATTTAGTCTAAGTCCAAACATTATACAGTCCATGTAACTGACAGGCATATCACTTTTTTTTGTACTGTTGAAGACCTGACTGAACATAAATTTAATACTCTACTGATTTAAATATTTAAGCCTTTCATCAACTAGATATAACAAATTTTGACCAGTATTGTCTCTTGTTACTTTTTCTCTTCTCTTACTGATAACATGATTGTGAATAACACCAAAATCTGTGACCACAATTAACACTGTTTACCAAACTTATCTTCCAGACTGTCTAGACTTCTTCTCCGATTGCCTGCTCTTAGGCTAATGAGTGCTGCCATCACTGAAGAGCTATTCTTTGCAGGACTGATTGGAAATGTTCAGATTGATAGCATCATCCCATATATTCTGCGAATGGAGACAGCAGACTACAACTCTCAGATAATTGGTCATGGCGTATAAAAGTAGCAGTCAAGGATTCTGTACCATGGCAGTCATGGTGATGTAAATGCATACCCTGTCTCCAAGAGATGGCAATAAGCCTTCCCATGCACCTTTCCAAAGAAGGCTAATATTCCTCCTTTTCAGTACACTTGAGAAACGTGGTGGAGTGTATTAAGGAATATAGGATTGCTTCTTATTTTTCATCTGATCTTCAAGGACTTGTAAATTAACTTGATATCTGAAGAAAGTCAAGAATTGTCCATCCTATTTTTGTAGATAGATGAACTTGGAATATTTGTTTATGAAGTCCAGGCTCGTGAAGAAACTGAAGAAGCTTTGACTGAACTAAGGTATCTCAACTTAGTTTGATGTTTTAGACAAATAAATTAACTTTCCTCTCTGAGTTGTGTTTTCAGTGTTTTGCTACTAGTTCTTTCTCACTGATCAAATGGAAAATACATCATCAAACATCCTAAAAAGGCCAGTGTTTCCATGGAAACAAGACCATTATAACCAAACTTAGTTCTTTCTGTTGTTTTGAAGAGAGATTTGTTTCTTGTTGAATGAAACACTGGACATCATTACAAGTGCAGGGAAAGTAGAGGAAATTCACATTTTAAAATATTCTGATGATATGCTGATGCAGTTTATCAAAAGTGAAGCAGCAAAGGATCAGTACTGACTGTTTTGTGATGCAAAGGAATACTGTGTTGTAGTATTAACATCTTGGTAGACATCAGCTGGTTTATACAATAAAAAAACTAACAGAGAAGTATATACTTCAGGTATTCAAAGACAGCATCCTCCTGGTTTTTCTGGTCTCAGAAGTTAAAGCTTTTTCGCACTACCCCTCCCTCTTTCATACTCAGTGCACAACCATGGAGGCATTCTAGATGCCTCTTAACTTGTGTTCATGTCTTTATTTTTTTATTATTGTTAGCCTTTGGCTATATAGTTCCAACCAGTCTCATATGATTATTTTTTAAATTTTAAATTTGAGTTTGTCAAATCCAGTGCCCCTCCCTATGGGAGCATGGTCTCTGCTGCTTTTCCTTTCCTCATTAGAAATGGGTCTAGATACTTCATATATGTTGCCTGAATCATGCTCCATAGCTCCATCTAAGGATGGGTTTAAATGTTTTTCTATCTTGAGGCATGTGCCTCACTGATGAGTAACACTGACATATGGTTGGTTGCTTCTTGGTATGCATCTCAGCAGCAGGGTTTATGGAAATAGGAAAGGCGGTTGCTGCCAATATGCTGTGCTTGTTCTCTCCCCAGGGTTTAGAGGTCTGTCTTGCTCTCTGTAGGACCAAGTTGCCGATGGGAGGTATATCATTCTTCAATCCAGCTCTCCTTTGAAATTCTGACCCTGCTTTCTAGCCCTGTGCTATCCCTAACCCACTTCTGGCCCTAACAGGCGTGGGAGATTCAGAGTCCTCTGTGTTAAACCTTTTAAGGAAGCTGACAGCACATTACTCCTGAATATTTTGGAGGTGGTTTCTGAGGCATTCCAATACTCTTGGAAGAGTTTTACTCCAATATTCTCCAGATTCATGTAACTGAGATAACAGTAAATAATGGAAATAAAAGCTTGCTTTCCTTCTAAACGCAGTACATTGTGTAAATCTCTCTCACATCCTTGGAGAAATCTTTTAGTCCATAGCTTGAGCCTCAGGTGTGATATGTAGTTCTTTGTTTACAGCTGGCCAAACGATTCAGCTGATGCACCCTCTCGCAGGGTGCTGTCCGGCTTTGGAAACAGCTGAGAAAATGCCAGTGTTGCTACAGATGTAAATCTTTAGCAATTGAATCCCTCAGTGCATCCATCTTTATCATAGACCAGCCCAGGCCTGAAGGGACCTTGAAAGACCATCCAGTCCAACCTTCTGTGGGAAAGGGAGCCTAGATGAGATTGCCTAGTGCTCTGTCCAGTCGCATCTTGAAAACCTCCAGTGATGGGGACTCCATCACATCCCTGGGGAGGTTGCTGCAGTGGTTGATTATTCTCAGCGTAAAAAACTTCTTTCTTATGTGGAGATCTCCAGGAGTTTTCAGAGATGATAGACAGTGGCCTTGCACCAATGTCAGCCACTTGTCTCAATACCCCAGGGTGGATTTCCTCTGGGCCCATGGATTTATGCGGGTTGAGCCCTTGCAAGAGGCTGCAGACCAGCCCTTCTTCCACTACTGGTGGGTCAACACGTGTATTGTTGTAGCTACTTGATCCTGTGCTCTGCGGTCCAGCTGTGCTGGCAAAGACAGAGGCAAAGATACTGAGAACCTCTGCCTTGTCAGCATTACTAGTGAGTAGTTTCCCTGCCCTGTCTACGTTTTCCCTGTGCTTCTGCTTACTGCTCACGTATCCAAAGAACCCTTTCTTCTTGTTCTTGACATCTTGGGCCAATGTCAGTTCTAGCTGAGCCTTAGCCTTCCTGACCGCACCTCTGCATGCCCTAGCAAGGTTCTTGTAGTCCTTTGATGGGTATTTAGCCACCTTTCCATAGCTGGTATGCTTCTTTTATGCCCCCCCCCCCCCCTTTTTTTTTTTTGCTTTTCTGTTCAGAGCATTGTTTTGGAGGAGATGGCCTCAGAACCTTATTTTCTCTGGATTTCTGTTCTTGCTTCATCTTTGTGCCCTAGTCTGTTTGAATACAAGTTAGCCTACTTCAGTAACATGTGGACTGCCATTACCACTGACTGCTGGGTCAAGACTACTTTCTTAGGATGTGTTAAATCAAAAGCACAAGAACCTTGGTCATGTTTCCATCAGGTTGTTTAAATTCAGGTGTTTGAAACATGTCCTTGCTGTTCTTTTTGATTCCCATCACCTCTGCTGGGCAGCATTAGATCCAAATCCCAATGGCTGACTTTTTCCCCTCCCACACCTTTTACTGTTCTTTTCCTGGCAAATCCCTTGGACTTCATCTGGGATTCCTGCCAGATCACTGAATCAGGAAATTCACCCATCCATGTTTTTCTTTTTAAATCCTGTATTTTCAGGTCTGAGATTTGCCTTCACATGTTGGGTAGCAAGAGAATATTGTCCTCTTATTTGCATGGGACAGAGACTTTCAGATTATCTTTAATCTAGTTCGCTTGACCAGCTGAGAAATCAAACAGGATAACCACCTCCAAACTAGGTAATAGACTGTATTACCTCACTTGAACAGTATGGTTGAGTCACCATCAGTAATCACAATATTCTCTAATAGTTCTCAGACTACATTTGAGGCTTTGCTCAATAATATCTGTTTCATATCTTTGCAAACCAGACAACTAGTTCAAATCTTCAACCAAAGAACCAAGAACCAGGTGGTCTCTGCCGGCCACCTTTTCCTGAGAATACTGCGACACTTAATTATCTGTGGTGTGGCCATCTATATGGATATGCACATAAAGAAAAGTTGCTTATCTCAAAGAGATTCTAGCTACTTGTGTGTTGTCCATATATGCGATAACCATATACCCTTCTCCCTTGGTATGTGTGGCTGACAGAATATTGTAACTCTATGCTTGCTGTCAAGTCAAGGAAAAGGGAGAGATATGAGTGTACGCCCACAGTACTGTGAGGGCCAAAAAAAAAAAAAATTTTATGATCTTGGATACCTCTGATGTTCGGACCTCTATAGAGCAAATGTGCATACACACAATGCATTGCAAAGAGCTCTGGCTACTGGTAAGTAACCTTTTTTATCCCAAAGTTTTCTTACATTTTTTCATAATAATAAATTTTCATTGTAAGTTCAGTATTGATTGAAAGGTAGCGTGCAGCTGGTCTATGTTGCCTGGCAAGTAATCTCTCTTGTCTTTATGATGATCTAGAAGCTGGATCCCATACTGCAGGTTGTTGCTTCAGTGCTACTCATTTTGCACATCAAGAATTTTCATTATTCATTTAAAAATAATTTCATTAATCATTCTTCAACTATAAATTCATGCTTTTGATAAGGATTGAGGCATAACTGGGTTTTCTCAGGAATGGGAGCTTTAAAACAGGTAAATTAATACAGGGATGAACATGGGTTTTCCTTATTTCTGGATGTTAACCATTGCAGTCATCTGAGAATAATGCAACAGCTCATGGAAAGGCTAAACAGTGAAGTTCTGGTTTTGTTGTTTTGGTTTTTTAAGATAACTGCTGCTCAGTTAAATGGAGCGTATTAAGTTACCTTCAACTCAGGCCCTTAGTGTTTCTAACAGCTATTTTTTATGATGACATGATCTCACATTACCATCTGTGTGATTTATTGTCATTTATAGTCTTGTGAATAAATGTTCTTTGCTACTGAATGAAAGGTTGGCTAATATTACTGGTTTATTTTGTGCTGTTCAGTAACAATTGTTGGTCAGCTAACAAAAATGTGAATAATGAAGCTCACTCCACCATGGACATTAAAATATCTCATTGGTTTTGTGACCTCTTCCTTTCACCTTCATTTTTCAACTTTTTGATCTTCAGCAGTCTGCCGGTTTTCATACCCAATCAGGATTTAAGCAAACTGTGGCATTTGCTAGCCAAAAAACAAGAAGTCTCTTTGCCAATGCAAGGACAAGTTTAGTTTCAACAGCTTTAAAATTTTCAATGCTAAGAGCAAGAAAAATCATTTTAATATAAATTACATGAAAGGAAAAACAATTTTATACATTTTAGAATCCTGTAATTTAAAGATGGGAGCAATGTTACACATAGTAACTACACACTAGTTACACTAGTTCAGACATTTTTCATGGAAGTATATGTTGTACATATATTTAGGTTTAGGTTGCTTGTTTCATGCTGGTAAAGTTCCTGGTGCAAATAATTGTTATATTTTAAACTTTTTTCAAAAGTACATTCATTGCAATACCTTCTGCAGTTATAAACTTACCTGTCCACACATTTATTCTCTTTGTGTAATCTTCAGTGTCAGTGAAAGTCACTCTGTTCATTTTGAAACTAGTCTGTTCATTTTGTTCAGCCTTTGCAGTTTGCTATTACATCAGTTTCTGTGTAAGCATTACAATGTCACTGTAGTTGTCTTGCTGTTGTATAAAAAAAAAAATCACTGTAAATGTCTTGAAACCTGGCTAAATTGGTAAATTCTATTTTGGCTGTATTTTTTAAAATAAATTGTAACTTTCTATTATAGAAAACAATTGCAATAACCTAGTACTTTGTTAGTGTTTTATATGGATTGACTTACAGACCTAAAACAGTGTATATGATTACAAAGAGTTTGTGGATCTTTCACACTTTTATTACACACTGTAGTATTGTCAATTATATTTAGTCTCTGGGATTTGTGATAGCTGCAATATCTTGCTGTTCACTGATCTTTGTTGCTATTAACCCTTTGTTTCCGTGCTTACTACTATCTGGTCTATGAATTTGAAATTGTAATAATTTATTGTAAAATCTAATTTACCAATTTTTTGCTTTCTAAAACACTAGATAGCAATATGTATTGTAATGAACCCTGATCACAGATCTTCATGTCATATAATGCAATAATGTGTATTTGGAAATTATTATTTGATTCATTATGGATCAGTTTTAGGTTGGAAGTTAGAGTATAGTTGAACACAGGTTTTTTTCTTTTGAAAGAAATCCAGAATTCAGATGTGCAGGTTTACTTATCTCAGTTTTAAATATTATTGGATAAATAATGAATTTATTCATGTTTAAAATTGTGACATTATCACAAGTTTTCATCTATTCCAGAATTGATTTCTCAATGATAATTGAAAAAGTGTAAATTTTTTTTAGTCTTTGTCTTAAATTATAAATGAATGTGGAGTTTGGATGATGCAATGAGTTTATTAATTATGAGAGCTGGAAATAAGCATTTAGTCTCTTCCCCATCAGAACTTACTCCAGGCTCACTTTTGCCTCTGTTTTAAAATTTTCCTTTCCTCAGTACTTAGAATCACAGAATGGTTTGTGTTGGAAGGGACCTTAAAGATCATCTAGTTCCAACCCCCTCGCCATGAGCAGGGACACCTTCCACTAGACCAGGTTGCTCAAAGCCCCATCCAACCTGGCCTTGAACACTGCCAGGGATGGGGCAGCCACAACTTCTCTGGGCAACCTCTTCCAGTGCCTCTCCACCCGTATCGTAAAGAATTTCTTCTTATATCTAAGCTAAATCTACCCTCTTGCAGTTTCAAACCATTGCCCCTCATCCTGTCACTGCAGACCCTGGTAAGAAGTCTTCCTCTGTCTTTCTTATAAGCCCCCTTTAGGTACTGGCAGGCTGCTGTAAGGTCTCCCTGGAGCCTTCTCTTCTCCAGGCTGAACAACCCCAACTCTCTCAGCCTGTCTTCATAGGAGAGGTGCTCCAGCCCTCTGATCATCTTCGTGGCCCTCCTCTGGACCCGCTCTAACTTCTACTGAGCCCTGTTCCCCAATCAGACAGCTAAGCAGTTACTCTCTCATACCAGTAACTTTCAGAGCCTTTTGGTCACCTCTGAAGGGAAGAGCTCTCTAGAAAAAAGTGCTCTTCTAGGCAATAGCAAAAACTTGTCTGGGAACTCTCCGATTTTGTTTCCCCATGGCATCTCCCTTTTCCCCTCTACTCAACAAACATCCCTAGCACCCAGTCTTGCCTTTTCTCCTCACACCTCTATCAGATAACCCCAAAGAACATTTGTACTTCATCATATGAGTCCACCTCTCACAAGCTCCTTTGTTTTTCTTTGTATGTGTGCAAAGTCTTGCATTAATACATGCCTGTGAACAGCCCTGCTCAGCCACCTCAGTCTTCCTTACCCTCTGAGCTCCCTAGTGTAAAGCCTTACCCTCCCTCTGATATACAACGGCTAATACAGAATAGTTTTCTCCTACATGAATCTTCATCAGAAGTCAGGGTTGTGCTTTTTGACTTTAGTGTAGGAACCGACTGTGTTCTCTGAGTCACTGTGTTGGAGATGACAGCATGTCATCTGGACCACTCGAGTATCACCATCTTCAAGTATCAACATCTGGATACTTAAGGTTTTTGTGGCTGTTGATACTGGCTGAACTAATGCATTTCCTGATTATTTTTTAGTAACTGGGTCTTGTAGTAATGCTTGCTCAAATACATTTTCAAGTTAACTGTGCTTGGATTAGGGGAAGGTAGGTGGGGTGCTGGGAAGGAGAGAAGAGTATCTGTGGCTTGTGTCGAGTGGTAGGGGAAAGGGGGATAGCGCAGGAGCAATGTTCTGGGGATGCTTTTAACTAAATTTCTGTGGTGTAATTGCCTGCGAGAGCAGAGAAACTAGACGGAGCTGCTCCACCATGGGTTCTTCTGAATTAATACAGCGCATTTCACACAGCAGAACTGTCCGCTGGACATCCAGAGGACCAAACTGCCATGCTCTGAACCTCCTGGTAATACCAGCTTCCTAAACAAAGAATCTGCTTTGGTCCTGCAGACTTCTGGTGCTCTGCAGACCTGCAGTCTAATCCCTTCCAAGAAGCTGTTCCTGAGGCGTCTAGGTTCCTTTACAACGACTTCAATTCTGCTTCATCTTAGAGTTTTACTAGGCAGCAAACTGAATAGCGACCTACTTCGGGTAACGAAGGCTAGCTGAGAAACAACTGTAAAATGAGTTTTTCTTTCACCCTGTACCCAGTGGAATTCTGCCATTGGGAAATGGAAAACAAAGGCAGAGTTACTGCTGGAGACATAACCCGAACAGCTCCCACAAAGTGGCAGGTGTTTCCTAAAAGTGCCAGTAAATTTATTATTCTGGAGTTTTTGAGTGTTTTACTGTTGTCACAGAGGTATATACATACTTGAATGTTTTTTCAAAATTATAAAATATATACATTTTTTAGTAACATTACACTTTAGTTCCAGGCTATGAATTTAAAGCAATTGAACCCAAGTGACAAAAGCTTTTTCATTTTGCTTTCAGGAAATAGTATGGATTATAGGACTGGCTAAAAAATCCATTAGTGAAAGCATTAGAGACTGCATTGTTTAGACTAGAGGGAGAGATACTATGGTTAGAGACTGGATTTGAGTATTGTGGGACGCTGAATTGTGGAGACTTGTGTTGTGGATTGGACTTTGCTTCTGGAACTTTGCAATTTTAGAAAGATGGGGCAGGAAGTGATAACGTTTTCAAAATCTACATAGTTCGGTCTTATTTGTTAGTCTCTTTTCTGTTGGATTTCTTAGTTTAATTAACAAAAGGAATTCCAATTAATGTTGCACATATATGTTCCACAGTTGTGAACCATTGCAGAATAAATTTATGTGACTTTCCATACTAAGAATAGGGGGAATGGCAATGGAATAGACAAGCATAATAAAAATAGTTCTAAGGTAGAATGCAAATACTAAATTACTCTGTAGATTGGTTGGGGTTTGCACTTTCTGAGAATATATGAACTTAGGTTTTTCAAGATCAATTGTACCACTAAATAAAGCTCTTTAAAGAAAAACTAAAATATGTAGGATTCAGTGTGACTGTTGTCTGCTATCGAAGTCAAGGGAAGTTGCGTGTCATCCTTTGAGTCATTCAGGAAATTGATTTGTTTATCTTGGAAAAATATGTTCCTGTTTGTTACACTCTGAATCTGTATTAGAAAAGAAGCAACTAACTCATGTGTTCAGACTTGAGAGGGGTTTTTTTAGGCCTGAAGAAGAGTTCTGTCAGTAATTCTGTGCCATTTACTTGGACCACATGAGAAAAACAAGGCAGCATTAAATATGTTTAGCAAGAGTTTTTGAGGCAGTGAGGTTCAGTGTACTAACTTTTGGCGAACAAAAGCAACATCTAACAGAGTCTTACATTTTAAAAACTGGGAATTAAAAATTTCTTATGGGTGCATGAGTTTTATAACATTTCGATGCTGTCTCCCAAAGCTGCCCCAATAAATTCTTAGGAAGATGCTATACTTTCATTTGCACTCCACTGTATTCGACCGTGACATCTGCACCGAGTTCAGGGAGAATTTTGAACACAGTAGTATGTTCTTTTTTCATGCTCAGTGACCAAACACATTAACAAAAACAATTTAAGTAGATTTGATGGGACTTGAGCAGTTACGAGCTAATGAAATTTTCAGTGGAGATCTCACTTGACCCAATTAATGGAGAAAAATAATACAAAGAAAAATCAAAATGTAATTCGAAGATGCTGTAAAATGTTCCTGCTACTAAGAATGTATTTCCACAAAATCTTCTGTAGGATCAAAGTCACATTAAGAAGTTGATCCATTCTTCCAGCTTCGTGTCACAATGCCTTGTCCTCCACAGTGGTCTTCTCAGTCCAAGAACCATGGTTCCACATGGATCAGTGATGTGATCCAGATCATTTTAACCCTTGGGGAAAAAAAAAAAACCAAACCCCAATGTTACTCCACTGCCAGCACAGAAAATACTCATGGAATTATACTCAGTCAATGAAAATGATCCCAGTTAACATGAATCACGAATAGGCTTAGAAATTGCTTCAAGAGTGGAACCTATCCAATGCTTCAAAAGTTGGCTTACCTAATTTAAACTACATTTCTTTCATATTTTACACTCCATCGTCAGTAGTCTACATCAAAATAATGGTTTCTGTGTATGAAGTTACAGACAACAAAATGAGTGAAATCTGACTGTAAATGTTCCTGTTTTTCTGCCTGCTACTATAGTTATCTGAGCGTATTTTAATATATTTAATAAATTTTCTACGAGTTTTGATTGTGAAAATGCAAATAACCTGCCACAAGTGTACTGAAGCCTGAGACTTACCATGAAACATATGCTGTGGTTAGAGGCCAGAGCACTGAATCAGCAGGGCTTGTGTTTTGTGTTTGAACACAAAATCACTTGTGTTCAAATTAAAACATTGTGAATGGGAAATGTAGACCACTAGACTTTGCATTGAAACGGCTATTACATTTCCACACTGTGAACTTGGCTGACAGACCTTTTTCCCCAGTCTCCTTTTCCTTTCAACACCATCTCCTTCATTTTTCACTTCGAGTCCTGCTTTGTGCCTTCCCAAATCCCCCGTTCCGACGGCGTCAGCGCCCAGCAGCTTGGCCTCTCCGTGCTGTCAGACCGCCGGGTTCCACTGATCAGCCAGTGCCGGTTGCAGCGCCGATGATGTGTTTACCGGGTGCTTTTCCAAGTCCTGCTGCTCTGACAAGGCGCTGCGGATCTATTTTTGGCTGGCCGTGAAGGTCAGTGAAGTCGTTTCTGTACCTTGCCAGACCAGCCTTGCAGCGACAGCAGTTGAGAACTCCCGATGTCCACAGCAAGGCCATCAAAAATATTTCTTCCTGCTGGTGCAGAACCAGGAGAAGGCAGTGGGACAAGATGGAGATGGCGGGGCGGAGAGGTGGATAAGAGATACACGTTCCTTAACGGCCTGCCAGAGGTGGGAAAAGCCAGGGAGAGGCAGGTCTGTTAAGCTCTTCTCTGACCGTCAGGACAGTCCGCATGGGGCGAGACGTCACCTCCCTTCTCTCCCCATTTTTGGTGGAGGCGATCCTGGACTTCACGCTACAGGCCTCGGTAACTCTGTTCTCATCACAGATCTTGTGACCTGTGTGAAATAAGCGACAGACAGCAGACATTTATATTAAAAAAAAAGGGGGGGGTGTCCGTATCCTGAAGTCCTTTGTCTCTTGCTGATTTTCACACGCGAGCAGTAGCCGAATGCTCTTTGGGGCAGGGCAGCCCCGGGCTGCCCGCAGGGGTCTACCTCTCCCTCCTTGCTCGTTCTCAGGAGCGGGCCAGGGGAGAGCCTCGGCGGGCCCGCTCCCTGCCGAACGCGGGCCCGGACGGCCCCAGAGGCCGCGGCCCGGGCAGCCACCCGCATCCGCGTCCGGCCCTGCCGGGGAGCGCGGGCAAACGCCGAGCAAATGGCGGACGCCGAGGCGCCGCCGCCTTCCCTCAGGCGCTGGGCGGACGAGGCGGTGCTGCCCCGGGCTGAAGGGCGAAGGGCGGCAGGCGGGGCGGGAGCGGGCGGGACCGCCTCAAGATGGCGGAGTACGTGCAGCTGGTGAAGCGGGCGCTGAAGCACCTCGGCGGTCACGGCGGCGTCCGCGGCGCCCTGTGGCAGCTGCTGAGGTAACGCGGCGCCCGGAGGAAGGCGGCCGGGTGCGTGGGGGTCCCCGGGTGTGTGTGGGGGTCCCCCCGCTCCCGCCTCGCCGGGTCACCTTGGCGGGTCGCGGCCGGCCTGCCCCTCACGAAGCGGGGTCGGCGGGTTCCGCCTCACGGCGGGCGATGGCGGGCCAGACCCGAGGAGGAGGCGGCGGGGTGCGACCCTCCGTGCGCTCCCCCCGCGGGACGGCACGGCTCGCCGCCCTTGAGGCCCGGTCGGCAGCGGGTACCGTGGTCAGAGCGTTCCCCGGGCCGGCTGGGGCGGTGGTTTGCTTTTCGTGGTGGGTTCCCCGGTGCTGAGCTGTCGGTGTCGGCCAGGCAGGTTTTCCCGGCGTCCAGCCTGTGCTTCTGCGGAGGACCACGGCGCTCGGCCTGCCGGCTGTTTGCGCCGGGCCGCTTCAGGTTGGCAGCGGCTCTCTTGAGCTGTCGGGTGCACAAAGCCGCGCTCCCGCTGAAATCCTGCGGTGTGAAGCGGAGAATTAATTCATCTGCCTTCCCGGCTGTAATTCTTGAACCCTTCAAAATGTACGTCTGCCTCCTTGGCAGTCCCCGTTGAGCTGTGCTCGGCTCTGGGTGCCCTCTAGTCCCAGTGGCATTTGCTGCAGAATTAGTTGCAGCCTTTGTGTCCAGTCGTGTCCGTGTACTTTCTTCCCCAAGCACAGAACCTTACGCTCGTCCACTTAAACCTTCTCCTGTCTTTTTTTTCCCCACTCACATCTCATCTCGACCTTACGAAGAGTATTTTGAATTGACAGCGTGCCTGATGCTCCTCCCAAATAGGAGGAGCTGCAGATTTACTAAGGTACACTTTTTCCTTCAGATTCTTGATGAAATGTAGGGTGGAAGTCCAAATGGTACACGATCCACATTCGGCAGCGTCAGTAACCTGTGTTGTCTTTGTAGCTGGTCTTGGAAAAGTAGTAGAACGTTTCTTCAGGGTACGGTGAATGTTGTAGGCCTGATCACATAGCCAAAAAGCTTTTTTTTTAATGAACAGTAGGAAGTCAGGAGTATGGGAGAGGGAGGATCCACAAAGGTAAAGTTCCCTGCCATATATCAAGGGCTGTTATGCTAGAATAAACAAGCCAAGCTTTCTGAGCCTTCATGAAGACTTCCCCCCGCCCCAGTTATCATAATAGCCCTTTTTCTGTTGTTTCTTGTAGTTCAAGTTGATCTGTTTTGAACAATTAAACATAACATTTTACACAGTTTCTGATCAGGCCTCATCAGTATTTTCATGCAGTGGCTTTCGTACTTGCTTTGTTCACTGAAGACAGCTCAGTTCACCTGATACATCCTAGGATCAGCTTGTCTTTCCCCCCCACCCCCACATTACTTAACTGGCAGCTCATTACTGCCTTGTGACATCCAGATGTTTTCCTTGTGATTACAGACACAGTGCTTCAGATCTTAGTCTCCAGGTGCATCACCTCGTGCTATAACCTTCAATACCATTGAATTTCATTCTGGTGGGATCACTACAGCCCTGAAAATAGTACAGAACTTCCTGTACAATAAAGTGACCTTCCTCTGTATGGTAATACCATAATCTGTCAGGCCCCTCTGCTTTTTGGGAGTGGGGTTTCTCGGGTTTTTTTTGGTCAGGAGCCCTGTAAAGTGTTAAACAAGGCTACTAACATCAGCATTCTTTGAGGAACTTCACTAGTGACCTTCAATCAGCTCTGTATTTCTTCTTTCAGCTGAGCATGTTGTCTTCTTCCTGTCAGTCAATGTGTTGCTCCCTTTGCAATTATTTAAATTATTTTCTCATTTGTTTCGTGGCACAATATTGTATGCTTTTCTGAAGTCAGCTTGACTTTTGGGAGGTCTCAGCTTTGTATTTCTACCAGCTGTGGTGACAGGCAGCTTCTGGCTTTTCTGTCTCCACTGTAGAAAGCAGCTCAGATAAAGCTTCCTCTTGCACAAATTTTTAGAGGGAAATTTCAAGGTGTTAAGCAGAATAAGGTAAGACAATATATGATTTCCCTGGCTAGTATTTTACTATTATTATTTTTGGTCATCCACCCAAGTTGTTTTCTCCACTTTGTTTCCCCTCTCAGGCTGTAGCTATTACACTGGCAGTTCTCAAGAAGAAATGGAGCTGGGGAAATAAAGGTGTAGAAGAGTTTGAGTATTAGGTTTCACCAGAGTGCCTCTTCTGAAGCACATCTTGATGAATGTCTTGCCAGGGAGCTTCTGTGAGTCAAAGATCACAGGCTGTGTTGACACCTTTTTACCACGCAGAAAAAGGGAGCAGGCAAGACTGGAGGCAGTGGTCTCTTTTTTTTTTTTTTCTTTCAGAAGACGGGAGTTAGGAGAGAGGTGTGCTAGGCGGAGAATCGCATCTGATCCTCATAACCGTACCAGCCACAAACATAGCTGCTGCCTCCCGTTCACCTTTAAAGCCATTGAATCTTCTGTCCCAGCTCAAGGAATAGACTTGGTGCTTACAGGAAGAGTAATCAAGGTGTATCTTTCTTGCAACAATCGATGTGTTTAAGAAGTAATTACTGGTAACTTGGAAAAATTATTTACCCAAGTCAGGAGTCTCTTTCTCTGCAAGGATTTTATTCTGAATTTCCCTGCTTTTCTCTGTATGTTTCCCACTAAGGTGGCTGGAACAGGTTTTATGCAGTAGAAGTCAAATTACTAAGAGCCTATGTGCCTGGAAACATTCTCCTTACCCAATGCACAGTGAAATTGGCTGGAAAGTGTCCTTTGGAAGCCATGAATACCTCTTAGTGTTTGATATCAGTATTTGGGGCATGAAGTCAGGACAAGGGCATAAGAACCATTACAAGAAAAGGAGGGGAAGAAGGAAGGGAGAGCAGCAGTCAAATGGCTCTTCTTTTTCTGAAGCTGGGAGCTCGGGTTTGGATGGCTGAGCTAGAGATCTTTGTTTCTTTGACAGAGGAGAGCTGTGTCAGAGAATCATTCTGCCTGGGACCACAGAGGTTTAAAATGAGTACTTAGTGGTTTGATTATCACTTTCATGCACCCTGGGAGAAAAGGCAACAAAAAAACTGTATCTGTGGGTTGTAACTCCCAACTACAGAAGCATGCGTGTGCACAATCCCTTCTGTCCCTTCAGACTGAGTTGAGAGTGCGTATAATACTACAAACAACTAAAACCTTTGAGAGTAAACTTTTCCTTATGTAATGCTGCCTGGGATAAATGTCAGTAAAAAGGAAAGCAAAGATGCAGATCTAGGGGGAAAAGAGCACTTAAGTATTTTTAAGGTTTTATCAATAGAATGTAAATCACAGGTTCACTTTAATTATTGAAAAGTACAGTCATGTTAAAATATGTTCTGTATCAAGAGTTGAAACTGGTATATATCTTATCTGGGTCAGTGTAAGTCTCCCAGAGTGGCAGGGTAAATGTTTGCATCTTTCAGGGTTAGACAAAAGCTAGAAAGTTACAGTTGTGATTTAGGGTTTAGCATGCATTTCCTTGGCAAGCAGCCACAATGGCTTAAAATATTACTATTCATCTCCTGGAGGTTAGTGCCCACACAGACGTGTGAGATCTCTTAAGCTGCTTCAGTGCTGACCACTCTCCATGGCAATTCAAGCTGAAATCGTGGTAACAAATAGTTGAGAAGGATGGTAACATCTTCAACTAAGTGAATTAACATGTGTCTCTGGGACTCCCTTCTGCAGTATTTAAGGTTTTGTGGGTGTTAAATGGTGCTATATTGCAGAGTTGCTTTATCTTCCACTATAAAGAGCTTTTAAATAAATAATAGCCCCCAAAAGCCTTTTTGTATGACTTTTATTATCCTGTCAGCAGGGCGCACAGTAAATGCACGCTGACATTAGTTGCAGGAATTGGTGATTATGTTTTGCAATCCTTAAACTTGAATAGTTTTTTTTACAGTTTTACATGTGTGTGTTTAAGAGTTTTCATTACAGATTTTTATCAAGCCATTTGAAACCTCTATCGCAACTTCATTCTAAGATGATGTCAATTGAAACTGTTGTGTTGGGAATTCACAGGGTCAATGATTTGAAGACTGGTACCCTGATAGGAACTGACAAATATGGAAACAAATACTATGAAGACAAAAGAAACTTCTTTGGTATGTGTACTAATGTGAACGCCTCCTGACTGACTGTCCAACTTTGTATAGGTTGTGTAGTTTCTGCTAGTGAAATAGAACTTGTTGCCTGCACGACTTCCTCGTTCTTGACTTGTGTGAGCCTTAGGGAAGGGGCTCATAGAAATGCTTTGATATCTTCTGTCTCTGCTGCTTCCCTCAATTCTGTTTGCAAACATAGTCAATCTGAAATAATAAATAGGGGATAAATATAAGCCAGTCACATGCTCTCCATGTAGGTATACCTATATGATAAAGTGATTGAGAGCTGAATTTGGTCCTTGACCTAAAAGCTGGTAGCATAACAGGTGGGGGAAGAAAGAGAACTGCCTTTTTAACTGCCTCACAGCTGTACTTACTTATATGATCACTTCAGGGCAAAGAAACACAGGTTAGCTTAAACTTCCTATTACCTTAAGTAATTGGATTTTAAATAACATTTGTAGAGTACTTTAAAAGGTAGCACCTAAACCAACGAAGGTGACAGATAAGCAGTTGGTTAGGCCAAGCTCTGCCTACTGTAGGTTAACTTGTAGGGTACCTGGGAAAGCAGGTGCTTGGTAGTCTTATAGGGGTGAAACTTAGTTTAATCTTATGTTACTAATGGCAATGTCCTTTTGGAAAAGACTCCTTCTGATGGGGGAAAAAAATCCCCAAACCTGTTTCTCTGCCTGAAAATTTTCTGAGTTCCTATTTCCCATCACTTTTACGATAGCTAATACTTGCTTCCTTGTGAAGGCGTTAGATTCAGCCATATAAAAATACAGTAACACTGGAAATACAGAAGACTTAGAAAAATAAAAGCTGTACTGCCTTTGAAATAAGTGCCCATAATGGTTGATCCTTTCAGTCAAAATACTTCTTCTTGTGTTTTCATGAATTCTCTCCTTTATTTGAAAAGAATTTTTTTTTTGAGCTAATACAATATTTCTCTTTGTTTATTTAAGGTCGACACAGATGGGTCATCTATACTGATGAAATGAATGGCAAAAATACCTTTTGGGAAGTTGATGGAAGTATGGTGCCCCCCGAATGGTAAATCATTTAGCTTAATAATGTGGACAGATACTAATTGTGTAATTGCCTATATATTTTCTTGTATCACAAAGCAAAAGATTAGAAACAAAACCCAAAAAACCCCCAAAATTTTATGGTAATAAAGTTTTCTTGGACACAACCATCTTATATATGACCAGAAGATTTCAGACTGGTTACTTATAATTTTGAACTGCATTCATAGTGTTATATTGCTCACTGTCCTGACAGTCACACTCATTGCTTCTTGGAATGCAAAAAGCATTTTGCCAGCCAGATTGAGCAGGTCAAGGCAGTCTTCCGATTTTCCTTATTAGTTGTGATTCCATCTTAATGGTTTCACAAAGCTTACAATAGCATTCAGCAGCTGGAGGTAGAAAAAAATATTTTTATTATCCATTCTGGACAAGACCCTAAGGAACGTAAGGCAATGATGAAACAATATTCCTTAATCCACAGCTGTTAACAGCATAATTGTTTCAGTTGATACACATTGATACTCTACAAGATGATGAACAGCAAAGGGCCAGGATGCTCTGTATGTTGACTGTTACTTGACTATAATTTTTCTTAAGGTTTTATTTTCTGTTTGTGCATTTCAGTAAAAATTCTGTACAACCTTGAGTTCCAGAAGGTCTCTGGCCACACAGCTGTTAATACTTTTTTTTTTTTCCTAAATAAGTTGGGGGAAAAATACATACCAAATAAAGTAACAGTATACGCTAGCAAAACCAATCTCTACTTGATTCTTGAAGAATATGAATAGCACTTCAGCCACAAAGTAATGAAAGGTGATATGAGGTAAGAGGTGCTTGGGTAGACTGAGCATTGGTAAACACTGGTTTTTATTGTTCCTGTGATAGATGTTCTGTGCCAAGGCTGAGACTGATGATCTAAACTCCTAAATTGTGGTTCTCATTAGAACACTTGAGAAATGCGTGGGTAGACTGTCTAGGTAGTCAATTTTCTTTCAAATTCTCGCAGCCTTAAAATTATGTTTAATGCAGGTAATGTTTTTTTGTGTCTTCTCCAGTAAGAGCTTAATGGCATTGTTTTTTAGAAGTGACATTACAGTCTCCAAAACTAGCATGTTCATGCCAGCGTGTGGCTGTTCCTTGTTATCTGCGCAATAACTGTTGTTTGGTTCTAGTTTTTATCCTTTCACTGTTAGACTGTGCTGGTTTTCAAGATTTCCCTTATTTTGAGGCATGGTTTTTGTTGGTTTGTTTTTTCTTTACTCATGCTTACGTGTTGTTTATTGTGTCCTTACAAACCTTAATAAAGGGTTTCATCCTGAGTATCAAAGTGATGTTTCTAGGATTAAGTAGCTTGTTTAGATCACATAGTGAGGTAGAAACACTTGTTTTCCTATCAATGTGGAAAAAAAATGGCCTAGAAAAACAGGAAACGTTTTATGATTTTCAAGACTGGTCAGTCCAATGGGGCATGAAAAGGTAAACGGTCCTGTGTTCTAAGGTATTTTTGTCAGGAAACTTAGTTGTGCAGTACTGTTCAGTTTATTGGTTTTGTTTTGGGATTTTTTATTTCTTAAAGCACTAGCCCTCCCTTCTACAGATGGAAAGGTGAGTCAAGTTTGTCATCCTTGGGTCAACTGGGAAGTATATAAAGTACCATTGTAACAGCTGGGTTGTGATCTGAATACTTCTTCTAAACACTGATTTTTGATTCTGGGTTTTAGTTAATTCAGCTCAGTAGAGCGTTTTGTGGGTATGTGGTTCTACCCTCTGCAGGTAGAAGCAGGTTCTACTACATTGTTTATGCTGATGTTACTTTCAGAAAATATTTTGCAACTCTCATGCCTAAAGATGACACTTCTAACAAAATTGATGTTTAAGACCAGGGCTAACTCAGATTTTCCTTTTTTAAACAGTAATGCTAACTAGTTTGTAATGATTTTGTAGTACTCATAAAAATCCTACTGTATGTAGGATTACATTACTGATTATCCTACTGATTACACTGTTTTCTTGGGAAGTAGAACACTAGCAGATGTGCAGGAAAAACACTTTCTTCCTTTTTTTTTTCAGTATAACTCATACTAGAGGTTGTTTTTCTCCTTGTTTCTGGTTGTTGAATACACTGTGCATCTTAAAGTATAATTTTTGTGGTCAGTTGTGTGGCTTCAGGATTGTGGAATATGAATGATTGTTGAAATACAACCAGGTGGACCTCAACATGTGTGATGAATTGGAAGAAGGCATTTTGGTATCTTGAAAAGTTCTGAAAACAACTGTCTGGAAAAAATAAATGAGAATTCATTTAGCTACCCTTTATCCTCTGTCAGATACTGGAGAAAAGGAAAAAGCAGCATTTTTAGGAACTACTTAATATTTTCAGTATTCTGAAAGAGTTGAAGTAATGTCTTTTGACAACGGATGTACTGAAATCACAGACTGAAGGAAATCAAGAGTTGTTTTGACAGAATGTCTACTATACAGGGAATTGAGACTGTTACTTTTTTAAAATCTGTACCAGAATATGTAGGCTTGTGGTTTATTCTGATTTAGTTGTGTTCTTTGTTACTCTGGGGTTTCTTTTCTTATCTTCAAAATCAAGATGTTGGTATCTACTTTGTTGGAGACAAGTTAACTAGTTGTTTTTTTTTTTTTAATTCCCTCAGTACTTGCATTGGGAATTATTAGTATTAATCTTCTTGTAATGCTATACAAGATTTTGGGCACATTTTTTTCCTACACAAAGACGTATTCTACACTGTTAGACAGTTAGAAAAGCCAAAATACTTGTTTTGTCTCCTGCTGTTCCGAGACTGCAGGGACTTAATACTTCCATTTTTGAACACACTGATTGGGTGTGCTCTGTGAACATGTAAACAATAAAAGTTAAATCTGTTTATACCTATGCGTGTATGCACTCAAGTGCTTTCATAGATGTCTCTGTTACAGAATTGTTCCAATTGTTGGGTTGTAGGTTGTGCTCATTTCCATTTTACTGTTAACATTAGAATGCCCAGTATCAGCTTGTGTTCCTCATTCACTGATCTCCCAACCTGAAAATACTACAGTTAGCAAATCACCTCCAGGAGCCCCAGGTGATACTATTTTATACAACTGGCATATGCTGCTTCATGCATGTGCTCACATTCAGGTGTAGTCACAGCTTATATACAGATACACTCATTACAAGCAAAACTTTTTTCTGTTTGCTCAAAAATAATCGAAAACCAAGCAGGAAGATGATATGGATAAATGACTTTCAGGTTTAATATTGTATACTTTTGGCTCTGTAGAAAAGCTTTTTAAAGGTTTTGGGGAAGAAAATGTTAGTGTTAAGATTAAGAGGAACATGTGACTCCTTGGGAATCCCTGAGCAGCTTGTAAGTATTAGTTAGGGTACCAAAAGTATTTTCACAGGCAAAGAAAAGAGTTTTCATAGTAAAACTGGCTATCTTGAATGTGTACTTCTTGATAATAATGTAGTTTGCTCTCTTCCTAGGGCGAGGGCTATAGAGCTTACAGTTCTCTCCATTCACCTTCCCACCTGCCCTGGTAGAAGCAGGCTTGGATCACAGGCAAGCTGAAGCCTAGGCGAAATGTCCTGGGCGTGTTTGTTAGTAAGGAAGTGTGCTTAAAGCAGGGTCAGCTTTTTTCCTCCCCTTAATCAAAGGCTGCACAGAGAAGTGAAATATTAGGGGTGTAAAATATAGATAGATGAATCAAAGAGGTCAGTGCTGCTTTTTTCTTGAATGTTATTACCAGCCTCAGGTTATCTGCACTCCTAAGTTTGGCAACGTAGCAAGTTGCATCGTCTCACTTCATGATCACAAGAGGAAAAGGAGGAGTGAAATCATATGGCTGAGTGCAGAGACAGAGGGCAGGACCCTGCTCTTCTGGCACCTGCAGCCTCTTACTTTATGGTGTGCAGGAGGACAGCACCGGGCAGTGCTGCAGGATGATCTAGGTGTTATGGGGATGGCGGGTTGAAGTCCACATTGTCGTAGTGCTGAGAAAGAAGTGTGCTGTCCTGTGAAGTAGAGAGAATTACTGCCTGCAGTCATGCAAAGTGACTCTTCCTTTCTGTTTATTTACCAGGAAGACTTTTATATAGGGTATAGCGTTTGACTCTGGGTACCATGCTCCTAAAAAAACCCAAATACACACACAGACCAGTGGGAGAAGCCTGGGGAAGAGCGGCAAGGACAATCAGACCTCTGAGGACAGTTGGAAAGAATTAGAGTTGCTTAAAAAGGATTGGAAATTACCATGGATATAATATCGAAGCATTTAATTTCTTGCAGAAGGGAAAGGCGTAGTCTGTCTTCCACAGATAGATGGGTAGAATAAGAAGTAAGTTTAAATTGCAGAAGGAGTGATACAGATTGGACATTGCTATCCTTACCACTAAAAAATTCCACTCATCTTCACTGGTATAACTTGGTTGGGGAAGATGAGCAAGCCAGTATTACAGCAACTCCATAACAACTTAAGCAGGTGTCTGCTGGGAGTGATGTGGATGTAGCTGATACTTGCTTGGGCATAAAGCATATGCAGAGTGTCTAAATCGCTTCCACACTTGTATTTCTTGATTCTATGATCCTCACATCTAAGGGTTTGTGGTTATTTTCACTGAAACGAGGTGAGGGGTGAGGACTGCGTATCTCAGTGTCCTTAATCTGTTTGGGATTAGAGGAGAGAATAGCATTTTTTCCCCAGAAAATTTACTATATCAGTCTTGACTTTCAGGTTATGTTCACATCTCATGCAAAAAGTTGCCTATGTGTCTGCTTATTCCTGCCATGGGTTCCTATTTGCTATTCAGTGATCAGGATACTCCTGCAGCTGGAATTTGGAAGAGCATGAGTTTGTGTTTGGATGATTCTGGAAGGTTCAGCTTGAGCCCACTGAGGGGGAGAAATTTGGAACCCAATTTTCCACTTTCAACAGGGTTATGCTGTGGTGTAAGGCTTCCTTTGGAGAGTATGTAAAGTCCATGCAAGTCAAGGCTTGATATCCTAGATGGTAGGTGTGCTTCGTCTGTACCACATTCAAAGCCTTTTGTGGCTGTCCACACACTGTTCATTTACCCTTTATCTGGTTTAAAGTAATTTGGTTTATGTTTTGGCCAAATGTGTTGCAAAAACAAATTGACAAGTGGTTTATGTATACAAACTAGTTAAAAATAATTTGCTCTTTCAATATGTTATGTCCTGTGGGGAAAAAAGAACTATATTTTGAGAATAGTTTTTTTTCTTTTGCAGGGACACTTTATTTTTCCAGCACTGTCCTATGTATGTGTAATGTCTGGCCTGTACTTTGGTGTTTATTTCCTTATGGTGCAAGTTTGACACTTTGGAAGGAGCTTTGGGAGTGCTAACTTCATACAAAGAAATATTTCAAATTTAACTTAAGTTTAATACATCTCTTTGTTAGTTGATCTGACAGCTGAAGGAGGGAGGAATGTAGCATCTGAGACTTAAAAGTGCCAACATACTAAGAAATTTAAAGAAATGTGGTACTCTCCTGTGAAACTGCTGCTTTTTAAGTCTGCCTCCAAGGAAAACAAAACAAAAAGGTTGAACAGAAAAGGAAGGGGAGGTAAAATTTCTGTCCTTTCTGTAGCTTCACAATAAATTTGTGGGTTTTATATCTAGATTAAATGCTAGTGTGGTGTTTTCAGGTAAATGGGGTGCTGTCTCGTTACTATACAGTGGTATCTTAGAGTAGCTTGCATGAGAAATCAAAGTTACCTCCCATGTGTAAACAAATAAAAACATGTTTCTTGTCCCTTTTTCCTTTTCTTCCCATTCTTCTCTGCCCTTTGACCATAACACACATATTCACTTCTCTTTTGTCTTATTGCAGCATGGTTAACTTGCTTGAAAAAAGTGAATGCTAACCAGTTGGCAAACATCCTGAACTTAGGTAGACAGTGCCTGAACCCTGCAGATGCACATATGGTAGTAGCTACGGAGTTTGTGTAGCATCCGTTCTTGTTTGACAGCTTGCACATCATATAATTGGCTCTGGTCCCTTGTAGCTTCAGTTTGAAATCTCCTTGCTTTTAAATATTTGTCCAAGAGAAAATTCTGTATAGTCTTGAGAGCGTTTGAAGATACTTTGAGGTGTCTTTCCTCTGTTTACCCAAGGAAAAGTCCAGAGGCTTTGCTAGCCTCAGTCAGCTTGGTAGTGACTCTGCTCTGTGATTCAGGAAGCTGCCTCAGCCTCTTCAGAGCTTCTGCTATCCTCCTGATTTTCTTTGCTCTGTGTAAGTTGTCTGCTTCTTTGTAGGTTTTAAGTTATTAATTGCTTTTGAATCCTGTTTATCCATGCATGGATTTATAGGCAGAGTTTGTATAGAAACCTGGCCATCTGCAAGACATCAAATCTCTTTATTCATGCTGTTCAATCTAGTGCATGAAAAGCTTTTCTTTAGCATCTGGGAGTAGAGTCTATGAGACATCGGGGCTTCAAAGGACTCTTTGAGGGAGGTTGTCAAGGGGAAAGTCTTCCCAAAATAACATTTTCAGATTTTACATATTTTTGCCTAAGTGGAGAGTGGGAGCTTTTGTTTGAGAGAACAGACTCTCTGCAAACTGAAATGCTTTTGTAAGTAACGTGTTTGGCTTCTAAGGGGAATCCGTTGTGACCAGGCTTAAGTGCCGAAACTCTTAAACATAAGCATACTTAATAGTGGATGGAGTTCTAAAGAAACTTTTGAAATCTCTTCAGGTATTTCAGTACCTGTGACTGTACCAACATGGCTTGTAGGTGAGCAGTACTGACATGTCTTGTAGGTGAGCAATTTTACTTCTACTTTCCAGTGAGAAAATGGGATTTAAGGATTGGGTTTGCTGATCTGTTTAAATCTGAGCCTGATTTCACATTGATGTTATAGAGGTTCAGAAAATCCTGAAAGCAAATATATTAATTACTCAAAAATACTGTATTTTAAAACACTTCATGGATTTAGTCTTAGAAAAGCTGCAAAATGGTAGTTTAAATGACTGAATAAAACTACTCTTGTAAATAAGTCAATACTGTGATGATTTTTTCTGGTGTTTCAAGGAGCAAGTGTACAACATGAGTACCTTTGTCATGACAAGGGTGCCAGACATCATGCAAGCTTGAAATCTAGTTGACTTTAACTGAGCTTTAATATAGTTCTTGTGCTCCACCTGCTCTAGCCTGTCTTTCAGGGCCTTTGTAACTGCATTTCTGTCTGAGAAGGCAATTTTTTGTTTGTCCTGTTGGTGTGCATGACTCTTGGGGGAGCATGAGGACGGTGAGGCATGGTGACAGGTATATAAATAGGTTTTTGTTTGCAGGATCTCTGTCCAGTATTACCAGAAATGTCACTAGGTGAAGGTCTGTGAATTTAAGTTGCCTCTATACATTATGGTAAGCGGTTTTGAAAAGCTGAGGCTCCTCTGGACTGATGCTATGAAGCATTTTGAAATGCAGTACTTAAGTCAGTATTGGCACTATGTATATGTACATGGACTGTTCTTTTCCCCTTCCTCCCATGCCACAAACTGTGTGTTTCTTTGTTAGCGATGGAGAGCCAGCTTGTTGGGAATGAGCATATGATCCCACCTCTGTCAAGTTAGCTGTTTTACAGTGTTTCTGCCAACTTTGATGCTAGCTGCCATAGGACACCTGATATCCCAGGTGGTGTGAAGCACACTACTACACTGAATTTTTATAATGGGCATGAACTGGGGGAGGGAGTTCATCTAAGGTCAGAGCTTTTTGTAGTGTGGCCAGGGCATTTCAGAGGCTGGTAATACTAGGTTTAACATAGAGCAAGGCCTGATCCTGTATTCTTAGACCACATGGTGATTAGTAGTGCTATGGGCCTGCCTTCTTCCAGACAGAAATCATTACCCAAAATCATCTTCTTTAATAGAAGTAGTGAGAAATGTATACTATAAATGATACCAGATTTACAAAGGAGAGTGGGGGGAGGAAGAGGAGGATCCCCTTCCCATTCATGTTGTATTGGGTCACTTCATCTGAATGTGCGTATAACTTTCAAACTCCTAAGTGGATGACTTTTCCCATAAGAGGCTATGCTTTACCTCTAAACAAGGTTTTTATTCTTACTTTTAAAGGATCTTATGGTTCCATCTGGTTTTGTATTCAAGTTGCCTGGCAATCCGTAGTCCTACAATGTGTGCCTTTCGTTTGGGGTTTTTGTTTGTTTCTTACTTCCAGAAAATGAACATGTGGCTGACATTTTTTTTAAAGTGAGATTTTGTACTATTTTTTTAAAGTGAGATTCTGAAATAAATGTCTAGAAGCTATTTGACTGAAAGGATAATCAACCTTCTGTAGAGCTCTTCAGATTTGGAATATACTTGTCAGTCTATTTCTCACTACTTTTATTGTGGGTTTGTTTTGCTGTATTGATGAAGCATGCCGGATTTGTTGCTAAAGGCTGAAGATGCAATTTTTAGGCTTTCTAATAACAACTGTAATAGAAGACTTCTCATTTTTAGGTCAAGTCTTTGGCAAAAGCTGATTAGCAGAAGCCCTTTAATTCTACCTCAGTAAAAAAATATATAAGCTTGCAAAAAAATTCATAACCTTACTTCTGTCATAACTGTGCATACAGTATGAAGTACATGTAAACTGGCAGATAATTAAAATGTTATTCAGGTTTGAAAGTTGCTTTGGGCACTGAAGGAGAAATGGGATGAAATCAATTCAGTTGATCCCTGCTGTAGTGTTTCAGTAAACTGTTACGGAAAATACTTTGCTTAATCATTAATGTTGTTTGCACAGGGCAGGATTGACATTTAGTTCATAGGTAAAGGATAATCACTATAATCACTTGGTAATTACCCCATTACTGATTGGTATTAATCATTTCATTGTGCAATCAGTAAACATTTACGTGATTGTTTTAGGTGAACCTATATCATTAATCCATATCCCAAGTGGTAGCCTCATGAATGTATTGGAGATGATATTGAAATTGTTGTGCAGCCTAGTCTTCTGGTAATTAAAAAAACAACACACACACACACACACACACACAAACCAACAAAAAAAAAAATCCTAGGCAACAAAACCAAACCTTGTGGTTTTGTCATTTGTAGTGCCTGCCTTGACCTGGCTGGCTGGTTAAGGCCATACAAACATGTAACAATGAAATACTCTCTGTCCAAATATTGAGCATACAACGGAACAGGAAGTTCAAACTCGGATGTGCTTTCAGTTGCTTGGAAGCAGAACTGTTACTTATCAGTTATGTTTGTGTAATTACTTTAAATCAGTATCCTGTAGTCTCATTCAATGTCATACTGGATTAAAATCCACCCCACCACCACCTCTCAAAATAAATACTTGGTGTCTCTTCAGAGGAGAACCCTTGGGAGTCAGGAGGAAGGATTGTTACAGATCATGTAATGTTCCTTAATAACAGTGTGTCTTTTTCCTCTTAAGGCATCGCTGGCTTCACTCAATGACGGATGACCCTCCAACTACTCATCCACCAGTTGCTCGTAAATTTATCTGGGAGAACCATAAATTCAATCTAAGTGGCACTCCTGGACAGTATGTACCTTACTCTACTACTCGCAAGAAGATTCAAGAGTGGATCCCACCTACAACAGCTAGCAAATAACAGCAACAAAAAATGTGACTTGCCTCTGCTTTGGCTTTCAGTATAAATTGTATTTTCACTGGTTTTGTTCAAAATAAAAGCCTCCTATAACAGCTGTAGTTTAGTTTATTGAATTGGTGGGAAAACAAGTGAGAAAACACTGGGAAGAGGTAGAGGACAGAAAATATGACAAGACTTAATCTCATCAAGATACTGGGCTTTCTGTCATCTTGTCAGTGGTTCTTGTCTTCACATAAGCAGCTCTCAAACTCTTTTTAGCATGATAAACATTCTTGTGACAGTCACTTCTCTCATTTGTACCAATCAACAGAGTACAAACATAAATTTGAAATGCAGGATTCTAATCTTTAATGTTATCTTATTATAGTCTTTGCATGGCAGATAATGTACTATTCATGTACTATTTTAGGAAGCCATCTCTTTAATGTTTATAAGACAAATTAGAATAATGAGGCCACTCAAGGATTATAGTTTTTATTCATAAATTCTTTGTGCATGAGTATGCATGCATTGCTGTATTACAGCATGGTATGATACATAATCTAAAACTTGTAAGGCTACAGTAATCAACTGACATCTCGCCCCTAAGGGAACTCGGCCACAAGCAGAAGGTTCCCTGTCACAAAAATCTTTTTTGTTGCTTCTGTGTCACTGAGATTCATTAGAAGATGTTCTCACAAGGGTTTGGGATGGGCTGTTTGCCCTGTTGTGACAAGACTTGAAAGGTCTTTGGAAGTTTGAGAATACACGCTTTTTGGGGAGGTAGAGAAGTAAAATATACCAAAACCTATTCTCAAAAATGTGAAGCTTTCAAGTTCACATCTGAAAGAGAGTTGGTTGGGGCTGTGGCTTTTTTATGTATCTTGCAGCTGGTTGGTGCTTATTGCAGTCTGCTAATACTTTTTAGCAGAGCTGCCCTCTCCACAAGGCTTCCTGTATCTGATGACCTAGTCTGTAGATAACTGACGGTGGTGGGATGCCCACCCAGCCCCTGCCTCACTCCACCACCTCAGCTGGATGGGGGAGAAAATAGACAGCTTGTGGGTTGAGATAAAGATGGGAAGACTGCTTGCCAGTTACCATCATAAGCAAAAGAGACTTGACTTTAATTTATTGCCAATTAAAATAGATTTGCAAGTGAGAAACAAAGGCAAAAAAATGTAAGACACCACGTTCCCCCCACCCTTCTTCAGACCTTCATTCCTGCCTCCTCTGCCTCCCCCCTGCAGCAGTGCTGGGGCATGGGGGTTGTGGTCAGCCCATAATAGCTCCTGCCTGCCGCTCGTTCCTCGTGCATTCCCCCCGCTCCAGCATGGGCTCTCCATGGGCTGCAGTTCCTGTCAGGAAACACCTACCTGCTCTGGCATGGGCTGCTCCTGGGGCCGCCAGGAATCTGCTCCAGCGCCTGCAGCATCTCCTTCACCCTCCTCCTGCTCTCACCTTGGCGTTTGTGTGGCTGCTGCACACTTCTTTTCCCCTCCTCCTCTGCCTGGGCCATGTTTTTGCCCTTTCTTAAATACTCCTTCCCGGAGGTGCCACCATCTTGTCTGAGGGGCTCAGCCTGTGGTGGGTGGAACCGGCTGGAACCGGCTCTGTCTCCTCACAGAGGCCTCTGCAGCTCCCGCTGCCTGCACCTTGACAATTACACCCGATACACTGACTTACAAAAATCATTGCTGAAGACAACTAAGAAGGATTTTGAATATATTATATGCTTGCAATTGCCTGTCAAGAGTTAAAAACCTACTTTGCTCCCTAATAGCCACCCCAGTGGCTGCACTGCTGGCTCTAGGCTGGCTGATTTTCCTTCTCATCCCCACCTGACTGGGTGACTTAGCCCCCAGTTGCTTCCTTATTAAATGAAAGTCCATATTAATTCATTACTTAAAGGTGTGCCTTTTAGCTTTAATTGCTTTAAACTAGTTCTAGTCTCTAAATTAGTAGGAAGTAGCACTTATATCTCCTAACCTATCTAATTAAAAAAGGATAATGTTTAATTTACTTTAAGTCAACAAAAGCACTGAGCACAGCTGAAAAGCAATTTGAGCCATACTGAGCAGCATACGTGGAAAGGACTCTTTCAACATTTTCATCTTGATTATTTGACCTTGAGAACCAAGTTTGCCCCAGCGCTGCTGAAGAAAGAGTTCCATTACTAACGCTGATCTATACATGCCCTATGGGCACACACCTGGGTAGAGCAATTAACTGCGTTAGTATTAGCCTCTACTTCTTTTTAATGCATTTTCTGCCTGTTTCATTCCTCTTCCTTCTTTGCCTTGTGGATTTTTTGGATTGCAGCCGAAATACGTGTCAGGAGGTACAGTTGGGAATGAGCCTCCGCATTCAGGGGACAGACAGGGATGCAGTAACTCTTCCTACACCTCCTGTGCTGAAGAAAGAGGCCTCAGAGCTGGTTTGTCCTTTTGTTGTCAGCTGGAACAGAAATTCTGAGGGAACAAACAGTTTTGAACAGCTTTGTGTGCAGCAATACTCCACAGAAGCAGGAAAATGGGCTCGTCCTGCTGCCTTGCTGGGCTGGAGCAAGCCTAGGACTCAGTAGCTTTGTTTGGAAAATATCATCGGTCCTGCTTCTGGAGAGGACAGAAACCTGTCCATCCTGCTTAAATCAGCAGGAACCACGAATGCTGGATTTTAAATGCAGAATTTCACTGACCTCTCTGGTAACATTGCTTTTCCAAGGTAGATTGCATAAGGCACGTACAGGAAATAAGACATACGCAGAAAAATCAGCAGTCTTCCACAGGGCTCTCTGTAAATGCTTCTGTGATTCAGTCTTTTTATCAGCAACCTCATTCACTCATGGAAGTTCACCTTTGCTGATGACATCTGCCTCAGTGCCCAGGCTCAGTTGCTTTCCAGTCTAAATGACATTTTAAATGCCAGGCTGGCCCAGTGTCACAGCAGATGGTGTCTTCAACCAAGTGCAACTGAAGCACTGACAAGAACATTCCCCTTGCACTAAATGTGAGTTTTAAAAGAGGCAACTTTCTGACATGGGAACTGTCGTCTTAATAAGAGAAGTACCTCTTCCAGGAGCAGCAGAGCGCTGAAACTCACTTTTATTTAAAATGGTGTATTTACCAGTAGCTTTCCACATCCCCACGGGCTACGGCAGCCTGCTGCTGTAGCTGCCTCTGGGCTATCACTGTGCTGACAGCACGCTCGGCTCAGCCCCATGCATTGGTGTGGAGCTCTTCGCTCAATGGGGCACTGCATCCCACCTGGGGCCGTGCCTCTGCCCGATACAGCCGAAACTGGCCATGAGACATGAGGGTGGAGAACGATGGAGGAAGCAGCTTCAGGAGACCATCTCCCCTCGTGAAGATCCCAGTAACAACAGGTCAATACTGGGGTGTGCAACACGGCTCTGCAGCACAGGACCTATGGCAGCCGCGCGGCCGGCCACACGTGCCTGCCATGTGCCACATTCAACCCGCCGGCCGAGCCAGCTAGCATTGCACAGCAGGACACACTGCCCAGTCCCCATCATCGGGGGTGACTCTTTGCCAGCAGAAAGTTTACCAAGACCCTGGTAGTCCAACCGCCCAGGTCTGCACAACAGAGTAACAAGAGTGGGTTCCATCAACAGGATCTGTTTGCAGCACATCACTCACTAAGCCTCCAGATTTTGACCTTAAGACCCCAAAATTGCCCTGGCTGTGCAGGAGCAGGTGGAGGTTGCCTTGCAGACAGAGGACCTGTGCTGTAGGTGAATACAAACAGCACTGTTCAATGCTCTCAAGACTTGATATTGGCTGTGACATTGAAAGCAGCTTATGAATCCACCATAGCTACGTTTGGCAAAATGTGACTTCACCAGATGAGATGGATGGAGAGGAGAGGCAGCACCAGTATCACACTGAAGAGCTTGCAGCAAAGAGTTAACATTTCATAACCCTTTCTAGCTACAGCAAGAGGAGAAATCTTTGACGGGTGAGGATATCCTAGACCATTTAAGAAAGCTAGAAGGAGAGGGGAGGAGGCCTTGTCCTTTCCTGCCCAACCTGTGCTGTACTACTGACTCCTACATGCTGTGCCCACCCGGCTCCTTGAGGGCACGCTGAGAACATTCAGATACTCACCACTTTGCGTTTCTATGTCATATAAGCTCAGGCTTCAATTTTGGGGACGTTTCCTGCTAAGGTTGGTGCTGGGAAGCACTCTCAAGTGGGAATTACAGGGATGATTGTTTTGGATACAGCTGGAAGTCATCAGCCCAGAAAGCTGGGGTATGTATTTTCCACAGCTGTGATGCATACAAAGTGAAAACTTTGAGTTACTAATTCTGTGGGGCTTATTATTCTGCTGGCAACTGAGGGGGAGAGAGGGAACAGAGATTTGCTTTGCTAAGAGGTTAACAACTGCAAGTCTAAAGGCTCTCCCTTCACGTGGTGTTCACAAGTGAGTACTTCGAGGTGTGTGGGGGGGGAACTAGCAGCCTTTAAATGGTGCTTCAGGTTCCTCATGCAAATCCCACAGTCAATGCTGCTTTACACTGGGGGAAGCCTATCTCAGTGGAAGAGATCAGAGCAACGCATGTCAGCGGGGAAGTGCCCAGCAGGGATTTCCTCCTAGAGACCTGCTGAGCTTTGAACACCTCCCTCCGGCTCCCAAGCAGAGCAGGGCCCACGCACCAGAGCTAATGGTGGCTCTCGCTTCCAGCTGGATTTCAGTATGGAGTCTGGGAAGGGGAGTGCTTTGCTGCGTGTGCCATTCCCAGCTGCCAGCAGGACCATGACCACGCTCAGCCCACAGAGGATCTCAGAGCCCCTGGAGACCTCCCTTTGCTGAAGAGCCAAAACCAGGTCTGGCCATTTCCTTTACTTACGTTTTTGAGTGACTTGAACCCATGTAACATCATTTCCCAAGTCGATTAATTTTGCAGGTGCTCTTAGCTTTGTTCACATGAGACAAACACAAAGGGCAGAATCAAAGAAGGATTTTGAAGAAAAAAAAGCAGTGTTTTCAAAATTTATATATGTAATAATCACCTATAAGATGGTTTGGTTTTTGAAAAAGCACTCTAAGACTTGCATTTATAATTTCCTCTATGCATTTTCCTTAGAGGTTTTGATTCATGATTTTTCTCCTATTAAATATCAACAGAGTAAAAAAAAAAAATTAGAACATGAATACATGTGCTAAGCAATATGTATACACACAAATGTCCAGAGGTACAATTTTAGTAGGAAAAAGAAATACCAAATTTAGCATAAAGACTACATTTAGTTGGAAATTTAGCATTGTTTGTTGGAAACTTTGTAATGCCAACTTTCTTTATCAAATTATGAAGATATGTAATACAAGTTAAAAACTGATATTGACATCAAAGTTTCTTACTTGTTAATTAAAATCATGAATCATTTTATTTAGATCAGTTTATCCTGCACTACAAACCTGATAAGGCAGAAGAGATTGATTTTGATGTTGCGACCAAAGATTTTTGCTTGTGTGCATAAAAGCGAAAATAAGGGTTAGTGACTAATTTTTAAGTGGGTATTTAGAGCAGGAGCAATCAATACAGGACAGCTTCACAAATTGCTTCTAAAATCTACATTGTTTTGGAATTTCTTCCCAGTAAGAAGGATATGCAGCAAACTAAAATCTTAGGAGCCTACCTTTTCCTTTATGTAAATTACCCACTAAAAGCTACATTAATAGCTTAGTGTAATTTAACCTCTGTAATGACAACAGCAGTTACAAAATCTACTTAAATAATCTGTACTACTGTTAGCATCGTTTAAGCAAACTGCAGCTCAAGAGACTTCTGTTTTACATGGATTTATATTGCTAGAATATTGTTTCTGTTTCTTTCTCTTCATCTATGGTGTAATTTCTTTCCCACTCCTCTAACAGACTAATCAATTTTTCCCCGTGATATATATTTTAAATATTAGTTTTAGGGCAAGTGGTTGTAGGACTATTTTATATCCTTCATAGCCCAAAGGATTTTTAGTTGATGGAATAGCAAACCATCAAAGCACAGCCTGAATGTAACAGATGAAGTCTCATGTGGTCAAGCATTCAGACACAGGCCTATTAATAGTTTGTTTTCTGAGGGTAACCATCCATAAAAATTCAATGAGGCAAAACCAAATTCAGCAATATCTGTCTGCGTGGCGCGTCCCTTGTGTCTTGCAGCAAAACAATGGCCAGAGGAAGCAAGAAAGCCATAGCATGTTTTAATTTGAGGCAGTTCTGTTAAAAAAGAAAAGGATTTATTTACCCTGGCTGTTGGAGAGTTCATGGAGCTGCTTTACTTTCCAAAGAAAAAAAGCTAAGTACAAGGTTTTTACAGCATGAGCCTCCAGTACACCTCACTCGCCCATAATGCAGCATCAAGACCATTGTTGGGACAAGTGAGACATTTTTGTTATTTGGCACATCTCCACTTGACTTGAACATCCCCAGTCTGACCTTCACATTGCTCTGGGACCCAGCCTAAGGCTGCGTTGGGCGACTCGGCACAAAGGTGCCCCGAGACAGAGACCTGTCCAACTCTGGCAGAGGAGAGCACCTCCGAATCTCAGACTGAGCCTTGTCACTCTGCGTCTAAATCAGGTGCCAACTCCCATCAGCACTCTTGGCCTTCTGGGTATATCAAAGCTTAATTTCTGGATGTCTGTGCCCATTAATAACAGGAATCTATGCAGAAGAGCGAGTCTGAAAATAGAAACAGAAGCCAATGAGGGAGTTGTGCTATCTTTCTTCTGTTTCACAAACAGGAGGAGACACAGGTGACACCAAGAGCTCTGCCTGGCACCTGAAAGTCATAGTGGCTTCAGAGGTCTCTCCAGCTGTCTCCTCTGGCCAGGCAGCCAGAAAGTACCTCTCTCCATTTAAGAATTTGTAATTTTCTGTGAATAACTATTAAAATGGAGGAAAAAAAACCCTGCCACTAAAATAAGCCTGTTACAGGTCACAGAGGGAGCATATACTTTGAGTGATCAACTCACATTTGTATATTTAACGAGCAAGAAATCAAATCACGAAGAGTAAAGCAAGATTTAGATTTCTTATATTAAAGTGTAAAAATTCTAACTTTTTACTCATTTGAAAAATGAAGAGTAAGAGGAATATCTGGCTTTATTTCTTCTGCCTTAGAAAAAGCCTTCTTCATTAACTCAGTATCAGCTGTGAGAGTTAAAGCCCATGGGAGAATCATACAGAACTGACACTGACTCAGACACAGGGCTGAGATAAAAGCCATGGGCTGCAGGTCAGGATGCAATCTTAGGCTGTCTGAAAGAGTTCAGTCTGAAGGTATGCATACTTTTTTATTATGATGATGATTTTTTTAGCTATACGATTAAAATCTACCTGGCTTTCCTTTAACTCCTGCTATTTAATTTGCGTTCCCCTCAAGTGCGATCTGGTTTCATTTTTATAAATAAGCTTTTTCAGTTTGGGGCGCTCTGTCCTGCAGTGCTGTTGCTCTAAATACTAACAGGGTATGTTAATTTGTGTTTTATCAACTTCAGATGATTTCTAATGGACTTCAAATGATGGACTTCAAATAAGTTCTGATGAATTTTTTTTTTCTTCAGAAAAAATTCCTTACACATCTGTTAGTCTTTGGGCTTTTAAAGCTTGATTTGGCCATTAAAGTTTAGGTTTTGAAAAGCAGCAACAGAAGCCAATGTGTCCTGGCAGAACCACTTAAAACTGTGCAGCAAATAGCAACATGTCTTGTGACGCATTTGAAAGTACAGAGCTTGAGAGGGCAAAAATTAATTCAGCACTCAACTATTACTTTCTGTAACCAATTACCAGAGCTGAATGAAGACTTAAATTAAGCATGGCTTCTTTTTTGCACTCATCAGAGTGGGTTGCAAAACTTGCGCTAGGTAGGTGGGTATCGGGCTGGGGACTCGGAGCTGGCTGCAGGCAGCTGTGTGCGTGCACCAGGAATGGGCTGCTCAGGAGATGTTGGCGTTGAGCTCTGCTCAGCACCGTGGCTGGGTATTCTGCTGTCCTGCGGTAATCTATGGTTATTTACATCTGTAACAAACCAAGGCGCAGAGATTAGTCCCAAACGTAATGTCCAGCTTCGCCTGGTGACTGAGGAACCGTATTACCCGTTGAACTTGGATCTGTGCACGCTGCCCCTGCTGCGCTCATGCAAATCCACAGTAACAACTCCCCTGCAGCACACACATCGCTGGGAGGTGGCTACCTGGCTCTGTTTACCCTTCAAATCTGTCTTACTGGTGAGGTGCCAGCCACTCACTTGGATCCAAACAATCGTCAGAGCATCTATATCAACTCTGTGCTAACAACAGCCTTCATCCCCAGAGCTGGAAAACTTCTCTGAAGCACAATCAGCTCTGCTGCTTGCTGCTGACCACCACAGCTTACAAAAGAAAGAACAGTAAGTAATTGCTGTGTCACCCACACCATAACGACCACCTTACAGCTACAACCTTACCACAGCTACAGGGTGCTGGTAGTGGCCCTATCACCTACCTGTGTCTATGGCTGCAGACCTGCTTCTGGCAGCTGAAGAAAAGCACAAACTGGTTTCCAAAAAGCAAACACCAGAACGGTGAGCATCTCCATCGCGGCCAGGCACAGACTGGATGCTCCAAACCCAACCCGTGAGCGCAATTACATACCTGCAAAAGAAAAGTGGTGAGCAGCAATTAGTCCGTGCTATAACACTTGTCAAATTACATTGACTAAACTTTTGTTTCTTCTAAAGCCCAAGTGGGTTCTTATCTGTGCTTGTAGCTCCTATTAGCTGGGATTGTAATTGCTGTTGTTACTCAGCAACAGGAAAACACAAGCCATAACTGACTATCCAGGCCTGACTGTGGCAGCATATCTTTTGCCCATTTGTCTAACACCACACTGGGCAAAATGAATGCACTAATGTTACAATGCGTAATTCTACAGTATAATTAACTTCATGCTCTGCAATTAACAAAATAGCATCTTGATACAGAGGAATATCAAGGAAACAAACAACTTTTATCACCCACCATATGCTGCCTAGAATCAAGCGTTTAAAAGTTGCTGTAGACTAGCAGTTGTGTGTTATAATTCATACAAGTCTTTCAGAGAAGAAGACATTTCACAGTCATCTAGATAGTATCCTTCCTGAGTAGCTTGCCAGCATTAACAAGGAGCTGTGAGTCAATTTGTAGGACTGTCTTGTCCTCCTTTCTGCTGTTCTCTTTCTGGCCTTCCCCTGTGCCTCAATTAAAATAACATTAAAATAAGAATTATCAATTAAAATAAACTCTCCTAAGAGAGACACTAACCTCCCAAACAGGGTTAATAAACACACGTACCTTTATACATATGTATGTTATACGGAGAACATTTGTGCTTATCATTTGAATTGCTTGAGCCTTTAATTGTGTTTTGGTAGCTGTTTAGCTTTGGTATACCTTTAGTCTATAGGGGACCTATTCTCAGCCCCAGCGTTGCCTGGAACTCCCACTTCTCTTCATTTATTCTCCAAAAGCCACGCCACAGTGGGTCAAGAAAGCCCAACCGGTGCATAAATGTTTTGTCTCTACACTTTAGTGAAGCCTTTAAAAGCACTGAAAAGCTTTTCACTGGCTGTGCTGGATTGTTCGATTTTTGCTTGGAAGCCCCACGCTGTCGAGAGGACTGCGGCAATAGCTGGTGAGATCCAGGAGCAACCTCTTCCCTGCAGCTTGGCTTCTCCACAGCAGGACATACTGCTTTTACAGCGATGACTGTAGCAGGCAGTGGGAGGCTGGTAGCGCAAACAGATTTTGTAGCTGTAATCACTTCTGAGAGGAAAGCAAGGGGGAAACTCTCTGCAGCTAATAGATTTGCTTCTCTTGAACAAGTCGATGGGCTCAGGTGTTATTGCTTTGAGCTGCACACGTGCATCTTTCCAGCTTCCCTGCGGTTTCCCGCATGCTGTCGTGCTATCGGCCACCTTCCCTCCTGTTCAAGGCAACTCCCCTGCTGCGCTGCCCCGATCCAGGGGCTGGCACTGGAGGTCTGCATGCTGCCTCTTGTCCATCTCCCTTCATCCACAGCCGAGGGGGTTTGTGCCACCCCTGCCTTCCCGCATCAGACTCTGCCCTCCCTTCTCATGCTGGTAGCTGTCTGCCTCCCCGCTTCCCTGCCTAATCCTGCAAGGTTGCCCTTCTCAGTGTTAATGCTGCGCTCGTCACCAACAGAGCTGAGTGCTTAATGCAATTGCATCAATCCAATCTCCAACGTAATTAAAGTTGGTCTCATTTTCTTTCCCCAGACATCCAAACTAACAGGAAAGTTGCATGATTACTTCCCAGTTACGAAGGAACTGAGCAAGAGATGCGAGATTTCCATTTTGTCCTGCTAGCACATCATTCTTGGCCATTTTCCTTTAAAATATTGAGTGGCTCTTTTGTTAGCCTGCAGAAACTGGAAAGATCCCCGCCTTGTTCTCCTAATCTGACAGACATCCATGAATTGAGCAAAATAGACTAAAGGGTGGTGGGGTTTTTGTGTTTGTTTGGTTTTTTTTGTTTTTAAGTAGGTGTTTGACCATTTAATCTCTCCTTTTAGAAACTGCTAACTTGCATTTGTGTTTCTCAGAGTTGAGTGAAACGTCTCAGGTTTGGCGAAAGTGTATCTTCTTGCAAAGCATCCTGCCTTGCTCTGTGGAACCATCTCTCCTTGGTCATGTGTCATAATGAGCAGTTGACTCCACCGTTATAAAGCTGGTCTTAATTTCTAATTGAATTTGTCTGGCTCCGGCTTTCAGCCGCTGGATCCTGTTGTTGTCTTTCTCTGCAAGCTGAGAGAAGTGATGACTACCCAATATTTTCTGCCTGGGAAAGCACTTGTACACTGCAATCAAGTCTCCTCTCGCTTTTCTTGTTGACAAGCTAAACAGATGGAACCCTCCATCTCTTCATGAAAAGCACTTTTCCCTTGTAATTTTTGTGGTTCTCTACCCTCCCTGATTTTTCATCAGCCTTTTCAGGATGAGAATTACCTAACATATCAATCCTGTATATACAAAGTGTAAAAATAATCTTTCTCCTCCTGCTTACTTTATTCCCCTCATGCCTTCAGCAAGGAGTCAAGGACGTACTAAACGTTTGTTTGTTTGTTTGTTTGTTTGTTTGCTGCAGGATTGCACAGGGAGCTCACTTTAGGTTGTCCTGAAGGCAGTGGGTGAGCAGGTCCCATCTGAGAAGCTTGGCCGTGGTTTGGCACTTTGCAGTAACCCCAGGCTCCTCCAGCTCCAGTGCTGAGTGCTACTCACCCTCTGCTCCAGACCTCCCTTTTACCCTGCGGTTCCCATCTCACCCATGTCCCTCTGGGTGCAGCTCCAGCTCCGCTCTCAGACACATCCCTGTAGTTTAAGAGCCGCTGAATTATATGTTAGCAAACGCTGTGAGGGAGGACAGGATGGGACATACACTTGAGATCTAAGGGGAAGAACTAAATAAAAAAATTATATTCAAGGGAACTGCTGAATTAGCCAGTTCTTAAACCACTTCGCAAGTACTTTTTCTGACATGGTATATTGCTAACTTTTCATCAGGTTTTACGTGGTACAGAATTAAAAGCCTTGCAATCATCTAGGTGTGTAACATCTCCGTGCTTACCTGTACAAACCCGTAATCTGAAATGATGAAATAAGATTTATTTGGCAAGCCTCAGAAAAATCACAATTGATGCTCTACCTACCATTAATTCTTGCAGTGCTGTCACCCCCTGTTGTCTCTACGAGTATGTTTTTTTCCATGCTCCCAGTCACTGCCAGGGTATATTTATCTTAGTCAAGTCACTTCAATGTTTTATATACTAGCACAGCCTTAAGTATTCTTCCAGTCTCCTGGAATTTCCCCGGTACCTTCAAAATCAAGGTCAGTGAAAAAGAAGGATCCTCGGCCAACTTTTCTACCACTCCTGGGGTTCACTGGCATCTAAACATGCCAGGTTGGTAACATTCATCCTACACATCTTCCTAAGTTCCTGACGATCAAAGAACAAATTCTCTCTAATTGATATGAATCCTATTTTTTTCCAGATACAAAATAAAAATAATAAGCTGTTCTGTATTATTAGCGCTTCCACCATCCAATTCTGAACCATCTACTCTCCTGAAATGTTTGGCTCTTCGTGTACTGCTGTATTGACCTTAGCCTCGTAGCTAGCATGCAGACCTCCTCAGTAGGAAATGCCTGACCTTTAGGGGTAATGGCGTGAAGATAAGTGCTTGCATACCTCATTTTTCCGCTCAGGGGATCCCGAGGACTGTGGAATCTGCTCTCTCAGAGGTGTAACAAGGCTGATGACAGCTGTGGGGAAGAACAGGCCACGGAGCAGTGTTTGTTCACCACCCTTCTCTGATAACTGTTAGTGATTTCAGCTGATGATAACCTGCTTACAGGCTAATACAGGTTTTAAAATGGCTGATGATTCACACCGCTCTATCTGATAAGTGCTTTTTATTGGGGTAGGTGTAGTCAGAGCAGGGAGCTGTTAAGGAAAGATAGAAATTCCTATTCTGCTTTTAGCCTCCTACTGTTTCCAGTTTTCTCCATTTTTACAGACTCAAGAGCTATGCTGGGACTGCGTTCCCTGATCATCAGGGATCCTCTCCATCACCCTGAGCACCGTCAGTTTAAAATCATACAGACAAATGGGAAATTAGAATTACAATGAAACAAAAAAATCAAAGCCAGGAATCTTATTAGAATCTGCTTCCCATGACTTTTCCTGTGATGTTAAGTTTCATTTAAAAAGAGGAGGATTTTCCTCTTGCGTGTTCTGTGCTAATTCTTTAAATGTATTTATTTCTGACTGGCATCAGAGAAAGTTCAGGGGATTGCGTGTCTGTTTTTTCTGTGTTGCAAGGCTGTAGCAAAGGCAGTATGTAGGAAGCAACTAATGCTAAAATTACACCTTGTTTATATATTTAGTGAAAAATTACCCTGCAGAAGGCTTTGCTGACTGATAGGGGAGTGTGTGCACTCATTTCACAGACCGGACCAGCGCTGAAAACCCCAGTAAGGCTGTGCCAGGCAGTCAGTGAGCAAGCCGTAACACGGTGCCACCATAAAAGTGACAAGGTGGCTTTGCACCAGCTGTAGCTGTGCTCTTAATTTAGCATTTGGTGGCTTTAAACCCATGAAGAATTTGGCACCACCGTAATACTGGTTTTGCTTTGAAGATAGGATGTCTGGTGCTAACCATTTAACAGAGAACAAGGGTGTGGTGCCAAGCAACAAGTGAGAGGCACAGGTATCAGGGATATCAAGTTCCTACAAGTTTTGTAAATACCGACACCTGGGTAAAGGAGGGAGAATGAATTCATACCTCACCAGGAGACAGGCTGCTTGCGTGAGCTTCACAGTCGCTTGTGGTGCCTGGGCTGCCCCGACGCACCAGCCGGCATGTCCCAGCTAGCCCGTAAACGTGGGGTGTGATCCGGTGTGACGGCAGGCAGGGAGCACCGAAAGCAGAAGGGAATTTGGGATGTGCGGAGGAAACAGGGCATGTGACGGGATCACGCAGGGAGGAAAAAGCCAGAGCTATTTCGGTGGGCGCATGAAGCCATGGGGGCTTCCCTAGTTCCAGCGCTTGTGCAACAGTGTTTGTATTTACCTACATTTAACCGCTGACCTATTGAAAATAATAAGCCAAACCATGAGGCGAAAGGTTACATCATCATTACCAGTTCTCGATGCTGCCCAAAATCCCGCCTATTTTTTGTAATCAGAAAGTAATGGCCTTCTATGGCTTGACTGAATCCTACTACAGTAGGCACATGGCCTTTCCCTTCCCTTCTCCTGCCAGCCTACAAGAGCTGAATCTGTTTAATATGTGCTGCCACAGGCGATTTATTTACATTTTTTCAGAACAAGAAGTCATAGTCTGTTGTGTAGAGTAACTGCTAAAAACAAAAATAAAAAAAATCCTATGTCAAGACACATTACATATCGAACTTGTGGTTCTAGCATTTGATTGACCATTCAACAGCCAAAATACATAACAACAATCTGTGTGATGGGAACTGATTTTCACATGATGGGTTTTACGTAGTAAACATTAGGGTACTTGGCTAATTCAATGCAGCCATCTATGGCTTTCTATTTTGTTCTGCACAACACGTATACCACTCACAGCATACTGCTTTGAGTTAAAAGATAGGAAATGCCAACTAAAAGTCATCTTTCCAGGGTCTCACTTTTGAGTGCGCTAGTGCTTGCAGTCTTCGATCTGGTCACAGTTTACATTGCTGAGCTTGAAATGGAGATTATCTTGACGAAAGCCTTTTTTAAGAGAGATTCCAATTTTGTATTGAAATACCGGATGTCATCCTGAGGTTTAATATATTCTTTCATTCTAATCGATGGCAGGCAAACTGTTTGATCTGACACTGCACGCTGAAGTTACCTTTCTTCCATGCTGTGTGCTAAAGATCACTTTAAAAAACTGTCAGTAGATGCCTGACAGCTTTATTTGTACTTGGTAATCAGGGGGCCCGATTTGATGTCCAAATGGCTCTGAAAAATGTTACATTTTCTTTGCCAAATTTTTGCTTTTTACTCTTATTACTCCTATTGTTTAAAATAGTCCTTTCTCTGTTCTGTAGGAAGGGAACTGGCTCCAATTATTGGCTTGTGGGGGGGCTGTTGAGTGGAGGGGATATTCATGCTACCTATTTTAAGTAAATTTACCTCATTTGTCATATAAGGAGCCTCCCTATAGGCAAGGTAGAGGTAAACAACTTGCCAGCAGCTGAGCTAGGCACTGAGTGTCTCGTGTGAATACCCACCAAAAGGTACACAAACGGGGAAAAACCAGAGCAATTCTTCTCCATTCGTTCTGAATTGCCATGTTCCTGAGTCCTTGCTGCTATCAAAAGTAGGTCATTATTGCGATTTTGAAGTGGACCATCGTGCTTTACATGCCACAAGTTATGCCATATTTATAGTTTTGTGTGGATATACACACCTGCTGGGACTTTTGAGAGCTATGTCCTGTATGGTAATTTGTAATGAGAGAGGGTCTGCTCCTCAGAATACACTTCAGGTGGAGAAGATATTGGTAGTGGATTGGGAAGGAATACAGCGAAGGAACATTTCTGAACTGCATTTCTTCTACAGAGGCGGTGAAAAGCAATGCTTAGAAAGACAGAAAGTCATTTCAGGACAGTCTAGCACTGTATGGTGTAAGCGCAAGAAATCATTTCAACATGTAGCAAACTTCAAGCACTTTAAGCAAGTGCTTAAGGGACTCAAGGATATTATTAAGTGCTTTCCTGCATCAGGATTAATATCTGATCATTTAAATAAAATTAGGAATTCTGTAAGGTTAGCCAGAACGCAAAACTGAAGTCAAAACCCCGTTGGATAAAAGATCTACAGCCCAGGCAGCCTTCCAGAGGGCAGGCACTCTCAAATGTCAGTGCAGTTAAGACATGCAAAATATTTCCCGGGTACACCAGCACCATATCTGAGTTAGCCAACTCTGGGAAAGGCTGGGCTTATTTTTACAGCAGCTGGGGGGGGCAATTACTTTACCTATAGAGCAGGTAAAGCCAAATGCAAACATATTTTTGTACCTTTTAGAAAATCTACAGGCTTGAACCAGAATGGCAGTTACTGAAATTGCTACAAATGCAGCTGGGTGTGCTGAGTTCAGCAAAGTTACATTTAGATAATCACATAGGCAGCAGGGTAGCTACTTACCATCGTGCCATGAAAATGTTGGAGGGGAGCATAAATTCTGGCTGAGCTTGTTTCTTTAGCCACAGGATAATGTATTTCCATTAATTCTGGTCTGCTCTACCTGACTGGAATATTTTGTTCCTTTCAGTAGGTTTTTACTCCTTGAGCTTACTCATATGCTTCAAAATACATGCTTATGTGGTTCACTTGGTCTATATTTGCTTTACTAATAATTGCTGGATACTGGTACTAATACCATCACTGTAATAATTTTGATTTCATGACTAGAGGATGATGTTGAAATAGTGATAATGAATACATGTTTGCTACTACTCCCTTTTCTTTTCTGGGGAAAGTTATTTTTTTTAGTATCAACTCTCTTATATTCCAGTTGAGCTCTTTTACTAAGATCTATCTATCTAGATCTCTTTGTCTATCTGTTGTTCAAAATATATCAAAATAACAACATCATAGCCAGTTATTAAGCTACAATCTTTTCATATTTGTTTCTCCTACAAATAGGCTTGAAGTACAAGTTCTATTTTAAGTGTGATGCCTATTTAACAAAGCTGATCTCTTTCATCTTGCATTAGCTCAGATGAAAGTATTCCCATGTAAAATGTTCAACTCCCCTGCAACAGCCTATGGAGGCAGAAAAGAAAAGGCAGTTTCAAAATCTTTGCTGGCCTGAAGCACTTGATTGCTGACTACTAGGCAGTTTGCTAACTCATCTAATTCAAATAGGCAAAAGGGTGAGTAAGCAATAAACCATTTCAAATCAATCCATCTGGCAGTAGGTAAAATAGCTATAATGAACAGCATGTTTACAGAGCACATTTCCTACTCAGTCTAGACATTTGCAGGATTCAGGCCACAGATGTCACAGGTTGTCTGCGCAGCATTAGATGCAAGGATGTGACTGCATGTGAAAGGGGAGTTTGAGGATAATTTATGATGATGGATGTTTGCTGTTTATGCGCACTTCATTAGCTAAGTCAGTCTGGCTAGCGCTCCTGGGACTTCTCTGCTTTCCCTACTGCTTGCTGATGGCCATTTGCTCTGAGTTCATAGGTGAGTGAACACAAACATATGGTTTTGGATATATGATTTGCTTTATGATGACTAAGGAATGCATGAGGCCTCTGTTGTGGAGCTGTTAGAAGTTGCCATGTCCTTTGATACAGAAGCTGGCAAGAACATATTGCAGGCAGAGGAAAGACACAATCTATTAAGTTTCGGTTTAAAATATGGCAATTTTATTCCGACTTGAGATGCTCCAGGTTCTAACAAGATCCTAAATTCACTCCCAACATGAGAAGCTTTGTATCTGCCCCAACTAATGCTATCAGCATAATGTCTTGGTATTATGAATCTTTGGATTGCCTTCAGTGGGAACACATGTGTACATAAATAATAGAGGGATTTGGCTTTTTGCATGTAAAATAATTAGGCAAATGAGTAGGAGCAGCAAAACCGACCGAGTAGCTGTCTGAAAAGCGAGAACATGAAGTGCTCTTTAATGATCCTGAACAAGACAGCTTAATGCACAGCAAGTTAAAAGTTAACACCACAATCGTGGCAGCTTACTGCTTAGCAAGGATGAGCCAATTCTGTTGCTTTGTGAATGAGGAGTAACACTAAATATTTACAGTTATAATCAAATTCCTTGTGTAAATACATATGGAAGCATTCATACAGGCAGGAACAGGAACAGTTACTCGATCAACGTCATGTACCTTCCAGATTTCTAGGAACAAAGGGCACTGGAAATAAATACTTATTTTATAATTGTATCTTTTTTTTCTGAATGACTGCTTCCAGGAAATAGTGACAAGGACAGCTCTGGACAGAGGATTCACTCAGGTTGCTTAGTGCAGCTTGGAAAGTGCAAATAGCAATAGAGCTGAAAATATTACAGTAAGATGCAATATTGCAAATGTGTCATGGTTTAACCCCAGCCAGCAACTAAGCCCCACGTGAGCTGCTTGCTCACTCCTCCCCTCTCCGAGTGGGATGGGGAGGAGAATCAGGGAAAAAAAGTAAAACTCATGGGTTGAGATAAGAGCAGTTTAATAACTAAAATAAAAATAAAATAAAATAACAATACAAATATAATAACAATAATAATAGTAATGAAAAGGAATAAATAACAAAACCAGAGAAATTAGAGCCAAGAAAAGATAAATGATGCACAATGCAATTGCTCACCACCTGCTGACCAATGCTCAAGCAGTGATCCATCCCTCCCGGCCAACTCCCCCCAGTTTATATACTGAGCATGACGTTCTATGGTATGGAATATCCCTTTGGCTGGCTCTGGTCAGCTGTCCTGGCTGTGCTTCCTCCCAGCTTCTTGTACACCTGCTTGCTGGCAAAGCATGGGAAACTGAAAAATCCTTACTTAGGATAAGCGCTACTTAGCAACAACTAACACATCAGTGTGTTATCAACATTATTCTCACACTAAATCCAAAACACACTGTACCAATTACTAGGAAGAAAATTAACTCTATCTCAGCCAAACCAGGACAAAATGATAAAACAAACACCCTTAATAAATTCAAATTACTGGTGCACCATTTGCCGTTGTCATCAAGGAACCTCTGAGGTGAGGCCAGACAACCAGTATACACCAGGAGGAACTGAGGCTGCGTGTCCACCACATGAGTATCTCAGTAGTAAAACTGCTTTAAAGATGTGCTCCCACTTCCTTCCCAACTCTCCTGCATGCCACATGCTTTTGCCTTCAGTTATGCTGCAGGTATTAACAGCAGTTGAACAAGTTCAGCGTAAGAACTGAACTGACAAAACACTCCCCGGATAGGCACAATGCTAACAACATGTTATGCTGGTAATCGAAGTACTTACATTGGAAATACTTGTCCTTGAAACCAATATTCACTATCTTGGTATAATTGTCTTATACCAAATAGCTTCCGTATTGTACCCATACTTTTTAAATTAGAGTAGCTGCAATAGCAAGTACTCGTACTCCTAACAGAGTAACTGAGCCAATAAAACTGTGATGTGTAGAAAAGGCCTCAGGACCTTCTTCCATGCTTATTTTGAAACATCTCCCTTCTCCTTTCTAAGATGTTATGATTGTACTGGGCATCTCCTCAGATCAATGTGGAATATGAGTGAGGCAGCAGCCCTGTTTGGTCCACCACATGCTTGGCACTCCAATTTTGAAAGCCCTCCTCGAGTCAGGTCTCTTAATATCCACCCACTCAAACTTGGTGATATTCCAATGTTTTGGGCTGAAGTCTGCTCAGAAACTCATCCACTCCTCTGGCTATTTATGTTGTACACATGAACAAAGCTGTACATCTCTCCTGTGTTGCCCATCCTAGGATTTGCACTTCCCACAGTGACAGGAGATCTTAGTGTCTCTGTGGAATGGACTGAACCAGGAACTTGCCCTCTCATTTGGAGTTAGCATCACATCTGACAACATCCTGACTCACATGAGAAACACTGAGGTCTTACCATAACATAGACCATCACAATTCTCCTGCTTTAAATCTTACTATTGAATCAGGTTCAGCTGCTTTAAAAAAGTTTAGTTAAATAATGCTTGTATTAGACCTGAATGTAGGCTGATCTGAAATTCAATAATTTATGTCACTGTAATTTCCAATATACCTGCAAGAACCACAAAGCACAGATCATTTGTCTACATTTGGTATGAAGAAAACAACTAGGAGGATGCTCACGTTTTACTTTGTTTCTGTGCATATAGTATTATTTTTATTATGGGCCTTTTGAGCAGATGGCTACTTCCTTTCTTCTATGGACTGTTTCATAGCTTTAAATTGACAGCTCCTGGAGGAGAGAGACAGCATGTGACGTGTGTACAGAATCCAAGATTGATAAGGGTATGCCTTCATTCATTATAATGACTAAGAAGGAGTGAGGATTGACAGTTCAATCACTCATTAATAAAGACTTACTGTATTCCCATTCATGAAAGTGTTAGTCAAATTCTAAAACATTTTTAAAAGCATATTATTATTATTAAAGTTTGATTTAGTACTTTCCCCTCATGTGACAGTGTAGAAAAATCTCTATCAATAAAAAGAATTTTAATTAGTCTGAAAACTACCCCAAAATTACTGATATTTTTCCTTTTTTTTTGAATTATGGGAAATATCTTTCCTGCTTACAGACTGACAAGAGGCAGGACTTAAATATCTGCTTACTGCAGTTTAACGGATTGCTAAACCTCAGCAGAGCCAAAGGACTATTACAGCCAAGAGGATCAAGCTAGGTTATGTTACTTTTAATTTGCTGTGGACAGAGGTCTCCGACTCACATTGACTGAATTAAAACATTAATGACAGAGAGACTAATGACACAGTCTGCTGTGAAGGACTTGGCAGAGCAGGGTGCGAGAGCAGCTCCATCCACAGCCCCTTTTCCTGGAGGAGCTGGTGCTTGATGACGAGCTGGTCCGTGCTCCCATGGAGCAGCGGTGCACACCGGTCACTGAGGGAAGCCCATGTTGACCTCGCCTTCTGCAGGCTTCCAGGCTGTAGCTTGTGGGAGAACAGGCTGGACCCCCTGTCTGTGGTGGGATGGGCAGCAGAGCTGCTGTCTCGGCGTACACGCTACCAGCTCATGGAAAAGAAAATCGCCACACAAACCCAGTCTCAGCATGCGGGCGGGGTAAAGGAGGCAATCACATAATCGTGTTAAGTCTTGTCCTCTGTTACAACCATTCCAAATTCTTTGAGGACTTCTTCAAGCTTTCTCTCCCAAAGCAAAATTTAGTTAGATTTGAGCAGTTTCACGCCCATTTCTTTCCTTGATTCCACTGCCAAATGAGATTGATTTGTCAGTTTGTCTTATTGTCTGTTCGTGTTCTACAGTAAAATGGCAACATCCCGTCCCTAAGAAGCTTATAAGGTTTTTTTGGCAGTGAACGAGTCATATTTTTCCACTGTTTGGCTGTGAAAGTGATTGTTCTCATGTTGACTGATTGGGCGAAGTGCAGATACAGACAATCTTGTTATTCAAAAAAAACCCCACCTCTTGCTTCATCTGATTGGGTGGAGAGAAGGTTTTGTTCCCATAGCAACATTTTGCATTTAAGCCTGCAGAAATGAGGCTGGCTAGAGGCATTTCAAACATGCTGCATTTAAAGAGCGGATTGTGCTTTACAATGTGTTTTCATTTTTGCATCCAATAGAATTATTTAGTAAACACCAGGGAAACAAAAAGAAAAATCTTTGCATCCCCATACGTGAAACTTGAGCCCACTAATACTAGGTATCCTACAGAGCATCGCTTGAACCGCTCTTGTAAAATGTGCACAGTGAAGCAACCTGACAACGCGTTACTATCGGTTGTCTGAAGAGACACCACAACTTTAAGTAAAAATCAATCCACAGCTCAGATGTCACTTTTGTAAGTGTTCTTCTCCTACCTTCAGCGGAGACAACACCACTGAGCATGATGGTTGGAGGGAACTGGCTAGTAGGCTGAGGAAGAGTAAAACCCACGCAGGAGTTTGTATCTCAGAGACATGGGGCAGCAGTAGGGGAGGGGCTGTCAAATTCTTGCAGAAGTGGCAGATAGGATGAAGAAAAAAAAGTCTTTCCAAATACAAGGAGCTGCTGAAGGAAGACACCACTGGAGAAAGAATGGAGGACAAAAGCAATTTAGGTTCTGGGTTTTGCATTTCACGCTAAAGGTTGATCATGTGGCAGCAGGGATAATTTTTGTGGCTAAAGAAGAGGGAATTCAATGATAGAGGGACAAGACAAGGAATGTATTTCACTTCAGGACTTTTGGTTCCTTTGTGAAATACTGGGAAAGAAGCAAGCATGGTCATGCTGAATGCCAGTTGCTCTCCAGTTATCCAAGCTTCATCTGAGCTGACCAGCAGGAGCTGGAGTTCCCACCTATCATATTCTGATTAAGTGGCATTATTGCATGTGAGTAAAGCTCTTTGAAGAACCAGCAAACTAACATGGCTTTGTCAAAGCAAGCTTGAAAATAATTGTACAATACTTGTCAGTCATAATTTTTATTAGAGGGTTTTTGGAGGAGGAAGTAAGTTTGGGTACAGGGAAACTGATCAAGGATCTGTTCCTGGAGATCATGGATCAATCCCACCAAGTCATGCATTGCTTCATGCCCAGACTTCCTCTGAAGATGCCTGGTATTGCACAAGCATGAGAAGTGGGCTAAAACTGTAGGAGAAAATGTGCACGCAGGGTGATGTAAGAGTGAGTGTACGGAGGAGGAACATGGAGAGAGCTTACGGCACCAGAAGGGCAGGAGAAAGGGTGGGTGCCAAGAGCCACGAGGAGTCACAACAACTGATAAAGATCACAGAAAAAAAAAAAAAGGATAGTGATGGGATGAAAGAGTGGAAACACAAGCAATCCTGATGCCTTGAAATGATATTATCTCAGACAAGACAAGACAAGTCAGCGAAGTTAATTATTTGCTGCTGGTTGGCCAGATGGCCCTGCAGTTGTTTCAAAAAATCCCTGCCCACCACATTTCTTGATAGGTCTGGACTCCAAACTTTTCATCTACCTTAAAACGCTTATGGTTCCAAAATAAAGGGATGGACTCAAGCTTTTATAGCTGCAGAAAAAAATGCAGAGGTCAACAGTGCAAGGAGGAGGCAGCAGTATTCCTGCTGTTATGAGAAAACAAATAAAAAACATGCACTGAGGTGAGTTATCTAATACAGCTTTTGAAAGGTATGAACATCAGGGTCTATCTCCAGGCCAAATAGCTCAGTCCTGCATTCTAAGACAAAAGCTCTGGCCTTGAGGTGGGGAGCCAGGTTTCCAAAAACCTGTTGTTAGAGAACCTGAGGAGGCTGCTTTATGAAAAACCACGTTCAGCTGCTGACTTTAGATAGTTTCTAGCTCATCAGGAAGGGAAGATTGCTGTGCAACTTGTTCAAGGTCTTGAATTCTCCTAATGTGCACGTCAGTGAGAAATGATTGGAAGAAAGGAAAGCCGTTTGAGAGTCTGTCATGACCAGGGGTGACAGCAGATACAGTAGGAGGGATGTCTCCTGTAGCGTTTTACACTGGTCAGTGGACAAAAAGAGTCAATGACTGTAGCAGGTAGTATTCTTGGAAACACCACTGATTTCTGTAAATAGTCATCTATAGTGACTATGAAAACATCATCTCATACCTGTAATACAGAAATTCTGACAAAATGAGGGGTTCTTCATTTTCAGGAGACAAGAGGAAGGCAAGAGGCAACCTGAGCAAGTGAATAGAAGTGAAACTGAAGCCTGTATAATCAGAGCTGAGAGAGGAGAAGCAACTAACAACCAGCATCAGGAGACAGAAATTAACATGCTAATAGGAGCCCAGCAAATCTGAGCCCAATAGCTGTCACCGACAATGTAACAACCATTGGTTAACAATAACCCACATAAAAAACCACTAGTCACGCAGGTTCCATGCAAGTGACCCCCCTCTTTAATGCAACATTGTGCTGAGTTATACCCTACACCACAAGGTCAAAAGCAGCAGCATCTGATTCAGTCTGCACAGCATCGCAAATGTGACAGCTGAGATTTGATGACCGAGTTCTGTGGTGTGGCTCCCTCCTCCCCCTGACATAAGGTTACGAATTCAGTATTAACCTGCCAGCTAATATTCAGTCGCTTCAGCTAAACTGCTCCCGTCAAACGAATTACAAATGTAAATGTGATGACAGCTTGCTCTAACTCCTTTGCTCTTTACTTACTAACTAGCTTGCTGGAAATGAATTTACCATGGGTCTCCATGTGCTCACAGGACTGAAATGTCATTAAAAGTTACTTGAGAAGGTACCAGGACACAGGGAAAAACTTGAAATAATGGGTTGCCCTGGCATAAGCCACATCCTTCAGAACCTGAAACACGCAGTCGTATCTTCCCGAGACACGGCACAACCTGCTGCTCCCTCCTCCGGGTCCGGCTGCTGGGCGCGCAGGTTCACCCGGGGGTGCGTGTGTGCAGGTGTAACACGCCGAGCAACGATTCACCTCCACACACCGGCTAGCAGGAGCCCCGGGTTCTTGCATTTGACGTTAATACAGAAAGTACATTATAATTAGTGCTAAATGCCTTTCGAGATCGGATTCTATTTTAACTTGAGAACAGCTTGTCGCTCTGACAGTGTACTACAGCTTGCGGGAAAAGTAAATTGCTCCTGGAATAGGTGTAATTTGCTTTGGGTGAGGCTTGCTTCCTTACGGCAAACCGGAGCACCGTGACCACGGACAAGAGCGTTTAAGCACCGGACTTGGCGTGGTCCGAGTGGCCTCCCACGGCCCCGATCTGCCCGGGGGGGCGATGAAGCCACCCAGCCTGGCATCTCCCTCCTCCCCAGGAAAGAAAGCACCCCTCAGCCCTGCCCTGCTGGGACCCCAGACCGCCTCGACGCCACCCACCTGGGAGCAAGCGGTTGCAGCGGGGAGGGAGCCCCGCACCCCGCTTTCCGTGGGGCGCCCACGCAGCGGGACTGAGACCCGGCCAGACCCGGCCGCCTTGTCCCGCATCCCTGACCCTCCGGGGTCTTCAGCCAAGGCTACCCCTGCCCCGGTCCGGCCGGGGTGTGTGTGTGGGAAGGGGCCGGGCGGCGGGGGCGGGTGGGCCCGGCCCCCCTCACGGCCGCGCTTCCTCGTGGCGGGCGGCAGCCGTCGCGCCGCCGTTCAGTGTGGGCAGGCGGGCGGCGCGAACGGAGGGGCCGCCGCGCCCGCGGGTTTCTGAGCACCGAACCGGACCGGACCGGGGTCTGCGCCCCGGGGCGGTCGCCTCAACCGCGCTGCCCCCCCCTCCCCCCTTCCATGGCCGCGCCGTGAGGGGCGGGAGAGCGCGGCGCCGCGGCGGGGGAGCCCCCCGGCGCTGCCTACGCAGCATGCTGCGGAAGGTAAGGACCCCGCCGCCGCTGCCCACCCACCCAGCGGAGCGGGGACCGGGAGCGCGGGGTCGCCGCCGAGCCCCGGGAGTGGAGGCCGGGGGTGGGTGGGTGTTGGGGGGGGGGGGCGGTTAGCGGCGTGTCCGCCGGGGCCCCGCTAGGGGGCGCCGCAGTGCCGGGAGCGGCCGCCCCTGGCGCGGGGGGCCGGTGGGGACCGTCAGGGCGGTGGCGGGGCCGCTGTCCGCGGTGCGGGGGCGGCGGGGCGGGCAAACTTTGCCGTCGTCGGCCGGCCCGGTGGCTCTACCGGCGGGTCGTTTTGAGGCTTGGAGTTGCCGTGGGTGCCTGGGGCTGGCAGCACGCGCCTTCGGTTAGGGCAGCGAGGGGTGTGTGGGGGGGAGAAGCCGGGGTGCGGGGTTTCCCCCCCCCCCGCAGGCCGCCGCCGCTGGCTGCGAAGCCGGTTGCGGCGGGGAGGGTTGAGGCGGGGGGGAGGCTCGGCCGGCCGGGGCAGGGTGGTGAGTGTCAAGCGCCCGGGGTTGCTGGTGGGAGAGAAGCGCGGCTCTGCGGGCGGTCCGTGGGTCTGGTGCCCGCCGTTCCATTGTTCCTTCCTTGCACGGCAGCAGGAGATCCCTTCGCTGTAAAATCTGGGGCAGGGAGAGACTTCGGCGGATGGAAGAGCTCTTCGTTTGCACACCAGGCAGCGGTGCTGTTTATTTTGTGTGAAGACTCTCACGACTGGCGAAGGCGCCGCTAAGAGCTTTAGAAAAATAACGTGAGCCGAGGGGAGGGTGGCTGCACACAGGCACCAGACCCTACTTTGGAGCCGCAACCAAAAGCTGTTAAAGTCAGTAGGAATCCTTTCCCTGACGTAAGACAGTGTGCAATACAGACCTTCCAGTCAGTACTCCTTCCGAAAGGCAAGCTTTCCTTCTAGGTGGACCTGGGCTGCTTCCCATCATGGCTGGAAAGTGGCTGTAACAGGGAAGTGTCAGCGTAGAAGGAGCGTTATCAAAAGAATGAATCTTGTAACTGCTGAGGCTTCTTGTCCCGCTGTTGCTCCTGTCTTGCTCTCATTTTGTCTTATCTTCCCAAATTTTGTTGTTAGGCTAGCCCGCTAGCCTAAGTGTGTAGTAGCTCAGACAACTGGAGCAGCAAGACATCCCTCAAAATTCGTGATAAAAGGTGTGGGAAATCTCTAGCCTCGCTGTGTGGTGAGTGAGGCGGTTGGAGCCTGGAGTCCTCTTCAGCGCTTCTGAGCTGCTGATCTGGGCTCCGACAGCTGCGCTTGGTTTGGCAGAGCCCGAGCAACACAGAGCAAACAAGATGATTTAGGATTTCCCTTTATTCTGGAGAGGAACCCTCCACTTAGCCAGGCTCCTAAAGCCCGACATTGCTAACCTCTTTTTACAAATACTCCCAGAGCAGTGTTTTGTACTGTTAGTGTTAATTATTATGTAGTTAGTAGTAGTAGTTATATGTAGTTATTATAGTTTGGACAGGCTGGGTAAGAGAAAGCTGATTAATTCTATCCTTGCATTGTGAATAATGTGGAACAAATGCTTCAGTTGAATTTTACCTTCTTCCACTACCTGTCATACTCCTTTGCTTACAAGGAGGGGGAGTGCAGAGATGGTCAAGATTTGAAATTAAGGGTTTATTAAAGGTCAAAATGACCTTGGGGATTGTGGATACAAGGTATTTGAGCCTTGTTTCTTTTTCGTACCTAATTCTGCGGCTGCCCGAGGTCTGAATCGGGGCTTGAGGCTGGTCTATGCTGGCAGCCTGTTCTGTGCTGCACATTCGTGCACCATCAATGGCAGACTGACCTCCGTGTGAATTATGGACCACCTGTGCTAAATTCCTCTGCTGTACGCGAGAACTAGAGCGGTGCCAAGAGAAGATAAACTAAGCTAACTCTAGCTTAAGAATGATAAAATTTGTAATCCCTAATGCTTAGACAACACCTCAGGGCTAACAAAGGCTGCATGAAGAACAGTTTCAGTAAGGGAATCTCTTTTTAGGCAAAAGGAGCAAGAAATAAAAAGAAACACAATTGCAGCCCTCGCTTTGGATCATGAGTGCCCAGATCCTACTTTAGGCATCCCATCGGAGAACCTTTGTCGCTGAGTTCATGGATCAGGTCCTTAGCATGTCTTGGAAAAACAGTAGTCGTGTGGGCAACCAACAGTTAAAATTAATTTCATGCTATGGCTCTCTAGGCTGGAGTATGAAACCTCAGTGTTGATTGCTTTGCCTCTTCTTTTTTCTCTGCTGTTCCAGAGGGTTTTCTACCATTTGTGACTTAGCATCCCTTTCTTGCTTTTATATCTGTTGGGAAGGGAAGATAAAATAGGGAGAAGCCCCTGGTTTTCTATTGTTACGCCTGTCGCGTTATTTTATGGCCAACAAGAGGGAGCCTAACATTCCAGGCCTCTCTGACTTTGCTGTCCCTAAATGCAGTTGATGTTTCATTGATTGCTTCAAAAATAAATTAAGCTGGAGAGGACTGGGCCACTGAGATAGAAAGCTGAAATGCTTGCACAGGGTTTAGTATGGGTCAACAGCTCAGTGTTAGATCCACACTTCCCATTGGGATCAAGTTTTCCAGTGCCACTTGCGCTCATAAAGGAGCAATAACTAGAAGAGTTGTTTCGGACGTCTCAGAAGCACAGTAAAAACCTGGGTTTTGTTGCCAGAGACAGATGAAATAATGTCCTTGCCCTTTCTTTTGGGGTGTGCTAAACTTCAACTCTAATGCAGAGAAAACGGACCTGTGAGGATGGGTGGAACAAGTGAAATGTTAGTGTCTTGGTGGAGCTGCTGCTGAGTTGTGTGTGTGTGAGACGGGCTTTCCCTAAGCTGAGCCCTTGGCTCCCCAGGTGAGCTGATCTCTCCGAGGAGCCTGCCTGCTCCCTGTGCTTCTGTCACTGAAACAGGGTGAAGTCCTTCAGGCAGTGGTGACCTGAAGCCAGCAGTAGTATGCAGGGGCTGGCAGTCCTGTGGCTTCAAGAGTGACACAACGATGCTCTGTGCAACCTCCTCTGCACTTTCGCTCACCGGTGCAGAGGCACATCTTAGGCAGATGACCCTCCATGTGTTCCTCAGGTCCCTGCTGGAGTCCGTGGGGGAAAGCAGAGCAGCTCTGGCTAAGTGAGGTCTGATGCTGTATGTGTCAGAGCTGTGCGGTAATGGAAGAGACCACCACGGGGAAGGATGGGCAGTAGCAAGACACTGCTCGCTTGCTGCTTTCAGGGCTTTCTGCTGAACCTGGAGCCTAGCTCAGCGGCTCTCACCGAGTTCTCTTGCTAGGCAGCAGTTTAGACCTCTCTGCCTGCCACCCCCCCCCCCCTTCTGGCCCCTCCAGCTACATATGTTCCCAACCTCTTCTTCACGAAGGGAGTGCATTCTAAAATCCTCTGAGTACTAGTGAGGTGGAGGTTTCCTAATTATGGTAACACCTTATTTGAGATGCTTTACAGGAGTTGCATCCTTCCAGAGAGCGTGCCCCCCTTTCTTGGCTCTACACGGTCCCTTTTCAGATTTGAGAAATGCAGCGGCTGTATGTACAGAGTTTCCTGGCCACCACTGCTTTTCCTCCCTCTTCAAGCTGTTCAAAGTAGTTAAAGACGGCATAGGCATTCCCAAGTACTTTCTTGCTTGTATGAATACACGTTTTTAAGAACGCTGTTGCGCAGTATCTAGGTGCAGCAGCTGGATGTTGGTCCACTTGATTTCATTCCAGGTGAAAGATCCGATTCTTTTTCTTCCATATGCCCCTCACTTTTCACTCAGTTTCTTGTTAGTAAGAAAATGCTAATGCATATAAAAGCAGGAAGAAAATCCCTGAGGATGTTTTTCCTTTTTTTACATACCTACCCCTTCCCGGTCATTCAAATAAAGTAGATTGGCATTCTAGTTAATAGAGACAAGCTGTCTATCAGACATTGCAGGAAGGCAGTACCAGAGTTAAGAGTGGAGAGACTATATTTCCAGGCAATGGATGGAAAGCCAGTTCTCCAAACCTCAGCATTCTTGTCTCTTTGGACTTGTTTCTCTCAGCTTCTCTTGCAAGATGACCTACCTGTCTTAATTGACTGTATTAGGAGCTAATTTATTCAGCCTCGACAGTCTTTCACCAGATCACTGAAGTACATATTAGATATAAATTATCATTTGTATCTGCTTTTATTATCTTTTTGAATATCAGCTCTGTGTATCTTGTTCACTTTTGCTAGGGAAAACAAATTCACATGTCAAATACTGCTGGAGTCATTTCTTCAGGCAAGATGTACCCACACTTGGAAATTAATGGAAATCAAACACATCAACAAGAAATCAGTATTTAGGGACAACAAAAAGAAGAAATTACTATGGGCAGAATATACTGAAAATCCAGGCTGGGCTAAAAAAAGTGTGTAATAAAGACAAAATTGTGTGCTACTTCTGGTTTTATTATATATCATTTAATGTTCTTAGGTGTTTTTTGGCTCTGATGCTCAGTAATCAGTAGCGACTCTTGCAGGTACAAATGAGGAGGGAAAGGGAACAGCCTTGCTTGGTAATGCTCTGTTTAATTCATAAAGTAATTAGGAGGGATGTATATACCTTGACATGTACAGAGCAGTACCAAGCTGCATCTTGCTATAAATGTTATTCACCAGACCAGATGTTTGAGCAGAATGAAAGCTTTATTCTTAGCGAAGTTGTCATTGTTTGGTCTTCACAACTTGCTGGGCAAAACTGCACATACTGGGACAATTTGGACTAATGGGAGTGGGTCTGCTGAGGGAAAAAAGTGCCTTTTTGGTATTTTTAGTTGCTCAGAGATTGTCTTCAAATAGTATATAGCACTGTCGGTCAAAGACTGCATTTCAGGGTTGAGGTAATAATGAGATTTTCCTTATTCAGCTATTTTAGAGGCTCTACTATTTTGGCTACCCTCGGGGAATATAAAATGTGTTAGCAGTTAAATCCATGACAACAGATAACTTACTTAAGCATTAGATTTAGCTGAGCTAAGATGCAGGCAATTTCACTGGGTGAAACACAGGCCACCCTGGCATGAGGGAGCCCTGAATAAATCCTTGCTCCAAAAGACAGCAGAGTGGGGGTTTGAATAGGGGTCTCTGGTCTTCAAGAGAAACAGGACAGACAGGCAGTTGGAGATTTCTGCTAGAGCTTGGGCAGGCTGTGACTGGGGCACGTTTAAGTGGGGGTTTAGTGAATTTAGGTGCCTGGAGGTGTTTAAGTGCCTAAAAGATTACATGATGTGCAAGTGAGGATTTCGGTGGGACATCAGCGCTGATTTTGAAGGACTAAAGATTTCCTGCCTTTATCTCAAGCACTCCTATTTGCTAAGGAGTACGTTTTCCCCATCACTGCTTCTGCTAGTTTTTTTCTGTGACTCAACTGATTAGCAGAGGGATCCGTCTCTGCCAACAGTGTCTGTGATGCAAATATGGACCAAAACGGGGCCGAAATTCCCCAATGCTTGAAAAGACTCGAAACAGTAGCAAGTGAGTAAAGGGGACCAAGGCAGGGAAGCTGAGGCTTCAGGCTCGGGGGTGGTGTGTGTTCTGCGGCAGGCAATAGATGATGGACGGGCAATTCATTCTGCTCTGCAACGCCAGCTGGGATGTTTAAAAGGTAGGCTGGTATTTCTGTAGTTTTGGAGGTCTAAAGTAAGTTGGAAGTGTCACTGTGGTATAAATAAATGTCAATGGGCTTTCTCAAATATATCTACCATTTATTTAAAATCTCTGTTCTAAAATTTATTTTCTTCAGATTCTGGAGTAAAATTCTTTGAAGTTGGGCAATAAGGTGCCAAAATCTAGTGGAAAGTCAGTGAGGTTTATGTGTTGAAGTCCCTGGGTTCACTTCTGAAAATGGGATTTAAATGGCTGACGGGCTTTCAACTGTCTTTCTTACTGATCATATTTCTATCTGCCACCTCTGTTGGTAAGCAGAGGGGAGAGCAAGGTGTAAATGACATGGGGAGGAAGAATTAGAGAGTGACTGATTGTTCACTGTCTCTGTCAGCAGAAGAATGGGGGCCATCAAGTGAAACTATCATGCTCCTCATTTAGCTGTGCAACTCCTTGCCATTGGGTGTTGTGGGGCGCACAAGTTTCCATGGATTCAAAAAACAAGCAGGCAAATTTAGGAAGAATACTTCAAAAGCCTCTGAGTACAAAATTAACACCGCTGGCTCAGGAAAGCCCTTGACCTGCAGATCCCCAGCAGCTGGAAAGAATTCTGGGGAGCAGCATTACACAATTATTCTGGTTGTGAGAAGCTTCCCAAGGCATCCACTGTTGGCCACCGTTTCAGCCAAGATACAGGCATGGATTTAATATAAGCCAGTATGCTCCTTACAGTCCAGCACCACAGAACTGAGCTTTGTTTTCTCCTGAGGTTGATTGTGAGATATTGAACCTAGTAGAGTCATACTGTTGATTAAGTGGGTCAGCTGAAAAATGTTTTATGAGTCAATGTTGTCTCAGAGATGCGTGCATAACTTAAGATCGAAGCAGTGGGAAAACAAATGAAGGAAGATTAAGATCTCTTAAAAGTGTTGGCTTCATTGAACTAAAAACAGAAGGATTTTTTTAAAGTAATTTCTTGTGTTTGTGACTCCCGTTCAGGGCAATGGTAGGTCAGAGTGGCTGGTTGCATGTTTCTCGACAACTTGCCTGCGCCAGGACCAACAGTTCCCAAAATCTCCAAACAGACATGGGGAAAAAAAAGGGACAGAGGAGCTGATTGACCTTTTTGGTTGTGAGGAAAGGAGGGAAATTTTGCGTCCTTTGACAAAGATGATTTCCAGGTTTGACCAGTGATAAAACTTCAATTTCCGAAGGGTTTTTCATTTCCATTGTTTGGGGCATGGATTGTGCTGGATTGAGCAGCCAAATAAATGGAGTTAATAATAGGTTCACATAATGACAACCTCCAGTCATAAGGTGAAAAATGGCTAGGGCTCACCTTTTCTGTCTTACTACAACATCTGTGCATGCCCTGACAGATCTCATGTGGCTTCAGGACCTATACTGGTCTTTGGTCACTGGTTTCCTGCTTCTGAACAATTCATCTTAAGCTATTGTATTTAATGTAGTGAAGCCTGACCTTGAATGCCAGAAACCATTATGAAAGGAAATGCTTCACTGGCCCATATTATTTTGTCAAAGGTGTTTTTAATAGAAAATAAGGTTTTGATTTAAAAAAACCCAACACCACAGAAAAGGTATTTCTGCTGAAAATATTGATTTTTTTTCCCCTGAAAAACTAACCTCTAGTTGAAAAAAATGGCTTAAAGCTCTTTATTCTCAATGGGAAGTCAAAATCTTTTCCAGAAAGGGAAAATATGTCTTTTTTTCCCAACAGCAATATAGTATTAATGCTTGCTAGTTTGATTCATATATTCTACTTTTTTTGGTAAATGAATTAGTATTTACATCTGGGTTGTTGGTTTTTAAAATTATTGTTAATCTTGGACACTTGCTAGCATGCAATTATACATAGCAGTAATTGAATTTGCCAATCTTCCGGTAGTTCTCTGTCCTTTTCAGATGCTCTAAAAACTGTTCTATTACATGTTCTCTTTGTATTTTTCAGCTTATTTCTGGGCAGATGAATAAACACACTTTTTAATGCATTTCAATTATCTTGCTTTTTGTCAAGATATATTTTCAGGTAACACAATTAATTAAAACTCCATTAACTGTTTAAAAAGGGCATGTCCCCTAGTGGCAAGCCTTTGGTACTGGCCTACTTGAGCTAATGAGTGCAAATGGATGTATGATACATATGGACTTGCTCAGAAATAAAGGGGGATTTTTGTCCTTTTTCTTGCTTTTTTATGTATAAAGGAAGCCTGAAGAGATACTCTTTCCACTGCTTTTTACCATTTAGATTCAGTTTATTCAGATCTTCCTGAGAGTTAGATTGCAGGGCTATTCTGTTCTGTTCTGTTCTGTCCCGTCCTGTTTGTTTTGTTGAAAGCAGGGCTGGTTGTACAGACTTGGGATGCCTTCTCAGCAAACAAGATTCCCTCTGACCTTTAGCCTTTAGTAAGAAAGAATTAAGACAACTTTTCTAAGCTTTTCGGTATTTGTATCCACTCTCAGCAGAGGTATAACCGTGCCCAGCCTTGCAGCCAAGAAGCTGTGTCCAGCCTCAGAGGCTTTTTTCCTTCTCCTGCCAGACCGACCAGTTCCCATCCCCTGCTGTTCCCTTCCCACCTGAGCAGCCAGTCGCTGAGGATGCTTGTTCCGGCCGTGGGAGAGCTCAGGTAGACCGAGTAGTTTTTCCGAACTGCTTTGCAACACAAAGAAGACTTTTCAGAGAGAGCTGCTTTCACCGCTGCTCGCTGCTGCCAGGTCAGCTACTGATCTGGGCAAACTGGGCTTTTGTGGCTTGCAGAGCACCTGCGTGGGAAGACAGCTGGGCACAGAGGCTGCCTTGATGAGGGAAGGGAGCAGGAAAAAGGTCCTTCTGCAGTGTGGTGAGTGCTATATTATATGAATAACGCTTGATTTTTGTAATTACTGGGGAGCAGTGTGACCAGAGAGCTTTCTAGGCTGTAACCCCGAGTGCTGTCATTGCAGAAACTACATAGAATGAGTTGAGGGTATGCAGAATAAAATGTCCCTGGCTTTGGGTGGTAATAGAAGCCACAGTTTCCTGACACTTACTTATCGTTCCTCCTTTTAATGTGTGATCCAAAAGGTTTTTTTTATCCAAGAGGTTTTTTTAACTTAGCCCTACCACAGGTGACTTCTTTTAACTACTGTTTTCAGATCCTAAATGGTAGGAGCGCAGCTTTAGCAAACAAGAATGCATATCTACATATGTAACAAGCTGGTAATTCACACATGTTGGGAGAAAAATAACAGATTTATATCCTAATAGCCTGGCATACCAGTTCTAGAGGTGGGAGTGAGTAGTCAAGACTTTTGTACTTGGCAACTCTGCTGCCAGACTCTACAGAAATTGGAATAATTCAAGAAAAAGAGGACGTTGCTTTTATTCCATAATATGGCAGTGGTGGAGAATAAAGGAACTTCGAATCACTGGTAGTGGATAGTAATCTAATGTAAAACCCCAGGCAGGTTAAGTTAATGTATTCTCGGCGTGGTGCCCAGAATAGGATGGGGGGGGAAGGGATGGGAAAGGATGAATCAGCTCTGATGTTTTGCAAGATTCTGCCTTCTAGTTCAATATTGTTTTGTTTTCTTTGCCTGAATTTATTCCTGACAGGTGGTGACAGAATATTTTCATTAAGGAAAGGCAGACACCTTCCTAGCATCACAGAAATCAGATGAAGTCTCCTGTGGCAAACTAGTATTCAGACTTACAAGGGGCCGGATTCTCTTCACCAGTTCTTTAAAGCTTTGAAATTCCTCATTGCTGCCTAAAATCCCTTTTCTCTGGGCCCCATTATCCAGCAGTGCAAGGACGAGAGCACACAGGCTATATCGCTTGCTGCCTGCCCCTGCCCAGAGGGAGAACGGCTGCCTGCAGGAGGGCAGGTCGCCCGCAGCGGGGTTGAGCCTTTTCCATCCGCGTGCATCCCGACGTACTTTAGCGCTGGTTGATGTTGAATTACAGGTCAGCTATGGCATTTTTTGCTAGAGCCTCTGAGGTTAGGGTACAGTTTTAGAAATACTGTCAAGCTGGGCATAGGAAGCACTCTCCCGTAACGATGCTGCTGTAAGAATAACACGTTATTAGCGATTGCAAAGGGTGCTCGTGCCTCTTTTGTAAGCAGCTGGCAGAGCCAGGGTCGCTCCTGATGCTCAGGGAACAAACACATGAAGTTTGACTCTCGACCGTGCAGGCTGGGTCGCTGTGCCTCACCTCCTGTGTCCTCGAGAGCTGGTCGCTGGAGTTTGTTCCTTTGCCGCTGGCTCTGGTCTCCCAGTTGTGGTTCCCCAGTAAATTTGAATGAGAATGTGGGTCACTGTCGGGGACAGAGGAGAATGTGACCGTCTGTACCTGAGCAGGGTGGACAGTCAACCCGACAGCTACTATTTCCAGGTTTGGGGTCAGGGACAGTGTGTGGGCCAGGTCTCCGCGTATAGAGCAGGAAAGGAGAGAGGAAGAGGAGCTGCCTGAGGAACCAAGCGCTGTCATCACGAGTCTTAGCGAAGCTGAGCGTGCTGGAGGCGGTTTTTAATTGCTGGTTCTGGTGTGCTGAACCGCCACCTCCAGAATAGCCTGCCTGTACCAAGTGCCCAGGTGTTCAGTCTGGGTTTACTGTTCTCTATGGTAACTGAATTTAGACAGAATATAATTTAGAAATGAAAGACACAAATCCCTAAATCAGAGGGAAGCAGGGCATTGAATCAAATGCGGAAAAAGCAATACTTTCCCCAAGCTAAATAACAATTGGTTCATTTGTTCTTTGCTTCTGGAGCCCATTTTGATTTCTTAAGCATGTTTTCTTCCTTAGCACTGCTGCTGTAGGGATTTTGAAAGTATATGTGTGTTCTCAAAATTTTTGCTGTGCCTGAGATCAGCATTGTTAACTTTACTTCTCTGAGTGTTTGGTTGAGTCCCCTGGGCCTATACAGTGATCTGCTCTGGCTGTCCCACAGGGCAGATTTTGGCAAATGGCTTTAGAGATGCTAACAGGGGCTGGTGGAAGAGGAGAGATACTCACCACAGGGCTAAGTGCGCATTAAAAACCTACTGCCTTGATGTACCTTAATGCTTGCAGGACTTCTCATCTTCACAGTGCTTATAAGCATTAACGAATCCTCATGACACCACTATGAGGTTATATAGATATGTATTATCACTATGTTAGATGAGAGGGCAAGAGATAAAATTTTCCTATGTAAGGCTCACTAAAGAAGCCAAGGGGAAACCCCATAGTTTTAAATGACTGTCTTTTCCAAGACGACTAGAATTTGTCTTTCTAAACCACTGCGTTGTAAAAGCATACACTTGTGTAGCCACATGCATCAGTGCTCTCCTGAATAAAGAAATGTTCCTAAACTAGTGCTTGGGAAACCAGAGCAGCTTTGAAATAGCTGAATGATTCTGCAGGGAAGAGCTCTCAGGTTTTTGTAACTGTTATTGAGCTTACTAAGGTTTTTCATCCTAACAGGGTTTAAGATTAGAGCTTGTTTAGCAATTTCAGACTTTGCTCATGCGATTTCTCCTTCCCCATACCTCAGTTTGAAAAGGAGGATGGAGGAGAGGGAAAGGAACAGCAACCTCGGGAATATGTGAGGAGCGGTGCTTGGGTCACCGAGCAGCGGATGGGAGGAGAGAAGCAGCTGAAGGAGGTGGCTCGGGGCTGAGGATCCCTGACAGGGCTGTGGTCGTGGAACTCCAGCTAAGGGAAGAGGCATTGCTAGTTCTGGCATTATCTGCTAGTTCTGCTAGAGCATCCTTGGCTGGGCTCTATAGGTCCTGGGCTTTGTCTGCTCTTACTGCCTGTTGTTGTCATCCTTTTGTAGCCAAAGCCTTTTTAGTGTAGTTCTACCCTTGCTGCATCCACCTCCTCCCATCTGTATTTGTTCTCTGCTCCTAGCAGCTCCTTGGCAACCTGCCGCACGAGATATAATCTGCAGCCTCACTTAGAGAATTACTCTACTCTGACCTCCTCTGTATTGCAGACTACTTCTGCTTCATAGGGCTTAATCCTGCAAAGAGCTAAATTCAACTTAAACTTGGCACCCTTGGCTGAGACTGCCTTCCCGCATGGTCAAAGTACATTAACCACTATAGAGTAGAAATCAGTATGATGAATTAAATTTTTTGAGTGAAATCTGTAAACTCATTCTAGCTGTATAAAATCACATTTTTGGTGGAGGATCTTCTTTCACAAATAAAAAGCTAAGGTAAAAATGAAAGCCTATTTCAGTATTATTGATTTTAAAACACCGTAATGTATTTCTTTTACAGGTAGCACTAATGTTTTCTGACCAGTGGTCACTGAACATCATTCAAGATCTTTTTTTTTATATATATATATATATAGCATAAATCTAGAGACAAATACTTAGGTATAGAGAAGAACTAGGACACAGATAATTATGTTTCTGATCAAATTAAGTTTCTGCATGCTGAAATATCCATGAAACAACCCTTCTGAGACATTTTAAATGGCATAAAGCTCACCAGCTGAATCCCTGCTGATTGTAATGCCCATTGCGACCTGCATGCTCTGAGCACAACAGCCTGACACCGTGACTCATTCACAGAAAGGCTGACCGGGTTCCTTTGCTCACAATAATGTCATTTCAGAAGCTGTAAAGGCCATCTTTTTTCTGTACCTTGGGTTGCTCCATGATAACCTCTTTATTTTCTGCAGGCACTTCCCTTTCTGCTCTCCTTCCAAAGGAGGTGCTCCCACAAATGCTGTCTCCCACCTTCCATCATACTGCTGTCCTCTTGGGGTCCATCCACCAGTGCCATCTCTTTTCAGACCCCCGGGCAGGTGCTGCAGCTCTGGCTTCCCTTAGCCCTGGTCCCTTTCTCCTGCTACGTGATGTTTGTGTAGCTCTTCCCAATTGCTCTGTTGTCCCCTTCTCCAGCTCTCAGTGCTGCTCCGTCTTTTCTGCGGTCAGTGGGCTGAGGCAGGTACCAGACGTTTTCTTCCCTGTCTCCTTTCACCGAATCCCACTTCTTTCCCTCAGAGCCAGTGCCTTTGCGTGGCGTTGCCCTGTGACTAGGACTTTGTGTGCAGGTCTCTCTCGGCTATCTTATGCTGCTAGGACGCTTTTCAGATAATGAGGTATGAAAGAGTGACGTAGTTTACTCAAAGAGCTGGATTAGATTCATGTAGCACCTGTAAACCTGTCTTCCTGAAAATAGAGCAGAAGTTGATGTCCCAGTTTTGGCTAATGATATATTTTGGGTTTTTCTTTTAGCTGGTAGGACATGCTGCTACCCAGGAAGCAGGCTCCTGTGATGCTTTGGCAGTTGTGAACCTCCCTACGTTCTCCGTGGGCTCTTCCCAAGAAGAGGGGCTGATTGATTAGTAAAGTGTTTGGTTTCCCCCTAGACTTTGATTGTGTGTCTTGTGGGTTTTGTTTCCTCTTTTAAGAATGCCAGGCAGATACTAGTAATGGTGATTAGTGAGTCTGATGCCTCAGTACTGTTGTGTACTTCTGTGTTTGAGGTAAACACATGGGAATTAATTCATGCTGAGGAGTTCTGCGTAGTCCATCACCAGTACATAAAAAAGGGTGTATGTGAACTCATACGTTGAGGTTGCTCTGTTTAAATATCCTGCATTGCTACAACAGACTAAGAATTAGTATCTGTATGTCACATTTTTGTAGTACTAGTTTAAACTAATTGAGCTGTATATGATTTGCCTTCTGGACTCTCACTCCTACTGAAAACAACTGGTGATCAGTGCCAGTGCAAGTTAGACATGAGTAAAACGCTGTTCAGCTAAACAGCTTGAATAACGTAACAAATGGTGCCATTTTGCATGCCTATTCAGAGCGCGGCAAATCAATCTGCTTCCCAAGCTGGAGCCCTGCCACTTGATTTGTGGGTTTCTAGCAGTTTCAGACTTACAGCCCAGTTTACCTTATAGTTAGCATAATCATGCTGTCCAGTCATGAGCTTATAAACTGCACGGGTTATGTTCAGGAATTACATTGTGGAAATATAGATGGGTCTGTTTAATGAGGTACAAAGCCTGTTTTGCATGAAATGTATAATCCTCAATTATCTGTACACCACAAGGGACAAAGGATAATTTTGATAATCAAGCTTTCAGAAAATGGCAGGAATATTCAATGTGATAAGCATTAAGAATCATGACCTCATCTGGGATAACACAAAGCTTGGATAATTGAAGTGCTTCTGTATTGGATTCAAAGAGTGTAATAGTACTTAATGTTTGGGCTCCAGTTCGGTGACTGCTATTAGTATCCAACTCAAAAAGATCTGTAAGAGCCAAGCAGGTCCGAGTGCTTCTCACTGGCACTGGTAGTCTTCAGTTAGCTATTACTGGGGACAGAAAAGGAAATTTTGACAGCCTGCTTCTCAAAGAAAGCCAGGGTGCCATTTTTACACAGTGTATTTGCTGACTCAAAAAAAATATTAGTGGGCTTAATTTTCTCTGAAAGTTGTATTTTAAAGAGAAATCCTTTTCTTTTTGGTAAGGTTTGGAGCTCAGAATGTTTTGGAATGTTTTTCTTGCTCATTTAGAGTAAATCCCACTTCATTTGAATTAATTACTGCTCCTATGGTGATATTTGAAATAAAGGCAATCTTTGATGCTCAAAAGAGGAAAAAAAAAGACTAAAACTCATCATATGAGTCTTACTGATAGAATCTTATTAACTCTGCATGCTGATGTTCACAAGTTCCTCCATCCTCCTGCCTCCCACTATCGCTGCCTTTTGGTTTTTAAATGCATGGAGGGTTTTTCAGACAACTCCAGTTGACGTAAGCTTCACATTACCTTACCAGTGATAGGGATCAACTCCAAATCATCTGAGTTGCTACACTCTGAAGAGATCTGTGTTTACATTCTTGGTATGAATTAACATATTCTCCTGTTTGAAATACCAGTAAGTTTATAGTGAATGAGGACATCCGCTGCTTTGGTGGCTTTGCAGCTCTTTTACTTGACTGCTTCGCATTCTGCCAGACTGTGTATGAGTGTCTTCCGCTCCATGGACAGAATGTATAGATTAATCCAAACAGACAGATGCATGAATGAATGGATGTTGTTTTTCTGTTGAGATGCAGCCTGCCTGGGTCAATTCACTGGCAATTGCACGTTCTGAAGTCAGTCTGTAGCTGACACTGCTTTGCTATTCCACCACGCAGTGCGCTTGGAAAGGGGTCTGTGGCCCATCCATCGTCTCACTGGCTTTTTGAAAACTTTAGTCTGTTGGCTGAAAGGATGCCAGTGCAAGGTCACTACTGGGATGTAATGCTAGATCAAAAGAAAGAAAACATCTAAGGCTAGGCTCAGGTAGTTCTGCTATCTGTCCCTACTGTGTTCTTCTGCATAGCATGTGGTAGCTGGAGGTGGGCAAGCCATACTTTGTGGTAATATAGTTGCAAATATAACAGTGGTTTAGGACCTTGCATGTTCATAGTAAAGGCCTGCCTGCAAGCTAAGGAGTTCTTTGCAGTACAGGAGACCAGATGGATACAGAAGATCAAGGGGGACCTGAACTCATGGCCTTGCTGTTTTCACATCAGTTGGGCTCCTACGTGACAGCCCTGCAGAAGGTTCTTCAGTTGGTGAGCATTTATCTTCTAACCCATTTCTTTTCCTTGTGCTATGAATAACTGGCACTGTGCGCTGACCCATAACCAGGACCTCATTCTCTGTGTGTGCATGGGATATTTGGGGATTCAGTAGGGTCCTTATCTTTGTGTTCAAGAAGATTTAAGTATCACAGTCTTGCACTATTCTCTCCCAGACTGTCACCATCTCCTGCCTTCTCATAGCTGGCTTTAGGTCCCTTTTGCCATTCATTTAAAGTGGTGCCAGCTCTACCGTGTTGTTTTACCACAGCAAATCAATAGTCACAGGGAATCTCTGTAGTTCATTTTACCATAACCACTATTCATTTCCTGTGACTCTGCTTGCAAAGCCTGCTTTCCCATACTCTCTGCCACTCTTGTCCTTCACATTATATGTGAAACAGAAAATTACTTCTTAGAAGTGTCCTTGTTGGGTGTTAACGTGGCACAGAAAAAGAGCAGAATCTTTATGGTATTACATGCCAGAGGACAGTCAGTTGTACAAAGAGGGGGTGTGGTACACACTCAAAGGTACATTTTGAAACAGGAGGTGCAGTGCTTGAACAAAACTGAGACATTTTGTTTTTCAGGACAAAACGTAGCAATTTAAGAGTAAATAATATATGTGAAAGTACATATGCCAATGGTGTTAACCCACACTGTATCACGGAGATTTCTGTAGGATGACTTTATTCACTTGATTTCTGTTGGAACCCTGTGTTCTTGTGGAGTATAGAAAACGTCAGGGAAAATGTTAGGAGGTAATGTTTCAAAGCAGTGCCACCTTATGGTTCTTTTCAGAATAGGAACGTGTGGCTTCCCACCCATGGAAAACATCGTGTGTACCTGGCTGGGTTCTGTAACTTTCTTAAATGGTCACCTTCTGCGTTTCTGATCACAGGGGTCAGTGGTGGCCTATGCCTATCACTCCAGGACTAATTGCAGAGAAACAAATGCAATTATTAGCCTGCTTCTCAAAGAAGAGCCATTCCCTCTGTACAATTAATCAACTCATTGCTCACTTGGGCAAAAAATCCTGCCCCGAGTCCTTCTCTCCCAGACTGCTTGCAGAGGTGCACGTGCAGTTACTGTCTAGGGCTCCCATTTCTGCTGAGATGTTGCGCTTCAACCCAAGGTCACAATCTATAATCTTGATAGCTGCAGCCCGTATTCATCACACCTACCCTTGCGGTCCTGTCGTTCACGCCACGGTAAATAATCGCTGTCTGGCCAAGAGGAGGAGGAAAGGCTTTGAAGTTCTGCAGCGGTGTTCTGCACCTAGATCCCTGATCCCTAAGCAGCGTGGGTTTCATGGGCCTGGATATGACCCTGCAGCCAGGGAAGATGATCTTAGAAAAATCCTTGCTGAAGAAACTGGTCTTCTCAGTCTCTTCCTGCTCTTGTTCCAGTTTCTGGCAGGACTAGCTGCTGCCTAGATGCCAAAAGTTTGTCAGAGTTGCCTGGTTGTGTGGCTGCACTGAATTCCCTGAGAAGTCAATTACATATTGACGTATGCTGATGTGTTAATTACAGCTACTGGTGCAGCTTGGAGACCTCTTTTGTCTGCAGTAGCCGGAACAGTTTGCAAATAATTCTGGCTAGCCTGTGAGAGAAGGGTCACTGAATTGCAGGAGAAAAATCCTGGGGATACTTTAATTAAATTCTAGATTTAAAAGTAGCAGTTTCTTCTGACAACCACAATGCACAAGTCCCAGAAGTGGGATTAAGGAAGATGGGATTCCTCGCTACCCTGCTGAATGCAGAGGAAATCTATTTCTCAGGGAAATTACTATTTGAACTGAAATGAGAAGTGGCACAGGGATGGATGTGGCGGGAGCAGCTGGGACGAACATTCAGCTGTTACCACACTGCTGCTCAGTGCAGTTCACACAACCATCACCACCGCCATCCTGTGTTGACCCACCACCGGTTGCAATGGGGTTAAAATAAAATAGGAGCCATTAGCTAGGCTTTGACCCTTTCTGTCGGACTAGTTTATTCATATACAGCCCCTTCTTCCTTTTAGGCACACAGACATTACACAGCAGCTTTACCAAGCATTGTGCAGAGATGGCCAGCCCAGCACGACTGCTAAATTCCCTGAGATTCCAGCAGCAGTCCTATATATAGTGGAAGACAGTAAAGCTTAGTAATGAAAATCTCATCATTAATATTAGCTTGAATATAGCTGCTGCTATGAATGGAGGTTGTTCACAAAGGTGTGTAAGTTAAGTCCTGTGGCTACAGAGAATACTGGAAACTCAGTTCCCTATGATCTGAGGTCTTTTCATTCATAGACTTTTAAAAATTAAATTATACTACCATTTTCTGTTCTCACCATGCATCCTATAAAATTCCTATCCTTTCTCATACAGCCTTTCTTGTGCCAAATATTTTGACAGCTACATGCAGGCTGCCCCATTTGACTGATTTGGTCAACCAAATCAAAACCTTGGCCTTCCCTCACTCTGGTGTTACAAAATACACAGGGAGCTCATCATATTTGAGATCTCCAGTATCTGTCTGATTGGTCTGAAATCAACATTAAAAGTTTATTACAGACATATACACAGACTGATCCTGGAAATCTGATTCTGTAGGAAACCAGGCTAGTGGGAACCAGGCTAGCTAAACCAAGTAAAAAGTATGGAAATTACAACCAATATAAGATGAAAATGATTAGAGTATGGAGATAGAAGAAAACAGTCCAGAAATGAAGGTGATGCTACACTAGCTGCCTTGTAAGAGCATCTGAAACCCTTCACATCACTACCTTCCATGATTTAAGGAATATTGCAAGCTTTATTTCTGAACATCTTGACTCACAGACTTGGGTCAGGTTCTTCTTGGGAATAGACAGTTACAGCTTTCCTGACGGCAGGTTCAATGCCAGCACCATGCTGAACACCAGCCGAGGGTGAGCTCATTTTGGAACAGTTTTGCAATGTACCTTGAATTGTGTATTTCCAAATCACTTCGAAAGAACTTTGCTGCTCTGTTTCGAAGCATCCACAGTAACTTTAATACATGGTACTGGTTTGGCAGGCCCGTTTTATGATTCACTTTTTTGCTGGACACTATTTCTGAGTACTCAATATTTCCCTTTCATTGTAATAAAGCTTTTCTTATCAAACGGTGATTGTATGTGTTATAAAAAAGATTTATCCTAAATGAGAGAACTCACTGATGGGGAACTTACCATGTTTCTCTGTGCCCTCGATATAATCTTTCAACAGCATCGTCTGTTCATGAAGTGCATTCTCATTCCGATGAATGATGGATTTATTGGTGTCACACAAACTATTGTATATCAAAATGATATATATCTGGGGAATTAAGTAACTGCAATGTTGGAGCTGTTCCTGGTAAGTAATTTCAGTCCAGATTCAGGTGACTGGAGACACATATGGTAGGTCATACAAAAATTCTGGAATACCTAAACACGCGTGCGACTGTGTGTAGCCTGCTGTGACAGCCTCGTATGCCGATTGCAAGGGCTAGATGTCAGAGTTCCCTGCTCCCTGATTGCAAGGGCTAGATGCCAGAGATCCCAGCTCAGCAGGCTTCTCTTGACATAAACGGGAACCTTACTCAGCCAAATAGGACCCTGTGATTCACAGGTGTGTAGTCCTGATCATGTTCAGCAGCATGCATATGTTAGCATTTATGTACTCTCACTGTGCATTATTAGATGAATGGAATGGTTTTACTACTCCTGTTCTTTCTAAGACAGGGGTTTAAGTTTTAGGAAAAAAGCTGACTTTCAAAAAATGAGTATATTCTCGTTAAATGTGTGATATTAATGGAGTAATTGTTATAGCTTTGTTTTGAAGTCTCATTTGACTTGTTAGCATTTTAAGTGTGTAAATTTATTTTGTTGTATGTATTTTTGAGACAGCAGTTACTGGTTTGACTTTTTTTTATAAACACATTTTATGGAGACAGAAAGTTATTTTTTATAAAGTATTTCTTACCTTTAATATTATGTTGCTGAATTTGAGAGACAAAGAAAGAAGCTTTTCAAAGATTCTGCCAGGTTCTTTAATGCCAGGTTTTCCTATATGAAAGAAAACATTTAGAAAGGATTCAGGATTATATGATTAGAGAAAGTGGGTTTTGGTTTGCTTCTGAAGACGCAGTTTTGGAGGCTGTACGACCTCCCAAATTCAGAAGGGCTCACAGTTGTAGCGAGACTCATGTTGTTGACAAGGCATTGCTGGTGAGCGCTCTTCTGCAAAGAGTGTTCTGGTGGCTTTCTTCTAGCTTTCCTCCCTCTCCCTACTTACTTAAAGAGTAGTCCTTTATCACTGTTGTTTGTTTTAATGTTCCCTGCCGTCTAACTATGGCTTCAGGTATGAAGCGGAGACACACTAGCTTTCCAACCCTCTCATTGGTATTCATGGCCAGATTTAAAGATGGGCTGATCTTTACTTGCCTCCAACAGTATCTGCAGGTTTATAGCATCTCTGATTGTCAGCCTTGAAGGTTCGCTTACACTTGCATACAAGATCTCACCGCTGTATATGTAGCCGAATGTTGTTTTGTTTCTTTACATTAGAAAATCTCCCAGCTTTGTGCAAGATGAGGAGACTGAAAACCATGTTGTGTGTTGCTAGTGTTTTTTATATCTGCCAGAGCATTGTAGTTTGTGACACCTGAACTGTGATCTGCTTCTAATCGCACTACCAGTAAATACTCATGGCTTATTTTTATGCTGTTTACTTTTTAAAGTATTAGAAACTTTTGTATTGTTTTGACATTTTTAACAGGGGATTGGTCTGTGGAAAATTTTATCTGTATCTTAGAAAGAATCAGGCTGCTTTTCTCACCCTTTTTACCTCAAAGATGCACAAATGTACAAGAATTTGTGCAAAGTGATTAAGCATGCAACACAGAGACTGAGGCACTATACATGCTTCTCATGTGAGGGCATTTTGTTTCAGTTACACCTCTTGGTGTATGCCCTGGAAAATTATTATGGATGCTACAAGCTGTATGGAAAAAGTAGTGCTGCTAAAGGGCATGGGGTAATTAATGTTATGTAGGACTTCATGCTTGCGTGGATCCTGCTGCAGGATCAATGTGTGATGTCTTTGTGAGTCTGGGTGAGACACAGCCTGTGAGGTTGAAGTGGCAGGCTTAGGGTCTAAAAGGCAATATAATGCTTTGTTTTCCAGTTTGCTTTTCTGAGCTCTGCAGTAAATGCTACTGCTTGAATGCTCTCCACTTGGTTTCGTCTTTCTTCGAGGCCCTGCCATGCTCAGCAGGAGTGTGTTAGGATGGAGAGCTTTGGGTAGTTGAGCTTTCAGCCTCCTGCTCTGTTGCATCCTTCCAACACAGTGCTGCAAGAGGAAAAGAAAAGGTATTATGTATGAGAGAGATCATACTAGGAGGTAGGCTCCCTGCAAGAGGCAGGTTAACCCCATCTCCTTGCAGAACCCGAGCCTGTCCTGTCCTGTATCCTAAATTCCTTGTATACAAAATAACTTTAAGCTGCCACAAGGCCTGCATCTGCTGATGTGATCAGTCCCATTTGTTTCTGTACACTCAGTTTTCTGAGGTTTAGGTTTTATACAGATGCTGCACTCCGAATCCAAAGCTTACAGAAAGCCCTGAGGTACGCAGTGATTTCAGTGGGCTCTGGGGCCACTCCTAGATCCTAACCTCACTGATGCCTTTCAAAGGACCAAATGATTAGATGAAGTTTTGAAACAGGTAAATCAGCAGGATCTCCATGCAAGGTAGAACATACGAGTCCTTCTGCTTCACCTGTTCTGAAAGTTCCTGCCTCCCCTCAGATTAAGGAATGTAATTTTATGCCGAAACTAGTGTGTGATGTTCCCAGAGGGGGAACGAATGATGCCCACCAGCCCCGGGCACAGAGCACTGTGCACCCGCCACGCGTGCCACGTGCCGAATTCGTTTCCAATGGGCTTCTCCACTGCCATGCCCCGCCAGCCCCATGGCTGGGAGGGAGGCACTCGGGGAACGCCAGTGTGAACAGCCTTCAGGATGCAGTTGTTAAACCTTAGCTTGCATGTAGTCTTGTTATCAAAAAAGCCAGTCGAAGAAATCTTAAGACTCAATTCCGGCGTTTTAGAAAGCAGGCATTCTTTATTGCAGTGCTGGATGCATGGCAGATAGTTTGTCGTAGCATGCATACTGTTACCTACAGCAAGGAAAGCTTATATTGTTCTAATATATACATATTCGTTACATTTCCTGGAATTGTACATATTCATGTTATTTCCCAGAAATTATTTACAGAGTGTCTGCCCCTTTTGGGCATGTGCTATTAAATGGGTCGGTGGTCTTTTGGAGTCTGGTGGTCATTTTCTTGGTGTCTGCTAATTGAACTCTCTCTTAAGGCATACGCAGTGTGGGTCATCTCAGGTGGTTCATCTCTTCTTCCTAGTTAGCTGGTCCTGGCAGATTTTAATTACAAAGCTCAGCAGAACTTAAGGCTTCTTATCTATTTGTGCATACTGTTAACAAAGCTCAAGGTTTTTTTACACACCAAAAGTTTCAAAGCTGCTCAAGCAAGCATAAATTAAGCGCTACAAAAATACAATGGAGTCTTTCAACTTCAGCCTTTATTTCAAGGCATCAGTCTCACCAGCCACAAGCCTGCTTCATCAAAAGAAACACATTCCCCAGGTCTTGTCTTTAGACCCTGAAGAGGGGCTGGTGCTCTGGAGTCACAACAGCCTCTGCTCCGCAAAGCAGCCTGGTAAGGAAGGCAGAGGGCTTGCAGTGGGTCTTCTCTATATGTTACTGCTCTGTGACTTCCCTGGGGGGCATTGCAGTTTACTGTGCATCCCCCTCCCCTGCAAAAAAGAATGCCATTTAATGGACTTTGCAACATATTCTGACATCCTTAAATGTAAAACAATCTACAGAAATGGAAGAAGATCTGTTTACATTTAGCTAAGACTAAAACTAGTCATTTGAGTTTCACTTTGATGATGCAAAATTACAGGACTGAAACTATGATAGAATAAATCTCCCAAGATCACCCAGTTCAAAGATTTATTTTACGTTGAACAGTATACATCTTGTGAAAGATTTGTTGATTAGGGTTGTTTCTGAACCAGTCTCTCCAATTTGTGGATCTAATCTCACCTTAAGAGCATATGGTTAAATAATTCTTTACACCGGCTCTTGCAGTTCAAAAGAGGCTGCGTCACAGTTGCTGTTTGATCTGATTTCAAGGTCTGCCACACTGCAAACAGAGTTGTTGGGTTTTTTTCCTGCCTCTGCTAAAGGAGTCATGCAAGTTTTTTCAGCTACCGTTGCTTCATTTGAACAAAATAACAACAAAACCTTCAGGTCCAGCATTTCTTTCTGGAGAAATGTTCAAAGTCTATTAAGTTATCAAACAAACCGGCACCTAGCAACAGATTGCTCAGGATACGTATGGATGCAGTGTGATTCAGTAATAAACAACCTGGCGATACGTACATTGCCAAATGTTTTTTCCTGTGCTACAGGACAGCAGTGCCAGTTCAGGATCTGAGCCTTTTGATTTTTTGTTTGTCAGTTTGAGTCACAGGTGGGCAGCGATTTTCATTTCAACCTATTATTTTGTACAGCTAGTGAGGTTTCTGCACGATCTGGAAAAGAGGAGGATCCTGCCGATTCGAGCTCCCGTCGTGTGGTAGCATTGGTAAGTCACGAGTAGAATTGGCTGGTGCAGCGGTGCTGGTTAACCACCAGCTGGCTCAAGGGGTAGGGTTGGTCAATCTCCTTGTTTCCTGTTGATAATCAAAGAATTAAGATCTTGAGAAGGTGAAGAGCTAGAAAAGTGTGGAAGATTCCTCCCTTCCCTTCCATTTTTCATTTTGGCTGAAGGATCTCACTATGGGCAGCAGCAGTGACCAGTCTGCCCAGGGAGAAGCGATTGCTGGGTTTGGTTCAGGAGGTGGATCTGACATCTGGGGGGGACCACAAGCTGAGCTGAGCCTTACCCCAAACTTCTTCTGTGACCCCCAAGGCACTCGTGGGTTTTCACAGTCCCTCTTCCTCCGCAGAGGGAGAAGGAAGAGCCACCATCCTTGGAGGAGGGCTGGGAAGCTGCGCTCGTTAGCGCTGGGAAAGCCCTATGAAATGCAAGTCAAAGTACCATTTCTTGTCTTACACGTTAGAATAATTCACAGCAAATAATTCCATTTGAAGAGGACAGCAGTTTATTTAAAGATGCAGTTTGTAGTCATGTTCTTACCATGGTTTTAAAAGGACACGCTTGTTCCTGTTGCAGTATTTCTAAGAGTGATTTGGTGAACAAGAAAGAGGAAGCTCTGAAAGTGGCTGTATAAAAATTGCCATCAAAGGCACAAAATAAATTGAAAACCAGACAGGCCATGCTATTCTTTTTTAGCATCTTGTGCTCCAATAAACTTAGCAGTTGGTGCAACTAGGGCAAGTAAAAATCAAACTGTGTGATATTTGTGTGTCTTTAACATGATGTTTCTTTCCCAAATGGTGGCTGAGAGTAGCTGAAGCATTTTATTCGTCTGTACTATATGACTTAAATAGCCCTTTTTAAATTGTCAAGGGATTAGCTTCCATTTATGTGTTTATCTTGGGTCTATTTATTAGGTTTGTTATATCAAATGATGTAGAAGTAAAGGCTCAAACTCTGAAGATACAGCACAGTATTCAACACAAAAAAATAGGAAGAAAATAAAGTTGCAGTATGTACCTCAGCATGTTCTTTATGCTAGATGAAATATTTGTATTTACAAGTGCAGAACCTAGTTTTACAAGATATGCGACATTATCAGTCCACACCACAGGGCCAATTACACACATAAGGTTGGGGGAAAGAGATAGGAAAGGAGACTGTGCAGTGGACTGGCATCCTTCCTCGTAAGACCAGGAGCACACATCAACTCAAGTAGTATTGCTGAGGGTTGGTGCTGCCTGTGGTTATCTGGTGCCACTTCACCTTAGTTTAATTACTTCGGGAAAAAAAAAATATTAAGTGAATCAAATCTTTAAAGATACAAAGTGGAACAGATTTTTTCCCAAGAGAAAAATCAGATTCCATATATATGAGACATTAGTCAGATTTTTTGTTCTGAAAAGCCAACATATTATTGCTTTTCTATAAAATCACCATTTTTTTAAAGTAAAATTAAAAGTTTTAAACCATAATGGATTATTTTGTGGAACTTGAGAATACTTTAAATTTTTTATTTTGTTAGGAATTTAGAAAATGCTTGTTTTCCCTTTGTAACAGAGCCAAATAATCTTCTAGGGGAAAAAAGAACAGTATTAATCAGTTTTTCATTTACCAATGCCATCAAATGCTATGAAAGTGATAATCCTTTTTATTAACTTGCTCCAACAGCAAAAGCTAGCACAGGGACATGCTTCTCTTGTCAGAGTCCCAGCAGACAAATTTTAGGGGATCCTGTGACAGGTGAAGTCTCTCAGAGTCCTTCAGGATCAGCGCCCAGGGCTGGAGTTTTTGAGAATCATCCCTGGGTTTCTGAAGAGCCTTTGGTTGACTTCCTTAAGCAGAGGCCATCTAAGAAAATCAAGATGCGCCGTGTCCATGAGTTAAATGTGTTAGCTGCATCACTGTTTATTTTCAGCTTTTCACGTTGTGTTAGTGGTTTCATTTCCTCTTGGTGAGCGCTTTGTTCAGAAGCTACTGTTTCTGTCATGCAAGTGACATCTGAATCAATTAAACCTAATTTTAAATGAGCATCCAGAATGGCCTTTCATCTTCAAAGGTGCAGCTTAGTGGGGTTTTGAATGCCTGCTTTGGTCTCCCATCAGTGCTTTAAATGCAGGTCTGAGAGTTTTGAGCAGGTTCCTTTCCTCCTTCCTGCAGAAGTCAAGGAAATAAGGTTTCCTTTAGAAAAATGTCATATCAAAATGTTCCCAGTTACTACAGTCTTGTGTTATTACCGCTATGTGTGCACAGATGTGAGAGTTCATAAATAGCTTTTGCTGTACTGTATAGCTTAGTACAGCCAAACACGCTGTAGTAGAAATGCCATTAATAGGAGAGGGGAAGGAAAGAGCATTGCCTTATCTGGTGTGCAACAAATGCAGGCAAGACCTTAGCTATGTTTCCCGTGGAGCTTACATATCTCCTGGGTGTTGAGAGCCACGAATTTTTGGTCTCCAATTCTAATTAAGATGAAGGACAGGAAGGATGGGATGAACACTGCTGTCATCTCTCACAGCGATAGACTGTATGGCATAAGGTAGCATTTGCTTCTTGCTGACAGCCAGGAAATAAAAGATATTGAGAAAGGTCTGAACAGATAGTATTGTCTACTTAAACAAATTCTCCAAGTTCTGTATTTTAAATGAATTAAGCTAAAAAAATTGGTTCACCTATAGGCTTTTCTTTTTCTAAACCTTTTCAAAATGCCTTACTTATGAATTGTATTGTTCTGGTTTCCAGAAAATAGAGCTTTCAAATCATTAGTGCTAAGACATATTTCCTGAGGCCTTACTGTCTTTTCTTTTCTTCCTTTTTCTTATAAAACATCTGAAATCCTATCCTGAGGCACAGAAACAAGGTTGTTTGATTTCAATTTCATGTTCTTTAACTAATTAACTTACCCTCTTGCTTTGGCTGTCTCATGGTAATTGGTCCCAGATTCTTGATATAAGCTCTACAAGCACCTCAGGAAATAGTAAGAAAAGCCCAACTGGGAGAGGACCACTGTGAAAGACTGGCCATGATGCAGAGCAGTGCCAGTTAAGGGAATGTTTCTGTATCAGTGGAGATAAAGCTATGTGACTGTGTACTTTCAAACCACTTTTATCCTACATTATGTAAGTAAAAATACAGCTCTTAAAAATGGCTATTTTAAGCTGAACCCATTAAACTCGTGTGTGTGTGTGCAAGCTCCAAGAAGTGCAGAGGGTGTCCTCAATGGGCAGATATGTCAACAGGTCACAGTTCACCCAAAGAACCAAATTTCTCATTCCTTTGCATCCTATATGTTTCTTTTCATGTCTGTGTGAAGTGAGTGACAGTGTTTCATACTGAATTTACCCAGAGCAACACACAGTCCTTGAAGCCTCCAGTCCTGCAACCGTGGACCTTTAGCTTCTAAAATGTTTGCACTTCTTTTTCAATGTGTGCATTCAGACTTTATTTTTTTTGTATTACCAGTGTGATGAAATGCAGGGCTGTGGGCTAGATTATGATCCTGTTTATAGTCTTTCTTCCAGTGTAAGTTGGCTGAATTTGCCGGAGCCAGTGCTGATTTACATGGAAGGTTAGTTTGCAGAACCTTGCTTCCTTCATCTTTCAGCTTCTTGATGACTCTGGTTCCTTCTATTTTGTAAGAAATGACTGTTGTTGCTAACACATTCATGTTTGTGATGTAATTTTTCCCATCGAGACTGTAATTCCCGACGAGTTTCCAGGCTGGTCAAAGAAAGCATCTTTGGTGAGGGATGGCAAAGAGGAAGCTGAGCTTGCTTTGCTGCGGGGAGACCACCACCCCCCGCCATCCCACCCCTTCTACTTCCACCACCACCGTGCTCAGGCAGTAAATGCTGTGTTGGTTAGAAGGACCAGGATGTCCCAGGCAGGAGGGATCTGAAGCAGAACTGTAAGGCCACTGAACTTTCTCTTCTACTTTGTTTAAACTGCCAGTGCTACCTGTTAGGAGGGAGGACAAGGCTTGTTTTCTCATCCTTTCCCTCCCTAATCCTTTATTCCAGAATGGGATGAAACTTACTTTAGTCCCTGGCAACACTTAATATATAGATGTGAGCAAAAATACCTCATTTATGGTGAAATGTGCTGCCAACTACAGATTTTGAGCAAGTCAGAGTCCTTAGGCTGACTTAAACCTACAGACAGTCTAGATGCGTTATCCTGCTTGAAATGGAACATTGTTCCTGTTCTTAGGCATATATTGCCCTAGACAAACCAGAACTCATCAAATGGTACGTACCTATAAGTATGTTTGTAGTAGCGGGGCTGAAAAGGGGAAGTTATTTTTTTTCAATGCATCTGAATAGAATTGGCGTGTCCTGCAGGACTCCCAGGCTGAACTGTTAAATAGCCAGCACCCTCATCACCCTTAATCTCCACTGCAACAACAAACACAGCAACGCTTGTCTGGGTGCCAGATAACCTTGCTGTGAATGAAGTGGAAGGAGTAAAGGCTGCTCACTGTCATCTCTCTAAACTACAACAAGGTGGCAGCGTACCTCAGGACATTAGTGGTGGATCTGCATCTGCAGCTGGCTGGCCATTAGCTACCCCTTCTCTGGGTCGCCACTGGGTATATGTATATCCTGCATCTACTGCTGCAGCAGCACCCCTAGGCATGCAAGAGTCACGAGAAGAGATGTTATTGATTATCTGTCTCTGGTAGAATAATGGCCATACCAGGTCACTCTGTAGGTCTCCCATGACAATCAGTATTAGATACTAAAACATGAATTTAAGCATCAGGCTGCATGGGTGTGTATATACAGATACAGCTCTAGGTATGTATGGAAGGGAACATAGCTACAGTAGCCCACTTTTTGTAATCGGTGTTAGGGGAGCATCCTGAGGCAAAGCTTGTGTCCAAGCTGCCATTCTTACCAGCTACTGATAGTCACAGCCTCCATGAGGTTTCCACATTTTAGCCCATTTATACTTCTGTCCTCTAGAACATCACTGCTAATAACTACCACACTTAAACTGTGCCAGGCAACAGGGGTGGCTCTTAACCACAGGCAGCTGGGGGTAGTTGTCATAGGCAAGAGATCAAAGTGGATTGCAGAGCAAAATAGGTTTTGTTGGGTGCTAAAGCTGTACGTCTGCCTGCACTTAAATTAGGCTGTCAGGAATCCTCATGCTGCATGTTCTGTGGCTGCTGGGAAGAACTGATTTAAATGCCACTAAGAGGTCCTCACATGGATCTGCAGAGCATCTCGGTGTCATGTCATGTTTGTTCCTTCCATCCATTGCTCACTTTTCCCACTTGCTGATGTCTGCACACAGGGGAGCTCTCTCTGTATCCTAAGCTGAGGTCCCTACATGCCAGCAAGGACCCGCCGAGCATGGGGACCTCTGCCTTTGTCCAAAAAGATCTCAGAGCAGGAATAAGCATGTTTGTACCTGGGTGTATAAAGACCATGACCAATGTCCAGTACTCCATGGCAAAGGAGAGGAGGAGATCTTCATTTTGCTTTCTCAACAGCATGTGTTGTCTCACGTGCGTGTTGCTGGGGCACCTCTGCTGCCTCAAGCTGCAGCCACCAGTGTAGCGTGACAGTCCTCGAGGACGGTTTTGGCCTCATAGTGGACACAGATTACTGGGGTGAGATATTCCCTAGACCCCCAAGAAAAGAGGACACCGATCACAGCCCCTAGAAGGGCTTCTTTGTGCTTCTTTCACAGCTTCCTTGCTCCCCACTGGTTCTCCTCCCTGGGTCCTGAAAAATCCTTCATTTTGTTTCAGTCTGGTGCCTGGGGCATCTGCTCCGCTGTCCTTCACGTGGAATTGCACTTTGCAATGCTGACTGCAAGCAAGAAGCTTAGAGCTGGCTCTGTATTACAGTGCAGTACATAGCATGAGAGATGAAGGTCTAGAAAGCTACCTGAGATTGACACCAAGGTGTGTAAGCACTAGAGAGGTGAGAAGTACAGAAATATTTACACCCTTCCTGACGACATGTCTTCACCTGTGTGTTTCAGAGGAGCAAGTCTTTGGGGTTTTTTTTTGACTCTGACTGAATTTGCTCGGCTGCACATAGGCCCAGAAATGTAGCTCTTGAAAAGACTGGGAAAAACAGTAATTTGGAAACAAGATAACAAGGGGAAAAAAGACAGATGTGATTTTAAGAAGTGTAAAACAGAGGGCAAACATCCCTATCAGTTTGTAGAGATGATACCGTTTTTTTATTCATTTGGAATAGCTTTTGTTTTTTTGGTTTTGCCAGCTGATAAATGAGCTTTTTGCTTTTTATTGCATATACGGTGTCCTGATTTACAGCTGTGTGGGAAAGCAGCGGTGACTCTTTAGTTAAAGCAAGATTCTTATCTGAGGTGTTTTTGCCTTCAAACTTATTCTCAGAGTCAAGATACCTACCTTCCACTGGAATTACATTCTTGTATTACTTTCAAACCTGATTCTGTGCTTGGAATGAATTTGGCTATTCTTTTGCAGTCAAAAGAAGAATGTATTTCTTCTGTTATTTTTGCTTCTGAGTTATTCCCCCCCCCCCGGAAAAATGAACATGGACAGACACAAACTTCCTGAAAGTACTTTTGGAATGAAACAATCTTAAACCAGTGACTCAGCCACACAGCTTTTTCTGATATTTGTAGAGATCTTTCAGCTTAACAAGTGGTCCTATGGCTTCAGAGGTAATGATTGCAGAATTGGATTCAGGCTTGAATTCCCTGCAGGTTCATCATGGGATTATTAACACCTGCTTCTGCTGGTTGTAAATCCTGTCACAGAACTTCATGATTTGGCCATAAAGGTGAAAATTTCTTCTGCTAGAGCTACCTGAGGGAGCCAGTTCTGGCTGGGAGAAAGGTGAGGCTGGAGCAACAAGGTGGGTGTATGCTTACCTGAATTTTTCAGTAGTTTGCTCTGAAGGAGTACAAAGTAGAACTAAAGGTGTTCTCACTCCTCTGGGAGGATCAGATGGCAAAAACATTGCCTTATCTTTCCAAGAGAGGTGTTTGGTTGGTGAATGTTGCTTCTCTATGGAGTGTTTCTCTTGAATTCTAATTTCAGGTTGGAACAAATTTGTATCTGGCTCACAGACTAGAAAAAAATTGGCTGTAGTAGATAATAAGAACATGCAATCCTTGGCTGAAGTGATTGTCTGTGACCTGGTAGGGAAGGTGGAGAAATCAATCACTATGTGACAAGTCCTGGGACATGTTTTTGGTAGATCCAAAATGTATTCCACTAGTTTAAACTGCTTGCATAACAGCAGGAAATAAAATCCAGCTTTGAGGTTTAGAGTGTTTGCTCTGTGAAAATCCTCGGAGTTCAATCTTCTTCAGATATTTATGATCCAGTGAGAATTAAACCTTAGCAGAAGGTTTATGAAGCATGAACATATACATAAGCAAATGCACACACTTAGATATGCACATCTGCACATTCTGCATTAAAATCCTGATTTCCTACTTGGGGGGTGGGGATAATGAGCTCAGAATTATACAACTGAATTTAGTTACATGAAGAATTAGGGCAGTGTACGTGGCTCGTGGAGGAGCCACGAGGGTGACTTTTTGTATGAAATCATAGCTTTTCCTAAAATTCTAACTCATTAAAAGATGGAGTGTATGAACTGGCTCCCTTGTTTCAATGGTCTCCTGGGACTATGGACTGAAGCACCTTGTTGAATTGGAGCTGCAACTGCTCCACAGTAAGGTAATAGTTCAAAAAGGACTTCCCAAATAGTGTTTTGAGTCTATCAGTGTACTAGCTACTTTGGAGATCATATACAGCTGTGAAAGAGGGGGCACACTTTGCTCCAAAGTCACCTGCGTAGAATCGGATATGAGGGCGCTAATAACATATAGTTCTATTTTCAGTAGTGTTTGTGTACTTTTTGCACAGAGAGAAAATAATTTAATCCTTTGTGGCAATCTCTCCTTTTGGAAATGCATAGGTCTAGCATTACGCATGTTTTACATCTACCTTCTCTCCTTTTCTGCTTGTGGGGGTGTGTGTGGTGTTAATCTGTAATAACACCTAGGGAAAGAATCATGGTTTTAAAAGGTTTTCTTTTACCAGTTTTTATTAGCCATTCTCAGCTTTTTTTGTGGTAGGCTGTATAAAAGATGCTGTGTGTACAGTACATGGAGCGGTAGCAGAAGATAAACTGGCCTGGAAAAAAAAAAAGAAAAAGGCAGACTTGGGAGACCTAGAACTACTAACACCATTTTGAGCTAAATTACTAACATGTACTTTGTAGTAGACAAAATTGTACTGGAGTAATTTCCTGGCATTCAAACATATATCTGAGAACACCTGCTATTGTAATTCCAGCTTTATGTTCTAAGTGAATAAAATCCAATAAATGTTACATTTTGTTCTCATTTTCTGTATACAGACTTCAGTTTCAATTTACATAAACCATATGCTGTGGGGTGTTTTTCTGCTTCCTCTGTTTATTGTTCTGTATATTTTCTTGTACATAAGAACACTTTGAAAAGATTTGCTATCCTTCTGAGGCATACTGAAGGAGGAGACCTATTCCCCAGATTTATTCTCCCAGTGCTAATTGTCTCACTTTGTAAATAAATCCAGCAAGCCTAAGCCAGAATATTGCACTTTATGTTAAGGATTATGGTAGTCAAGTGGATTGGCAAATGTATAGAGTGTGTTTGTTCTGTGCTTGGTGGTACTTGTACTGCCATGGTGTTGTAGATTATCTGTCTTTGGTCAACAAAGCAAAAATATCATAAAAGATTCGTTTAGCCCAGGTTGTGCTTCCAAATGCTTTGATCTAGCAATGAATGTAGCACTCAGCGTGCTGGAAGCCTGAAGTTAGAGAATGTCTTGATTTACAGTGCAGATGGATAAAATTATTTGAAAGGTGGTACCATTGCATTTTCCCCACTTTCCTGCTACTTCTAATTGATTGTGAACTGTACTCTCCTACTGTTTTTACTAATCCTTGGTAATGCAAGTATTATTAACAGGTTTAATAACAACCAAGTGAGATATGGGTTTTAATTTGAATTTTAGTTTCTACATTCACATCATAATTTTGCAGTTGTAACATGGAATAGTAAAATACTGCTTTGTTAGCTATGTAAAAAAAAAAAAAAGAGAACTTTTGATCATCTTGTGTTTTAAAAGTAGGCATACCTAAATCATTGCTAACCAAGGAAACAAATTAAAAGTTCTTTCACTAAAATACTTAATTTGCAGTGTTAATTTGCAAAAACCCCAGGGGTGATGGGGATTGATCCTGTGATGGGTGCTTAATTTGATGCTTGTGGTGCATGCAGTGCTCTAATCCTAATGACTTTCAAATGATGGAAGAAACAAGTTGTGTTCATCTGTCATCGCCTAAGAATCTTGCTTGCATATATCAAATCCTGCAATCAGTTGAGAGGACTGGTGGAAAATGACAGCACATAATCTCATTCCAGTGAATCTGTGTGCTCCCAGCAGGTTATTACTGGGTTTCTCTCGATACCTGTAGGTTTTGCACTTTTATTTTTCTGTCCTGTAGGCTTTCAAACAATCCTTTTCAAACCTATATCACCTATGCAGGCACAGACTGGTCTCTGATTCATTTCTTGCTGTTGGAGTGTTGCAGAATGGCGCTCAGATGGAGAAAAGATCCAAGAGGGAGGGAGACTCTTTGCTGATGTAGCTACTACACATGCTGCAGGAACGGGCATGCTTTGATTAATGGGGAGGAGAACTGGGGAGAAAAGGGCAAAATGCCTTGTGGTCTCCTGTCTCTCCCGTGCCCTGTGAAACAAATATTCAATATAAAAACTTCCTATGGCTGTGCATTATCCTGCAAAAGACCATTGGAAAGATTTGGTTTGATTTTGATTTATGAAATTTACTGATGTTTCCTGTTTTATTTCATGATAAATCCGTCATCTGTCTTTAGAATGATCCTCCAAATAGAAAATCAGTAATAAATCAATTTTGTGTAGTTGACCAGAAGCTTACTGCTGACAACTAGGTATTAAATATGCTGTTTTATGATGAAAGTTGAAACCCTTTCCTTTGGCCCCCATGGCAAACCGAGGGAGAGATGGTTTGCATTTGTCCTCCAGCTCAAGCCTGCTGTCAGTAAGGACTAGGCGATGGGGATGCCTTTGTAAGCGCAGTCCATTCTCAAGGCTAAAGTGGTTCTGCTTTCCTTATCAGGCAGCGGTATCGGGAGCAAACAAAAAAGGGCTTGTGAGCCAGCGGATATCTTGCACAACATGTATTCATACAGAAATTGCCGTGGCCTCTGGATTACCTCTGTTTACGTAAGGCAGGGAACAGCAGAGCGGGAGGAGGGAGATGTGCTCCCAGCTCTGCCTGCCTCCAGTGTGGGGGACCCCCGGTACCCACACAAAGCCGGGGTGGTGGCTTTGGGGGGGACACAAGTAGCCAGAGGTCTGTCTCGGGCTGGTGGTGGAGCTTTTCCTCGCCGTGTCCCTGCCCTCCGTCTGGGAGCACAGCCAGCCCCACTGCTGGGCTCTGATGGGAGAGCAAGCACGTGCTGCTGTGGAGGTCTTGCCCGTAGCAAAAGAACTTCATGTTTTTGTGAAAACGCTAAATGGACAATGCTTTCTGAGGCAGTGCAGGGTGGCCTTAGCTTCCTACAGGCACTGGCATTGAAATCATGACAGTTTATGCTATCTGGTCAGAGAGAAACTTGTCTTCTCCAGATGCTTCCATAACATTCCCTCTGCCTGAGGAGCTGAGATTCCTGAACCAACACTCTTGTCTCCTCTTAAGGTATAGTGTTTCCCAAGCATTTAGTGAGCTAAAAACATGGGTATATGCAGCATCACACAGTAGGAAAATGTCAAGGCTATTCGATGAATCTCTTAAGTCTTTGACGTACTAGTGAAGTACAATAAACAAGTATGAGCCCCTGTGAATTCCTGTGGTGCTTCCAAGACATCTGTTGCTTTTGATTTTTGTATGCTTGGTTGATATTAATTAACACAAAAAGAAAAGAGATGCTTTTCTATTTCTTTTGGAGCTCTTTTTGGTGTTAGAGTTGCCCGTGAGTGCTTTTGGACTCTCCCAGGACTGTCAGATGCAGGGAGTTCTTCAATTAGCAGCAACTCTCTCCCACCGCTGGCTTTTTTGCTCTGTCTCTGTAAGTATGCCACTTCTGCTTCTCCTTTTTCTCTTTTATCTGGATTTTTTTCTCCCTGTCACTCTACAGTAGAAGCTGTAATGTCACTGAACCGCTGCTGTGCTTCCCTGTCCTTTCTGTGTCAATCAAGTCATCTGGGACAGAGGGAACACTGTGAAGGTCACAGCCCCACTTTTGCTGTGGCTGTACATTGAAATAAAGGGTGTAGGCGAGAAGGAAACTAGCTGTGCTTTTAGTGGCATGATCTGAACCCTGGGCCTCAGTTCTAGTTCTGATGCTGGCTGTCCCACTTACAACTTGCAGATGCATTTCCCTGTGAGAATGGTACTCTGTGCTTGTTAAAGGAACTGGGATTTCTGTAGAACAAAATGTCCCATGCTGCAATATGGAAAAATCTCATCTGACCTGTCTGTGATGCAGGATGAGTAATGGGAGTCATGTGGAAGATGTAATATGGTCAGGGATCCTGAGCAGTAGCAGAGAACAGAAGTAGAAAAATCCTGGACCAAATGCAACAACCCCAGTTACTGTTCTCATTAAATTTAATTATCTGTGTTCTTCTTTGGCCACCCTGCGGTAGTCTGTGCATTCTGAGAAGTGCAGTGCCCAGGCTGGATGCAGTACTCTTGCTGAAGCATTAACATCTACAGGTGAAACAAATGTTTATGGATTACAAGGTGAAGTTTGTTTTAGAGTCATCATTTGTCTGTTTCGTTTTGCAACAGCATGACACAGATGTACATTTGTGACCCTATCTGATCTCTACATTCACCCATTCTCCATGTTGCACTTGTGCAGCTGATAACTGCTTCTTCATTTGTTCATACTGTATTATCATCTTATTTTAAGTCCGTTCCAACCAATTTCTCAAATCCTTTAAACTTCTAATTCTGTCCTTCCATGTGCTCACAGCCCCTTCCAGATGCCGTCTGTCCTGTGTAAGGAAAACGCGTGTTCTCAGTTTCACTGTCTCAGTCGAGACCTAAGCGATATCACAGGGATGACACCTGCCTCCCTGTTTGGCAGCCACCCACGGAGAAGCACTTTCTAGTTTTGTATTGTGAAAGAGCATTAAAAAAGCTGTATATTAACTGAAGATACAGAGCATCTCCTACTTCTGTCTTACAGAAGGGCCTTTTATCCTGCTGTAGGAGGAAGAGTGACACGATCTGTCTCTGATAAATCCACATTAGCTTTTCCTGAATGCTCTATAACCTTTGGGTGCTTGCAAAGAGAAAGCTCATTTCCACTCCTGTTTCCATGTTTCCTGTGAACTGAAGTTCAGTGGGGCCAGAAATGACTGATCAGTCAGCATATTTGTTGCTCCCAGGAAGACAGCAAGTTTTCCGCTGAATGGAAGTTCCCAAACACAAGTCTCCTCTGCCTCATATGCTGAGGTAACTGTGATCTATTTCATTTTGATTTTTGCTGCATTTTTACAGAAACTGTGTTTTCTATCTATACTCTTGATAGAAAATTTCTCTCAAGCTTACTTTGAATAATCACTGCTGAATACAGTGTCCTCTATTTAGTGAATTACTACAGCAGTGGGAATTGTGGTAGTCTACTTTCCAAAATAGTGGGAGTCAGAAAGCAGAATCCTATGTCTGACACAAAAGCATTGATCTGTCTGTAGGTGTTACTACTGGGAGATGTAGATACATCAGCCTAAATTCACTCCAAAGAATTTGAAGCTTTTAAATGACAACTTATTTTTCTTTGTACAGAATATCGGGAGTGCTTGGATAGCAATTTAGGGGCCGCAGTTAAAGAAAACAAGTTGGGTGGATGAACTTGGGCAACAGGGAGAAAGTAAATGTACTTTGAAGTCAATGATTTACTGCATGAATTGATGCAGACACTTAACCTCCTGAAAAAACATGGGGACCTCACTAAAAATAGAATGGCCTGAAAGGGACTCCTTGTAATCAGTTTTGGCCATGATTGTGACTCTCCAAAATGCTGAGACTAAAAAGACAGGCTGATCAGCCAACTAATTTAGGTTGTGGGCCAAATTGCACTAAAATTAATGGATGTACTGTGACCGCATGAGAGCTGAATTGAGCTCTAACAGATAAAAGAATTCACTAAGCACAAGACACTTCAGAATATTTTTCTTGCTCTTTAAAAGCTATATTTAGTTTAAAAGTTTCAAGCCTCTTTCTTAAAATAGTATCTGCCTATGGTGAACCACATGACTTGTCTGGATTACAGCAGAGCAGGAGTTAGTGAAACATTTGTCTGTTTTTGTCTTTCCTCAAAATTTTCAGATTAAGATTTCTGTATCTTAACCCTACCAAATACAACCTCCTTTGACTTTTACCTTCGTTATTTTTCACATTAACATCTTGCACGCTTTCAGCTTGCTGGTTTTAGGGGAGAGATGAATTGCAGAATGAGGTAGGTAGGACAGGACCTCTGGATGCCTCTATTCCCCCCTCCTGCTCAAAGCAGCCCCAGTTAGAGCAGGTGGCTTGGGTATGTTCCTGTTGAGTTTTGAGTATCTCCAAGGATGGAGACTCCTTGCCCTTTCTGGGCAGCCTGTCCCATGGTCTGGCCAAAACAGAGCTCTGATGAGCAGATGACATCCAAAACAGAGCTCTGAAAGGCATTGCCGTGATGGCAGTAGATGGACAAGCATTCTGGGTTTCCTCTGGAAACAAGCAGGCATTCATAATTGCAGAGAGGCCTAGAGACACCATATGTGCAATAGATACTCCATCCTAGTATTTTTTTATAGCCTCAGTTAGGGTTTAACTAGTGTGTATGCAACCTGTATTTTTGTTGGAGTTTTTCAAATGGGGAGAAAACTCAGTCTCAGCTTGACCACTGTAGCTCCCATTAAGTTCTTCTGATTGGATTTCTTTGTTGGCTGCTACAGAGCTTGCTATTTAGGGTTGATCCTTTGGATCGGCGGAGAAGATCTGCAGGAGGCTGTGGTGGACATGGAGCTGTCTGAGCTGGCCACTGCGTCCTTTACCTTGACCCAGTCACAGTGACGCTTTCTCTGGACGTGTTTGACATTGGTTTGGTAGAAAGCCTGTCTGCATGCAGACAGGAGGGAGAACGTTCGCTCTGATAGCCTTCCAGCAAACACTTGGGACCAAAGTCTGCCACGGTGCTGGCCTCCATCCCCGCTGAGCTGCAAAAATTGGTTTGAGGGGACCAGAAAAGCCAACCCAGACTCCAGGGGTTGCCTCTCGCAAGATTTAGCCTCGTCATTTCTTGAGGCTGGGCCCCACTTTGCCAAGGTGGGACTGCAGGCAGCTGCCTCCTTCCCTCCCTGGTAAGGTCAGGCAGGGCAGTAATGCTGCAGGTAGCACTTGGAGGGATGGAGGCTGGTTTTTTCCTCTTATAGCCTCCTGGAGATACATCACTAAACCATGTGCATCGTGTAATGGGAAATATTAAATGCAATAACTTTCTTGCAAGATTCAGTTTTCTTCCCCCCTCAGTAAGCATTGTATGAAGATTAAATATAGTATTAGCTGAACAGGTTGCTTATATTACTAGCAGCATGCACTCACAGGGATACTCGCTATGCTCTGCTGGTTTTAGAGTGACTTCTTTTTGGGGTGGTTAACACTCAGTTCTCACCTTTAAATAACATTCCTGGTTTCTCAAGCTCTGGGAAAACCTGGGAAAATAAGAATTTTGAGACCTGTAAGCCAGAAGACAAAACCTTAAAAGTATACAATCTGACATCTGGTTGTTTTCTTAAAACAAGGTCTTCAGTCTTGAGGACTCCGAGTATTTTAAAAAAACCCTGAAATTCTGCTTGGACTAGCCTTGCTCTGCAGCCTTATACTGTTTAGAGTTGTTGAAACCAACATCAGTTTAGGTCTCAAAACTCAAATGTTAATACCACTAATTAACTTCTGGCATGCTAAAACGGGAAGAGTATTAAAATATTTTTTTCATTTTGTGTCCCTGTTTTGACTGATTGGATTATTTAGCTGTCATTAGACTACTTATTTATAGCATGAGCACTGCACTATGAGCAGTAGAAGTAATTCCTGGCTGCTTACCTAGAAGTCCAAATGTTAATTTTTATTAGTGTTTAATTTAAATGAAAGCACCATTTTGTTAAATTCTTCAGTATCCAAAATAAATTGATTACACAAATTAAAACAAGCTTAGTCTCTCGTTTTATTGCGCAAGTTGACTGTATCAGTATTAGCCTGCAGTCTTCATGACTTGCTTATAAATATTGTACATTGCTTTGCAGTCACTTAAAAAAATAAAACTTCCTGAACTGAAGAGAAATAGTTCAATTCTTTTTAGAATAACAGCCCTGATATGCATAGCATGGAGATAACAGTCATATTTTATCAAAATACATTCTCAGTAGGAGATACTTTGCAAAACATGTCGTAATGGAGATAGTGTTTAATCTTGCTGTTTTCTCTGGATTTTATGTATGTGATTGAGTTCATGGTTCAGCACTATTTAAGCCAGCGGTTATGCATGATATAGGGTCCTTAGATTGCAGAGCTCAACTCTTAATTAAAGCAATGCTTTAAGGAGCTAAGAAGTCCTATCATGAACACGTGCAATACTGTGTGTATGTTGTCCCCCCCCGCCCCCCCTGAAAAAAAAACCAAACCCCAAACCAACCAATCAACCCACCCCACACATTCAAAACCAATACTTCCCAATAGCAAAAAAAATTAGGAGCAACCCTTCCCTCCTAGTGGAGATCCTTATTACAGACTGCATATTCTTCCTGTAGCAGAACTCAATTAATGAACTCTTTTCTCTTTTTTATTTTAATGCCTAGAAAGACCTCAGCTGTAGAGAACTCCTACTTCCCTCCCTCAACTCCGTTTTTTGTCTCTTTTTCTCTTGTTCCCCTCCGTCTGTAGCAGAATAGCACTGCAAATTTTTATTTATTTATTTTTTTACAATCTTTAGAGTCTAGCTCAAGAAATTACCCATTTTTGCTGATTTTTACCTTGAAAACTGTGTGCAAAACTTGGGATCAACTAGGGAGTTTGTTCTCTCGGGTCATCCTGTCACGGTTTGATAGCTGTGGAGCTCCTCTAGCCTCTGTGAGTGGAGACTGCAGCACCTCCAGGGCCTTTGTATAGTCCTCGTGACCATGGTGTTCGAGAAATGGTATTTGGTTGCACAGCAGCCTGGGACTGAGGTAAGAACAGAATATCAGCCTCTGGAGTCTCATTTTGGTTTTGCATCTTCTATTTCCACCCTAGCAGCCAGGGTAGTGCCCATGCCTGGAATTTTTCTTGTCCCTGGAGTTTTCTGCACATCCAGGTCCAAAGTATATTTTGAGTCTGGCTTCAAGCCCAGGGGGACTAAAACTGAGAAAATACTCCTGGGCTGATTAGTGACTGAAGGAGGACAATTGATCTAGTGATTCTGGTTTGCTGGATATATGGGAAAATTACTGCATTTTAGAAGTAAAAAATGGTTTCTAAGTTTGGGTGTGTTTGAGTTGCATTTGTTAAGAATGTCTACTGGCAATAGATGGACATGCAGACATAGTCTCTATATAAGTAAACCAAAGAAGTTTGTGATGCTGTCACTGATGGTCCATGCTTTAGTATTAACTGGCAGTTGTGATAAGTGTTTAAGTGAGGGAGTGCTCCAAGATTAATATGCTTTGCACTGAAGTAGGTAGCATGATGGTCCCTTGCTGGAGAGTAAATGCTACGCTTAACTCATTATATCACTGTAGAGTTAAAATCTGATTAAGGTACCTGACAGAAAACAGTGCAGAGAATGTATTTACAGGAAACACAGAAAATTATTTCTAAAAAGGGAAATTTAATTGAGTGGGGAACAGACTGAAAGTGCTAGTGAGCTAAGTGCTACTGGTATGTTTTAGTTGTCCCTCAAACTTTCCTCAGTAGGGATTATGGTTTGGTGCTGGTTTGTGGCCAGACTGCCAAGCAGTGCCATAGAAAGCAGATCAGGTAACTTGTAAGTCTGCTGGTTTTACAGCACGTAGACGAAGGCACAAGAAGTACTAGGTGTGAGCAACAAAATTGTCTTCCTTTGTTGTATCTGTAATAAATAATAAAGCTGGAATAATGCAGGATGATGAAAGGACTACATGGAGGTGTTTAATGAACGCCTGTGTGTAGACAAAAATAGTTCAGTGGAAACAGAAGAGTCCTGAGGTTTTCTTTGGCTGGTGTTTTGTGGATCAGACTGGCTGAGTATAATAGTCTTGCTGGCCTTAACATCTATTAATTCAAATCATGTCAGTCATTAGCTGTTCTTTTTCCTCTTCTTTTTTTAGAAGAGGTACTCACATATTTGATCAGTTCTTAATGAGGTAGCTCCATTTGATTTCTTCACATAATTGCAGTTCGTGCACATCTGTGTGTAGCGATATTGAGTTTTGCTTTTCATTTTTTCTTGTTCCAGTCAATCAGTCACAGAAGAAAATGTGGAGACATCCGAGGGGAAGATCTAAGTAGCCTGCCAGGCTGCCTTAAGATCAGACATCTAGCAGACTGGCCTAGAAAGAACAATACCATCTGGACATGGAAAGAACCCTTAAGATGTTTTTGCGTCACACTAGGTTATTTACATGGTAAATGTGCAGCAGTAAAGCCTGCCAGAAATCTGCTAGCTGGTCCATGTGCTTTCCAGCAGCTGTGGATGTTAAAACTTGACGGACTAGCAGCCTGCAGCTGTACTTTCATTAGCTCCCTGTGAATTTTGGCTCTCGCTGAAGTTCAGTTCCTAGATGGTAGGACTACTTGAAGAAAAAAAAAATCTCGTTTGATTTACTGCTTTATCCAATTTAAGCAAGTGCTAGCATTCAAGAACTATTTTTCAGCCATTTACAAAATTCAGCTATTTTAACTAAAACTGTTCTTAAAGCCTAAAGACTAAAAATTCTGTTCATGACCATTTTCCAGACTTGTCCCTAGCAGATGTTAAGCTCGTTTGTGTTACGAATAAGCCTTTGAGATGGCTTCATTGCACCATTTACCTAGCTGAAGCTCAGCTGACCTGTTTGGTTAGCACGGCAAAGGCAGGCGGGTGTCACATTTAGCCAGGTTACTTATTCAACATGGATAGCCATCACTTCCAGTGAGAGTGCCTGGGACTGGGTTTTGGGATGCAGCTGGCACAGTCAGCTCTTACCCAGAATGAGCTGCCTTATCAAGCCCACCCCTGTGATCAGTGCTCGTTACTCATTTTAAATTCTAAACTGGTATTTTAGCTCCTGTACAACTAGTGGGACCAGTTTTTCAGAAGCTCTCTCTCCAGGTCTGGAGGAAACAATTTGATCTTATCCCTCTGATTTGAGGAAAGATGATATTGCATCCTGCCATCCAGATGCAGTCTCTCACCACCCTTCAACAACTGCCTTGGATTTGGGGAAATGAGATGCCTTCGGTGTTCTGTTAAGCAGAAACCTTTCCAGGAGTGAACTCAAGCTAAATCAAAATGTGATGAAAGTGAAGTTGAAAGGAAAAAGGCTTAAAAGCCAGCCTGTGCTGTAATCACCTTGTGAACCTTTCCTTCCTCATTGGCTTCATTATTCCTCCTGAGGAAGCTTAAAATCAGGCCAAGTGCACATGTTATCAAATGTAACTCTGTATGCAGAGCTCTGTGCCGCCTCCTGACTCTGCTCCGTTTTTAGCTTTGGAGTAATGTAGTGCTCTCATGATTTATTACACAAAACATTCTGGCAGCAGAAAGGATCAAGAGTAGGTGGGGGCATTATAGCTGTTATCTAGTTCTTTTGAATGTTAGAGTATTCAAAAAAAAAAAAAAAAAGCAAGCCTTTTTTATGTGTGCTCCAGGGTTTCCATTTTGTGTCAAAGAAGGAGTGGTCTATCTGATAGCTAGCTGACCCTCTGTAAACAGGGTAAGATCCAGACACTGAAACTCAAGAGCAAAAACTCCCAGTAACCTCAGGGGGGCAGGGTTTTTAATGCCTCTAGTATGATCACAAAAGAGACTTCTCCATGCTCTCTGGAGGACAGCCTGGACATCTCCCTTCCCAGCCTGTACGCCTGTTTTTTGTGGGAGTGGAGATGGTGCTGGAGAGGACCAGGCACTCCATCCTGTGTCCTCTCCTGGTACATGACTCCCCCAACAGACTCCTCTGAAACTACTTGGATCATGGTGCAAGGAAGGAGGGGGTAGATGGGGACAGACTCGTACCTAGTAATAAGCCTCTCTGCAGGCTCCAATGAATAAAGGACAGCTAAACACAGGAGTGTGGGAAGTACTGGCAGCTGTCAGAAACCTCATGTTCAAGTGCAGCATAATTTTTTCCCAGCGGAGAACCACCATGTGTTGGATGATGCAATGGGCCACTTGTCAGTCATGTGAATGGGTAATGGCCACAGCGCTAAGCCACAGCTGTGGGTTGTGTGGTGGGACTGAAGAGAAGGAACAGTGTCACCCTCTGAAATATCCTCAGCAAGAATACAGGGCTGTGGCCCCTTTCCTGCTCCATGTCCCCTTGTGTTGGGTTTGGCTGCTCAATGAGACCATGTATCGTGCCAATGAGCTGTGTACAGCACGTGGGTGCCCAGCGTGGTGGAGGGATGTCTGTGCGTGGTATAACCCAGGCCTGACTGAAGACGGGTGTGAGGTAGGAGCCAGCGTGTGCCTTGTTCCCCACTGCACCGAGTACAAGTGCCGTGTCCTCAACTACAGCTAACACAACCTGCAGCACCAAAATGGTTGCAATTGGGTGTAGTAGGGCTATGCGTAGTGTGCCTCTTGGATGCAGCTAATGCAGAGAGCAGGAATGAACTAGCTGTGAATAAAAGATCTAGAGTAGTTTGGAAAAAGTAGCATTACAAAAAAAAAGGCAAGCTGGTGGTTGTACTCCTTCAGAGAAACTTGCACTGCAGTACAGAAGTAGTGAGGGTTGCTTTAACTCTTTTGTTTGATCAAGAAGTGCATTAGTCAAATTATTTGGCTTATTCTTTTGGTATTATTTATACTAGCCTGAGAATGAAACATGGCCAGTCTTTCCCTGGGACAGCTTAGGGCATCTACAATCTGTAAGCACTTGTGAGAATGAAGAACCGCCCACCCTAGGAGAAGATCAGGTTTGAGACTATCTAAGGAACCTGAAGGTGCACAAGTCTGTGGGACCTGGTGAGGCACATCCATGGGTCCTGCGGGAACTGGCAGATTAAGTGGCTAAGCCACTAGCCATCATATTTGAGAAGTTGTGGCAGTCCGGTGACGTTCCCACTGACTGGAAAAGGGGAAACATAACCCCCATTTTTAAAAAAAGGGGAAAAAAGGAAGACCCAGGGAACTACAGGCCAGTCAGTCTCACTTCTGTGCCCAGCAAGATCATGGAGCAGATCCTCCTGGAAGCTATACTAAAGCACATGGAAAATAAGGACATGATTGCTGACAGCCAACATGGCTTCAGTAAGGGCACATTGTGCCTGACAAATCTGGTGGCCTTCTGCAACAGGGTTACAGCATTGGTGGATAAGGGAAAAGCAGCTGACATCATCTACCTGAACTTGTGCAAAGCATTTGACGCTCTCCCGCACGACATCCTTGTGTCTAAATTGGAGAGACGTGGATATGGAATTGGCTGGATGGTTGCACCCAAAGAGTTGTGGTCAATGGCTCAATGTCCAAGTGGAGACCAGTTACGAGTGGCATTCCTCAGGGGTTGCTATTGGGACTGGTGCTGTTTAACATCTTTGTCGGTGACATGGACAGTGGGATTGAGTGCACCCTCAGCAAGTTTGCTGATGCCACCAAGCTGTGTGGTGCGGTCGACACGCTGGAGGGAAGAGATGCCATCCAGAGGGACCTGGACAGGCTTGAGAGGTGGGCCCATGTGAACCTCGTGAAGTTCAACAAGGCCAAGTGCAAGGTCCTGCACATGGGTTGGGGCAATCCCAAGCACAAATACAGGCTGGGCGATGAGTGGATTGAGAGCAGCCCTGCGGAGAAGGACTTGGGGGTATTAGTGCCAAGCCTGTATACAAATATGTCCAAAAACTTTCAGGGCAAAAAGAGCAGAAGCTTTCCAGCACCTGACTTGTAGGAATATGCTGGGTTTTATGGCAAAATGTATAAATGGTTGCAACAGATATATAAAATTTACTGGGAAATCTATAGTTAGTTTTTCATTGTTTTAACAAATTAAAAATAACTCCTGGTCTTCCCTCAAATTTATGGCCTCATTTGAAGCCCGGTTGAATTTTGCCTTTCTAGAGACTTCAGCAGGCTTTGGATCACGCTGATATTTTAAAAGGTAAGTGTTTATCTTCAGGGGACAGATGTTAAGAGATAGGGATCACATTCTTCGTCACTGAATTTTCCTATGGTGTTTATGTGATTCTTTTCATGTTTAACTATAAATTGCTTCACCAATGAAGCCTCCATCAGCTGCCTAAGGAAAGCATCCCGCATTTCGGTAGAGCTTTCTTCCCCAGGGCTCAGCATCGATGCTCTCCTTCTCAGTTGAAACCCTCACTCTTGGTTACACCCCGTGCTGGCAAGTCCTGCTTTTCTCTTCCAGCACCAGCTGCCAGAAGCACAAGCCTGTGCACCAGCTGAGATGCTCTTCTCCTGTATTCCTGTCTTTGGGGCAGGGTGAGTTCCTTGTAGCACTGATAGGGGAGGCAGGGATGGAACTCCCAAACCGAGTGACCTGCGTTCCTCCTGATAAGAGGAATAACTGCTGCTATTACAGTTGCTTATTTTAATATAAATATCTTTTTTGCTTGCATGTTTTAAGAGCATCAGTAGGATCAGGCAGAAGGCCATGGCTCTGCAAACAAAACCACTTGATTACGTATTCTGTTCAATGCTTGTATTGTGCCAGGCACAGCGTGGGGTCTTGCCCTAGACTGAAAGTGCCACTGTGTTATAACTAATAAATAATAACATCTGACAGTAATTGTTTCATTACTTTAAGGGTCAGACCCTTTAGTGGGTGATCTGCTAATTGACAAACATGTTGTTCAGCTCTGGTACAGTCTCCTTAATAGAAACAGACTTTTCTGCGTCTTTGTACTGAGATGGAGACTTGAAGTCATTAATCATCATCATAAAAAAAGAAAGAAGAAATTAGACAAATAAGTTGGACTTTAGTGCTTAATGGCTTGTTTTAGGATTCTCCCTACTGCTCCAGGAAAGTGAAAGATATTGATAAGATATGAGGGATTTCCCATGCTGGTCGTAGCCTGTGTCTCTAGGTGACGGGAGAGGCAGGAGGCAAAGGGAGGGTGGCATGGCCATCATCACAGCTTGGCTTTGACGCGCAAGCCCTTGCGGCCACACAACTGCCCTCCCAAGATGCTGCCAGGGCATACCTGGGGTGTATTGATCCTCTCTGCCTTGGCCACCTGAGACTGCCTCGCTTGTGCCAGGGGCACACTCCAGAGCACTGAGAGGCAAGTTAGTTTTAAACAGAGGTGTGATACTAGTTTGAAAATGGAAATTCCCTTCCTGGTTCTGCCACACAGTTCTGGTGATGCCTGCAACAAGTTGCTTCTTTCCCAGTTTCCAAAGAACCAATTTTCACTAATTGTCCACTACCTTGCCTTGTTTCCTCCTACAAATGTTCTTTCAGGGAATTTGGAATATTTCTGCACTTTACTGATTAAAAAAATGTTTGCTTCACCTCTGCAAAATGGCAGTTAATCCACACTGATGTCTTCTCATAGAGGTGAAAGACCTGTCAACCTTGCAGTGATGCAGTTCTCAAGAGTTTCCATCATGAATAAAAAGGGCAGTGACTGACTGGATTGCTGGGCTTGTATGTGGATCTTGCTATATTAATTTCTTGTTGCACAGATGATTTTGAACAGCTTGGAAATTGTTTTCCTGCTTTATGAATAAATCCTCCTTTGACAGAGGAATGCCATTTTTCTCCATGATGTTTTTCAACTCAGTTTTGGTCTTCCATCCTGGTCACAAATTGGTATCTCTCTACATTTATTAATTGAAGTGAGTGAAAGCTGATTTGATGGGTTAGTCTCTGCTATTACTGTAACCTGACTCCCCTCCAATAAACTAGTTAGCATGGGATTTTTTATTTTTCAACTACAAGATATGAAGTGGAATGAAATGAGAGGAAATAGTGCCATATGGTGTTCGTGTTCCATAAATCACATTTCTTAATCCGCCAGCTGCAAGTCCTCTCCTGTGCCTGGGAGATGATTTCTGCAGACAGTTCTGGATGTGATGTGCAGGCAGGGTATGGCCCAAGCCCTGTCCCCAGCTGAGGCAAGATCACAATCTCTTCCAACACTGCTTCTGGCATACAAGAAAAAAATAATGGCATTCATTTTCTTCCCGTCATTTCAGTAACATCACCATAACATTAGTAGCTCTCATTTCAGCCTAGGAGGAAGGCATAGGAAGATGGTCTGTGTTAGGATATGAGCACAAAACCAGAAGTGATTAAACTGCTTTCTCTCGAGTTGTCCCCGCTCATCAGCTGAGCCCGAGGAGCTGCTGGTGTGCCTGGAGCAGCCAGCCGGGAGCAATGGTAGCCAGAAGGCAACTACTGCTATAATTTATGCTGAGACCCACGTGAACCCTGAGGATGGGGTAGCCGAAAGGCAGCTGAACCTTCTTGCGCGTTTTCCACCTTCAGTTGGTGCTAGGCAGAGTTCATTCCTAGCGACTGGCTTTCCTGTATTTGGGTGCCGTCAGTGAGACTTCTCGAACCATGCTGAAAGAAAAAAAATTAAAAATAAATCAATCATGCTGAGATAAAACAAAGACAATTGTTAGGATCAAGGAGATCCAAAATTTCTCTAGACCAAAACCCATTTTACCATATGCCACAAAACTCTCCCTTGAGCTCCAGTTGAGCCAGACTTTCACAGATGGAGCTTATTTTATTTTGGGGTGTTTGCAGACTTGGAGCAGTTTGGGCAGTATTTAGTCATCTGTGATGTGAATGTATAAAGCAGTGTAATGAAGTAAAGCCAAACAAAGCTCTTAGTTTGCAAAACCCTGCAATGAAATTTTTATGAATTTTGTTACAGATCCTTGAAGACAGAGAATAACTCAGTACCATGTAGTCCTTAGCATCAAGTGGTCCTCTTGCTCTGCAAGAAGTTTTGACGTTTCTGTGTATTTTTCAAATATATTTTGATTTCAAAATGAACTGAAGTAAACCGAACCATGTAAGTAACTTCTATTTATGAGAATTACCACACTAAATTTGTGCAGATAAAGTCACACAGGTGCAAGAATGTTTGCAGGACATTGCTCAAAAGGAAAATGGCTTGGGCGCCATTTGCAGGGTGCAGATATCCTACTTTGTAACCAAAAAGGTCTTTAACTGAAGTATGACTTTCACTGGCAACTTCTGGTTTTGTTTTCAATGTATGCATTTGTGCTCAATGATGGGTCAAAAATTTTCCATGAGCAGAATTCAAATATGCTGTTTTAAATTCATGTAGTGGAAAAAGGCCTATTAGATATAATACAGAAAGGACTGCTAGGCGTATTTCAAGTTTTAGTGGACACAGGAGGGGAGGTAAAATTAGCATTTATTCATTATTTAGCTGCTTTTTACTATTTATGACTAGCTCTAATTGTATTCTATTTCTTTTTTTATTTTTTGAGAGTGCCAGTGTAGTTAGAGTGTGTAGAAGTGGTATTTTGGGGCAAAAAGCAGAACTGCTGACATCAAGTGTTTAAAAACTGAGACTGACCAAAAAAACTGCTTTCCTCATTCATCTTACGATTCCTGAGCCTTCAGATGTACTGAGATCCCATTTCACATTTTCTCTAGGAAACCTAAAAACTTTGAACTTGGGCAGTGTTGTTTTTCCTACTGGCAGGTGATATGTTCATCTGATGACACTGATCCAGACACTGGGTCCTTTAGCATCATTGTGGGATGTGTTATAAAGTTATGAGAGCTGGAATAGCGTGTTGGAAGGCTTGCGTTCCCATGGTAGTAACTTTGTGATCCTCTGAGTGTCTGAGCAGAGATGATAACGCTGAATATCTGACTGGGGCTGAATTCTTTGTCTAGAATTTGAGGGGAAAAAAAGGGCTTCATCCATTTTGAGGGCAAGATTAAGGAAAATAGTTTGGTCTTGTCTATTTGCTGGTTTTTGAGAGTAGGCTGGTGGGCTGCAAGGACCTGGTCTCTTGTGAGGAAAAAGAACAAAAGCTTTTGCAATACACAACAAAAGGAGTTTTGGTTCTTGCAGGGAATGAAGGATGTGGCACATGACTGTGGCTGTTTTGCCTCCTGTCTCACAAGCTTGGGGAAGGGACTTGGCTCCCAGATTCGCCTTCAGACTGCCCTCTGCTCCAAAACACAAATCCAAACCCATAAATATCTATTTCACCCCTTACCCCTTGCTGGCTGATGAGTTAAGAAAGTCCCCAGATAGTGCTGATGAGTTTCTGTTCCTCTGAGGGCAGCTAGGTACAAGATTGCTGGCTCCAACTATCCAACTGGAGCTACCCAACTGGAAACCATATCAATTAGAGAAGCACTTTGAATGTATTAAGTACTATAAAAGTGTGAAGTTCTGAGCAAAATGAAACCAAAACTGGTGGATATTATGGCACTGATATTTCTGTCTACTTTTGCCTCCTGTAGAATTGTACCCTGTAATTTTCTAATGCATTTAAGATAACTTCAGAAAAGTTTAGGAACTCTGGGAGTCTGATGATCCCACAGTATTGCCCTTGCAGAAATGCAGGGTACAGGGATTGGGAAGTGACATTGTAAAATAAGAAAAACACAGCTGGAATGTTAGATGGATAACAATGACAAATGCCATTTTCTTCATTCAGGTGAATGATGCAATCATTTTGTTTAATCGCTGTCTTTTTTTCTGTATCCTTCAGTGTCCATCAGAAATACTACTGTTACGGTATGCTCTGACCAAGTCCCCTGCAAGGGCAAGCAGAAGTCCAGGACACGTTGTGCAGTCCTGGGAAGCGTGGCAGAGCACGGCAGGTCCTGTTCACCTAGGCGTTAGCATGTGGCTTTCCAACACAGGCTTTATCTCGCCGCTCCCGAGAGCGAGGACGGAAGTGAGAAGTGTGGGCAGCCAGAAGACAAGCGTGTGCTAAGACGTGCTGCTTTCTGGGGGCTCGCTGGGAAGCCAGTGTGTGCATGGGCCCCCGGCACGGGGAAGTTGCACCAGCTTCAGCAGAGATGTGTGTTGTGACTAGCTGGTGTGCCCTGCGCCGTCCCTCAATTAACAAGGCAGGAGAGCAGCCAAGCACTGTAGAAGCTTCCTTGCTTCATGACATGATTTCTTGCTTCCTTCTTACCCAGCCTTTGATTTTCCTCCTCCTCTGAGAGGGCTGACAGTTCTCTTGTGTTTCAGGAGCACCTTTCCCTAGTCTCCTGGCAAACACATTTTGCCATTTTCTCTCATCTTTGATTGCCCTTGGTCTATTCGAGCCTCCCTTTTCATTTCCATTCCTCCCTCGCAGGGTCCCTGATACTCCCAGCTCTCTTCCCCTCCTCTCCTGTGCAAAGAGCGCTAATGGGCACTTTCAAATCTGTGCATGCTCTGTCTTGTGCGTGCGCCAAGAATCAGTGGATGGTGATGCGGCTTTGCTGAAATCATGGCAGTTGTGCTGACCTGGGCTTGCTGAAGCTCCAGCAGTAGTTAATGAGCAGCACTGGGAGGCTCATCCCAGACGCGGCAGGTGACGCTTGGGAAAAACGTGTACTGTGAGTTATTAATTGTGCATTTGTTTTAGCCTGCCTGATCCTGTAAGTGAAGGTCTAGTGTTGTACAGCCCAGTGTTGAACCCTGGAGGTTACTGAGTAGGGTTATTTGTAGGTACTTTGGCATCAGTGTTCATATCGGGAGCTATTAAAAATAATGAGATGCTGCAGCTTTACTAATGATTTAAGAGGTTCTCCTCGCATCTCAGTATGAGGCTGATCTGATGCAACCATCTTCCTGATAGCATCCCACAGTGTTTTGTCTTTATGAGTACATCTTGTTCTGGCTTGTTTCAGAAATCTGCTCTTAGCTCTAAGGTCTACAGTTGTTGGCCTGCAATTAGCACCAATATTTCGGTGCTTTTACTGCACTGGTCTGAACTGCTGGCTATTTTTAGATATGACATTGTTCAGGTTTTTGTTGCGTAGCTTATTTCTCTCATCGTGAATCAGCAGGTCGCTGAGTATAAAATAATGCTGGGTTTTAGAACACTTAGTGCAGACTTCTGTAGATACCAGTTAGCCAGTACTTATACAAACATATCTTTAGATGGAGACTGTGGTCCAGTGCCAGGCTGAGAGAGGCTGTGGTCAATATTCTCTTCTGGTGGCTTGAAATACTAAGTACCTGCCTTGCTCATGGGCCAGGTAGTTGAGTGGATTTACACTTAGTCTGCAGCGAAATCAGATACTTGGCATGCACACAGGTCACGTAGGTAACATTTACCATAACTGAAACTGAACTGTTTGTCAAGAAGCTAAATAGTACTAACGCCTTATTGAGAAAGAGCCAGGTTTATGCCTTAAGGAGGACTAATAACAGGAAGCCTGATTTCATGAAAGCTTGGGTAAAAACTAGGATATGTGCTCTGTCTGAACCCTACAGCTCATGTCTGAGTTCTCTCAACTTGCATCTTCTCTTTGAATTGTAAAATGTTAGCCCTCCGGTGGCTGTCGTGTCCTTGACTCCCAGCTAGTATTAATCATAGATTGTGCAACTTTTGTAGATCAGTGGCAGCTTCCTATTTCGGAGATCTTCTTTGAACGCCCTTAGGTTTTACTCACAAATAAAACTGTATTCTCTTTTCCTTTCTCAGCACTGTCATTAAAGAGAACTTTCTTTCTGTTACACCTCTAAATCAAGATGTGCTAAATGTAAAAACCCACTGAGCCTGGTGAAGAAAAAACCCACGCAGCTATTGAAGATACAGTCCTTGATTCTTCAGGAGGAACTTCTGAGACTTTAATATCCCAGAGAGCAGGCCAGTAGCCTTAAAGGCTCAGGCTGAATGAGAGGTAATTAAAGCTAAATTAGAAGCAGACAGTTTCCATCAGTGAGTTAGAATCCTAGAAAATACTTAACATTAGAAAGGAAGGCATCAAAGCACAGAACTAGAAAAATAGAAATCAGGAGGCTACCTCCAACACGGATGTTCACTGCCCATACATATTAAGTAAGTCATCACAAAGAAAGATAGAAATGGGGTCAGAAAACAAAATGAAATTCACCCTAAAATAAAGGTAGATCTAGGCAGAAATTTGCATAGAAAGAGAAATACTAGAAAGGTTTATTTTTGAAAAAGTCCCAGGAGTGAGAGCATGCAGTTAATCAGTTATGATGTTGCAATTAGTATGAATTATTCTTTATAATTTGATAGCATTCAGAGGTATCAACAACAAATGAGCATTTGATTTTTTCTATAGAATCTGTCATTGTTTTACCTGTACTGGTTGGCTAATTATTGCTTAAATCTCAGGAGCGTTATGAAGCTTAATTCCTTAATGTGTTTAAAGAGCTCAGATGCCCTGTGCTAAAAGATGGCATCAACATAAAAATATTGATAAGCACTTACATTTTAGTATAATTTCTGGCTTTTTTTAGTTGATGAATCTCACTAGCATGTGTTCCCACGTACATTTATGAAAATGTGCACATTTTCAGTTTTCAATAGTTTGTACTCTGCTCTACAAGGAAATTTAGTGATAGTTATAAAACCTGCATTTTTATACAGTAGCGTTTTAAGCCTTACTTACATTTCAAGGAAGAAAAATACATCCTGAAGTATGGCTGACCAGGGCTGAAACTGCTGCATGCCATGAACAGACAGCATGTGGCAAGCTGAGGGTCCAAGCCTGTGACCCCACTGTGTAGAGGGTTGCCAGCAGCTTTCCCTGAAGAAGACACAGCTCTGTTCTTCGGATGGAGAGAGGATGTTTCAGCCCTTTCGTAGGGGCTCTGTATCGAGCTGTCGGAAGAGAGAAGACCTCGTGACTGCCGTGACTGAACTTTGTGACGTTTCATCACAAAAATTGAGGGCATTGTAAGCGATCTGGTGAAAATGGAGTCAGGATGCTCCTGAGCACCTCCAGCTACAGCAATCATGGCCTCGTCTCTCTGAGTGTGGACATGAGCCTCCTCCGTAGGTAAATGCAAGAAATTAATAGCATAAAACTATCCTGTGGACACTCCTGCAGAGACATGAAAAGCTAATGTGGTTGTTCACCAGAATGAAAAACTGCCTCACTTCGATAAGGGACTGCAGCTAGCAGGACAGAAATACTTCTCAGGCCAGTTTTCCTCTCTCTGATTACTGAGCAATCTGCCCTCCACAGGAAAGCAGAAGAGAAACCCTCTTTAAAAAGTTGGTTACTAACTGAATTGAAGTGTAGGGGCTTTTTTAAATTATTTTTTTTAGTTCGGGAAGTATCTCTTTGCTTTGGGGAAGTAAATACATCTTTATTAACCTTGCCAGGAAATACTGCTGAAGATCATAATCTCTTTTTAGCATTTCATTTCTAGGCTTCGGTGAGCTTTCTCAGTGCTGAATATAACCCCTCATTTTGCCCCACTGCACAACCTGCTTGTCTCATGTGAACTGAATCTAGCAGCTTCTTTCCAAACTTCTGGAAGTCGTGTACCCCAGCCAGGCACCTGGGTGTTCCCGTACCTCATGCTACCTCATCCCCAACTTGAATTACAGCTGGTAAGGGGCCTTCACTTAGTGCCTTTCTTCCCCTTCACCTCTTTGCCTGTGTTTGGGAGGGCAGGAGGACTGGGAGGACTTTACGGGCACCACGTGTGCGTCCTCTCCTTCCTCTGGCCGCCCCATGTCCTCTGCCGCAGCTCCTGGCTTCCCGAGCTTGCTGGGGTTCATTTTTAGGAGGTTGCCACACACTTGACTGCCCCAGCCTCTCTTTTTTTCTGCTTCCCCCTGTGCTAGAAGGTGCACAGGGCAGACACCGCTCCTGCCCTAATCCTGCTGTGGCTCTGTCTTGAGAAGCCCAAGTAATTTTATGCCAGATCTTGTATTTTGAGTTCTTGGCTTTCTTGGCCATTGGGAACCCACAGGAAGGTGCTACGTATGGGGAGAACGAGAGACTCCCGGAGTGTCCTAGAAAATGGAAGGCTGCTGACTCCCGGCACTGAATACTGGGCACTGCCAGTCAGTCTACCTTTGTTCCGTGACAAAATACAGCTTGGGGATTAATATGGTGCAGGGAGACAACTCCAGCTGCTTCTAATTTCCTCACTAGAGGCCCATCTGTCTAGCTGCCAGGTTGCAATACAGTTGTATTGCTAGATGCATTGACTCATACTCTCTTTTCCTAATGATGCGCAGAGATCAATTACCCATATGTTGTTTCCAGTGCCTGTATCTGCTTTTCATGCAGTCCCTCCTGAGGGGTTATTGACGTTCCCGTGGAGCATGAGAAATGGATGGGACTCTCACAAGCAGCCTCTGTACTAAGCTGTGAAGAGATCCTGAGGAGGGAACGGGGAAATTGTTTCCCTTCCCTTACAGTGTTATGTGATGCATGTGCATATGAGTTCTCTCTAAATGGGTTTTCATTTCTTTTTGATTTCTTCATTAAAATGTGTGTCACCTATCTTCTTCCTATTGCTTATGGCTAATATGCAGCTGAGCGAGTTTTTCAGTATCATGTCAAGACTGGAAAATAGAGGAGAGTGAGCCAGCTCATTCTCAGTGCAGATAAAAAAGCTTGGGAAAAATATCCTGAATATGCCTGCCCCCTTTACCCTGAGGCAGTGGTTGCACCCATGGGCCACCGAGGGCCTTAGTTAGACTCCCAGATATGGCAAAGAATCAGCATGTGCTCATTTATGGTACTTGTTTTATTTGTATTCGTTTGCTACCATTCGCTGTTACTTCAACATTAGAGATGTTTGCAATGACTTACATTCCGAGTTGCTTCTTAGTTGCTCCACTAAGGACTAAGCAACGTACGACACTGTTACAGAGAGCATCTTGCTTCAATCATATTATATTATGTTTTCCTTTCTTACTGGAGACTCTTGACTTTTCATTAGGCTTTTAAAATACTGATGTTAACCCCAAGTGGACTGGGATCTGCATGGTGAGAGAGAAGTCCTATCTCAGGCCATATTGCCACAGATAAAATGTAAAAGTGCTCAGGCTCATTGGATTAATTTTTCAAGAAAGCCAAGTGGCTGGATCCACTGAACTGTTTGCTCGCAGAAGCCGGAGCGGGACAGTCTTGCGGGGGGGCCCAGGTATGGTGTTCATGAGTGAGGCTGCTCATCATCCTTGCAGAGCCTTACATCTTCTGGCTTCAATAACAGCCTGATTGCTAGGTTAGAAAAATGTCTCATTAACACTTGTTACTTTTAGTAGGTTTGTTCTGACTGGACATAGTGACATGATAGGAAGTAACAGGACTTTCTGTACAGAAACAGAGAGTTAACATTCTTTACCTTGGCTTAACTTGGCAGAAGCAGAACCATGCCACCGAACCTAGCGTTTGCAATATGTTGGACTTCGAGTATTTATTAATTCCTAACTATATGAAACTTCTTTACATGAATAAATCCTCGCTTATGCTGAACAAATATTTTAAAATGCTTAATTCTTCCCTAATTTCATTTTTCCAGAGCCCTGACTGTGACAGAATCAAAGAATAAAATCCACTGGCAGTGTGATGGCTCTGTCTTGTGGTTATATGCACTTTCCAGTAAGCAGAAAAGTTTTGCCTTTGTACTTTGCCAGGTCAACACTCTTGTAAGAGGTGACATGATGCTGATTTGTTAGGCTGGTTGGTCTGCTTTAAAAGAATTGAATTACAGTCTGAGGCATGCACAGCATGTCAATAAATAGCAGCGTTGCTGTCTGCAGATATTTCTGGGGTTTGGTTTGCTTGGGGTTTTCTTTTCTGTTTCATTACTTATACTTAATGAAGGAAGCAGGCTACTTAAAGCCACATAGGAGTTACCAGTTTGGATTACACTGGTAGTTCACTAACTCTAGTTATGATCACAGCTAAGTGCATCAGAGGAAAGTGTAATAATATGCAGCATAGAGTGTATTTCATAACTTGTCTCCACAAAAAAGACCTTCTCAACCTCTTCTGTCTCCTCCCCTTCCCCCCTCCAGTTGCGAAGATGTACTTTCTAACATTATTTCCAAATTTGCTATTTGTAAGCTGTGATATTCTTCCTGGATTGTTCTCATACAGAGTTGTTTGGGTCCGCAAGTCCTGCTTGTTCCTCTGTCTGAAGCCATTTCCTAACCCTGCAGGTTAGGTCCTGGCCATCTGAACAGACTTCAGGTGGCAGCTGACCCCCAGGGAACCACGAGAGATACTGGATGTCTGAGAGATGTCTGTGAAAGGAGGGGAAATGTCTTTAGGACAGAAAGAAACCCTACAGGAAAGCTAGGAGTAAACAGATTCAGGAATTAATCTTGCATAGCAAGGAAACCAAGTATCCAATTGGGCAGGATGGAAACTTCTTTGTGAGTTTTATATTCTTGGAATATAATTCCGCCAGATGACAGGCTGAGTGGAAATACCTTTGCTGCCTATTGTTCTGCAGGAAATCCACCAACCTCTAGTGAATGTTTTCTTGCCAGCTCATGTTTGCCACTCCTTGCTGCATTACTAGCTACCTGCGAGCCAGGTGTTCACAGCACAGCGTTGACATTTCACATCACCCAAGGGAACCTAACAGGATGTTAAGGTGCTTGATCTCATCCAGACCATTCGACAGCTAAACATTAAGGCTGTGAACTTCATTTCCTCCATCGGCCAGGTCTCTGTTTACACAGACGTCAATAGTTGACAGCAACACGTTGAGACACGTGCTAATGCAGGAGGCACCTCTATGAGAGGGGAGCCTGGCACGTTGTAGAGCCTAGGTGCACTTCAACTAGGTCCAGCTAGGAGAAAAAAAACCCAAACACATTGGAATCGGGTATATTTGTACGTTCTTGTAAATAAACAGAATTGTATCAAAATCCCACTCCCTCGAATGCCAGAGGAGTCAGTGGGTAACCCAAGGCAGGGTCCTCACTCACCTCGCCAACACTCGGGACCGCGGGTCACTCCCCAAGGCTTGCTCCGAAACCTGCTTCAGTCACCTCCTGCTGCACTTGTTCAGCCCTGCTCCAGCTTTCTTCTGATGCGAGCCATCTCTCCCAGCTTCTCATGCTGAGCTGTCACTCACACACGCATTTCTGACCAAAGCCATTCCCTGCAGAGCTTCACTGTTCAAGGTTCAACAGCCTTTGGCCTTCTCCGCGTCTGGGATGGGAGGAGGGATGAATACACACATCTCTTGTCAACAGACGTCTGTCAAGGACTGTTTAGCTAGCTGGTCCCCAAGGCAGCTCTGTGTCTCTTTAGCTCCTTCCCATTTTTTTAGGTTTCTATGAATTCTGGATTTTCTTTTAATCCTTTTAGGAGACTAACTACTTGCCCATAAAGGGATGTGATACCACCATCCCTTCATTGCTTTTGTGGAAGGTATGTAAGTTTCTTCTGAATTTAGCTGGAAGATTGAACACTTCCGGGCATAAATACATTAAACTAATTGCTTTACAAATACCTGACTTTATTAATTTCAACCAAAACTTTGCAGTGACTTCTGGCTGACTTGCAACTTTTGCTGGGTCAACTGAAACTGCACTCTTTTTCTGCAAATAAAATGTTTGTTAATATACTGACCCAGTCTTTCATGCTAGTCTAGTGTCCTGTTTACAGCAAGTTGAAACCAGCTACACCTTGATAAAAGACGTTTCCTATATTTTTTTAATCAATTCTATCAATTGATAAAAAATTGAGAAATTTTATCAATTTCTCATCACTGTCATGGAGGCACTACTCTGGAAACATGAGAAGTATGTGCATCTGTCAGCGTTTCAGTTTGATTAGAACGGTTGAGTATCATCAGTTAAAACAGGAGATTTGTGAAGTGGATGGTCATTAGAAGTTCAGGACTACTCACTGAAAGGTTAAATGAACTGGCGCACACTCTGTATTTCCCTTTCCCCACACCATCCCCAGACCGAATGGAAGAGATGGGTGATATTTCCCAGACAGATACATCTTGTGGATGAATCCCCTTAAAATTATTTTTTAATAGAACTGTGCCTTACAATGTTTTAAATAACTTTTTTCCTAAATATGCCAGAAACAGTTTCCATCTTTGATAAAGGTGTTTCTAGTGTCTATTTTGGTGTTACTAAAAAAAGCCATTATGATTTAAATGGCCTTAAATGAGACAGTTTGTATAATGACTGAAGATTAACAAAACCAAAACAATGTGCCTCTAATACAGACCCCAAACACATGCATATTATTTAAAGATATTTCAAGGACCTAGTTAGATTTGACATCTTTTAATTAGAAGCTTAACACCGAGCTGTACTAATGGCACAATTAACTTGGACTGTTACTAATGAATTTTCTAAATACATTTTTATGCAAGTTGTTACTACCCAATTGCTGGAGGCAAGGGAGTGCTGGGGAACCATACAAGCAGTTGCAATAATGTCTGGGACTAATTGCCTCTTAGGGCTTGACCTTGTCAATTGCTGGGTTTTCATCAGCTTCAGTGATTTATTTCTCACAGAATCAGAGTTGGAAAATATGAAAGCAATCAGGTAGGTTTGCTTTTGAAAAGCATCATCTGTTGTTCGTTTTCAGCGAGCACCAAGGCAATGGTATCTTCGGGCTGCTGCAGATAGAGTCCAGTTCCTGGCTTAGTTGAACTTTGTGACTTGAGTGAGTTGTTTCTGCCAAGACACGCCACAATGTTCATTAATTTTTAGCTACATCAAAGTTTGGGGCCAGGATGTACAACTTCTTTGAGGCAACATTTAGATGTATTGCGTCCCCTCTGCCAACTTTTGTACTTAGCAGCCATGAGTCAGACCTTCCAAAGTAATGAGATGAAAAACAGTGACTTTTTTCTCTTTGCCCTCTATTTTATGAGTCGTCAGGTGACAGTCTTGACACTTTTTTAGCTTTTCTTTGTAATTACAAATTTACACTATTACAAAATATGAAAGCTGAGAATCTCACTTAGTTTTGTCATTCCAGGACTGGGAGCTTTGAGAAACTGTAAATGTCAGGAAATTTGGATAAAATCACGAGAGTTGACAGGGCTGTGGCAGGACAATAGAGCCCTTCCTCGGTCCTGCAGGAGGGCTTACGCGTCTCTCCCAGGGGTATCAAGGGATCAAAGTTTGTCAGGGGATCAAGGCCTCCTGACCTAAGAACCCAAGAGTACACAAGCCAGGAGTGACTGACAAGTAAACGACACCACGGATATACACATCAGGAGCATGGTCCCCTTGAAAGGGTTGTGTGGGACCCTAGCCACTGCTTGCCTCTATGTTGGCTGGCTGCGTATGGATGGGGAGTTAAGGAAACTACCTGCTTCTCAACTGTCCCAAATCCCTGTCAAAAATTGATTAATTGGCCCATGCGCAGCTGTAGCGTGGAGACAGCTGGTCTTCACGTACTTCTTCTGAGATACGTGCCATGACAACTCTTACTCTTGGTGTAGGAAAGGTCACGGTCTGACCTGACCTGTCTGTGACAGTGGCGTGGTGTTTATCTGCTCTTGTGGAAAAGAGAAGAGAAGAAAGTAATATCTGAATTTCCTCTCTGGTAGTGAGCGTAGGGATTTACTTGTTCTTCATAGAGAACTGTGCAACGTTAGGAAAACAGTGTTTACAAGACAGAGCTCCTGATGGCATTCAGAGCTGGTTTTCAACTGCTTGTCAAAGTGACTGCAGTCTGAGCTACCGGGGCACAAGAATAAATCCTAGAATTAGCAATTGCGGTTTGCAGTTGCACATTCTGACCCCTCAAGATTTTGTAGCTGCCTCCAGTAAGGAACTAAAAACACAGGGGTGCTGTTAATCTTGTATAATTCTTACGCAATGGCCAAATAGGAGAATGATTGGAGAAAATGTCAAGAGAGAAATTAGTCTTGCATTTCACAGAAATAAAATAGAAAGTTGTTATCTTTCTGAATTTCCATGTTTGCGTCACATCTGAAATTGATTATTTCCTAACATGATTTAAGTTGTGAATGTACTTCTCCGATTTTAAAAATCTCATTATTTTATCCCAAGGAAGATCTGTGCGTGATCTGAATGACACACATTTTGGGAGCTGCTTGTGTTCTGCTGAAAAGTCATTAGACTATGGATGAGGAATGGCATATGTTAGAAACTCAGCAATGTAATTATGTGCAAGAACTCTGCTACAGCCTTTGGTGATAAACTACAGTCTAGATCCAGTCCTTGAGAATCCCGGCAGTATACCTTATGAGTTACTTAGCCTGACTCACTGCTGAATCTCTTCTCTGTAGTCTAATGCTATGTGACATGCTCCCACGCTGTGGGAAATGTGAAGGCAGTGGCCAAAAGACCATGTGTGCGATGAAACCATTTCCTTTCAGTATTTGTATTACAGTTTCGCTTCCTTTTTTTGGATGTGTACAAGTGAAAAGTGTCAGCTTTGCATGCAGAACTCAGATGTACTCTTTTCAATCAGCCAGGCTAAGTCTTGGTGACATGTATTAAAAACCTAACCCCTAACAACCAAGTATCTGGTGATTTAGGCCTTTTGGTTATGATGTACACATGCTCTTTGGTCCATCCAGGCATGTGGAGTCCACAAGCTGTGTTCTGGAATTGGGGGAAGTTGAGAAATGAGGATTTAGAGCAAGATGTGTTGACTATACAGAAAGTTTGGTTTCCCCACCCCTGATGACACTTTCACTTCGTATCAGCTCTCTCACTTATGCACTATGTATACGCTGTTCCTGCAACTCTCCATCAGTGCTCGGCGTGCTAACAACCAGCTGCTGCGTGGCGCTTATGGAAGTGGGTTGGCTAGAGGGCGGGATGTCAAGGAGAGGAGGCACAAACCACACTCAGCCTGCAAAGAGAGCTTGAGAGGAAGAGGTGGGTCATTGTCTTCTGCTTCTGTTCTGTCAGATGTGTCTGCTCAGATGTGCCAGAAGATGCCTTTTTTTTTTTTTTTTTCTAAATCTACTAGAGGGATAGAGCAATGAGAACTTTAATATTACCAAGAAACTGAGAAGATCTGGACCCGTGCTGAGATTTGCAGTAGGTACCATATTTAGCATATGCCCAGAGGAATTTTTGTGGTGAATTGTCTGTACATCTTACTGAACCCAGTAGAAATCCTGGGAGAAGATAATCTGATTTCAGAAGACTAAAGAATTTCAGAGGGAAAATGGGAGAATTGGGCAAAACAATGGGAGATCTATCAGGCTGAAGGAAGCCAGCTTTTTCTCAAAAAGTGAGGTATCTTTAGATAAAACCAGGAAGCCCATACCAAACCTGCTGCAGGTAACTGTTTATTTTTGGTGTTATAACTCACATGGATTGTTTTGAAAGTGGCTGGCAAAGTTATCTCTGTTCTCATGCCTCAGTCCAACTTAGTCACTGGTTACTAAGGTTGGTAAGAAGAATAGGACCTAACTTTTGTTGAAGTATTGAGGATCCCAGAAATGTTCTTTACTGGATTATTTTTAGCTATGCCAAACTGTCTTGAATGAACTAGCGTTCTGCATTCCCAGATGCACTTGTTATAAGTCAGGTCTTTGCCTTTTCTGAGCTTTAGTTAGCAAAATCTGTATTCTCTAAGTTTTGCTTAAAATTAGGTATAGCCAATGACATTTGTGAAACTGTTTTTTTTCTTGGAAAAAAAGTGGGATAATAATTAGCCATTTCTCCTTGTGTGTTTGATTTGTTCATGCAGAGTGCAAGCCAACCCTCCCTGAGGCTGCTTATTTTGCTAGAATGGCAAGTGCTCATCTATGGTCTTCATCAAGTGAAGACCTTGGGAAAAACTGGGATACTATGTTCAGGTGAAGGACACTGTTCCTCTTTGTCCCTGCACCTAATTTGAAGAATCCAGGCAGTTGGTAAGCTGGTAAGAACAGATGTTTTAGCAAAGCAGATTCCACTTAGGTCTAGAATAACTTACGTCTAAGTGTGCCATGGTGATCTAAGCTGGACAGGTGCTTTAGGTACGCTCAGAGCCTTCTTCCGCAGGTGACACTGGGCAGCTCGGGTGGCAAGTCTTCCTCTTGTACCGGCAACGCCTGGGCGTATGGGACAAAAGCAGCTGGAGATGGCGAGTGGGCCCGTGGGTTTGAGATGCTGGAGGAAACAACCTAGAAGAGGCTGAAGGCAAATTTAGCTGCTGTGGGACCCGCGGTGGCAGCCATTTGGCTGAAGAGTGGATTAGATAGGACTGGTTGAGGTAATCTTCCAGCTCCCCACAGATTTGCATCTATATTTGCCTTTTCTGTGGCAGTTCAGGTGAAGGAAACCCCTTTGTTCCTGTGGGAGTTTTGACACATGAGTGAGGAGCCTTACCGGTGCCCTGCTTGCAAAAGACTACTTTGGAGACTTGTGGGAAGTCTCCAGCCTTCTGCAGATCAGCTAAAATGTATCGGTCTGTTTATTTCTGCCTTTCCTAATCTCTTTGTTTTTACCAGACAAGAGCCCAAGTCACAGGCTCAAAGACTTGCAGCTGAATTTTGTCATTGACTCATCACATGCCTATTGGTAAGCCATCTGCAAATAAGATAATCGTCTGTAATTTGGGGTGTCTCATCTAAAGACGTCAATTTCCATTACTAAAAAATGAGACTAATGCATATAACGCAAGGATATTGTGTAGAATAACTCACTGTATCTAACTATTGAAGAGCTCTTTGCAGGTGTAGAGTGCTTGTTAATGGCTAATTAGTGTTATTTAACTGTACTTCCAGCCATTAAAACACCACTGTCCCAAATGAAACCAAATCAAGCTTTTATTCTAACCTGTACATAGAGAATAATTTTTCCAGCCATAACTGTGTGTAACTTGCCATTTGCTCTCATCTAATCCACTTATTAGCTCTTGATGGTGAACTGAGTTCAATCTCATCTGACTCAGTAGCTCAGATGTTCCTAGACTTCATCCTGAAAACTTCTGCATGCAGTTAACACATTAAATCCCCATTTTGTTTAACAGAGAAATTGTCGCATTTCAAGCAGTTGAAGGTTGAGAACCCTACTCAATAAGCAGGGGTGCAGGTTAAAAAATCAGTATATGCCACACGCAGCAGGAGGCTTTTTAGACTGGTAGAAAAGGGACGTGATAGACTGACTGCTGGGTGGTAGCTCACCCATTGCAGGTATCACAAAGCCGCAGAGAGCCTTTCTCTGAAGACGGTATCTGCTTTGTCAGTTCAGATATACCCCAAAATGGCATGTGCTTCATCTCTGTATATACCAAGACACAATGAAATACGATAACACAGGATTTTCTTTCTTCTTGGTTTCACTGGGTGGAGACAAGTTCCTTATTCATTTGCGCAGAACAAGTGTCAGAGCAGGCTGTGGAAAGTAGCACAAAAATGCCGATCGTTATCTTTAATTTCACTGTGATGTTTATTACTGTGTTTCACAAAAGTGATTTCCTTTATGAGGCAATTTCATGCCTTGCTGCTTCCTAATGCATCTTGCTGCTACCATCAAATGTACAATTTAGAAGACTTTTCCACAGAATCCTTTTCAGTTCCCAAATTTTAAAATATTCAATATACTCCAGCGTGATTGTCATTAGGCTTTAGAATCTATAGCTCTACCATGTTTACTTTTAAATTTCATTTTCTAGAAATACTCAATTACTCACAGCAACATGTGATTGATGATATTTCTGCAGCCTGGTGGAATCCAGTTACTTGGTTCAGCAAAAGTTCACTTTTCGAGGGGTCACAAGGGGAACATGTTATCCTGGAAGCAGTTTTGGGCAGTTTCCCATTTCCTCCTCCTTGCACATCCTTGTTTCAGCATTTGTTACGCTGTGCTGAAATCCTGTCTCTACGAGCTTGATTCCTGCTCCAGGTGGATGGCGTATTCTCATTTATACCCTTTCAGGTGTTGTGGCTGAACTTGCCTTCTAAGCAAGACAGCAGAGGCTTGACCTAGAGCTCTTTGAAATCAACCTTTCTATTTACTCATTGGGCTTTATACTGAGTTAACAGCATACCCCAGTCAATTGCAAAAGCAGCACAGCCCTTTCCCCAACTTGCCCTGCCCAAAGCCCGGCACGGAGCAGATTGTCATCATTTCTTTCATCCTTCTGCCAGTTTTTTTTTTTTCAGTTCAGCCTGAGTGTCTGCTGTCTGGTGTTTCTGCCATGGGATGTATGTTTTAGAGTAAACAAGGTTTGTTTTAATTTCTCCAAGATAAATCACCTGTAAAAAAAAAAAAAAATCGTCGCTTGAAAAAGCTAATTGCACTTAGTCAATCTAAAGCTTACCATTTAGTGTGTCTCATTCCAGAGCTGGAGGCATGTATCTGAGCCCCTTGCTCTGCTCTCATGTCAAAGGCTGTTCCTAATGAGTGCTGCTGGAAACGAGTACCTGCTCTGTCAGGGCCAGCAAAGCAAAGTTAGGGGCCACGGGACTAACCCCATCCAAGGGAGCTCTTCTGCTCCAGGCTACAGAAAGGAGCATGCTTGCTGCACCATCTGAACTGCAGGTGGGCCAGGAAAATAAAAAGGAATCAATCAGATGTGCCTGAAGCTAAGTGTGTCATTTATTTAGCGGTGTGAAGTTTGTATTCATGCGGAAGCAGGAATGGTGCACGAGAGGGAGAGCGAAAGAAAACTTCACGATTATTGGAAAACAAAAAGTTAAAACCCTGTATGTTCAGATCTGATGCTTGTCAGATTTCTTAGTAGTTCTGAATGATGATGATGAATGGAAAGCTAGAACCCCCTGAACCTAAACATCCTTGTACTGTAGTTAGTCCTGCTGGATGTACATGTAAATCCAACAAAAGAACTGTGTTCACAGATGAAAACATACCTGTGTAAATCCTCTCACCCCTTCCTGCCTACCTTGCCCACCTTGAACTTCTAACTAGGAGGAATCAGGAAAGGAAGCTATGTTGAGTCTGCAGTAAAATTTGGCCATGTGCATGTGATGTAAGTATATATCATGCCAGACAACAGCTGTATTATGTCACCCTGGTTAAAAAATGGACTGCTGTATCAATAAGCTACTGCCTATCATGATGTCAGTCTGCACAATGCCATTGGTTTGGCAGGCTTTTAAGTAAAAGAATTATAACCTCTTTCCTTTTGATCACTTTATTAAATCCAGATTGATCTTTCATCCAAAATGTCAAGGAATCTGCCAGCAGCTTAGCAATTAATGAGAATAATGACCTGCTATAAAACGAACAGCGGTGAATTAAAAGTACAGGTCATGTCTGCATTTGCCAACAAGACACAGCTAACTTTTTTTTCAGCTGTTCCTAATTCTCATCTTTAAAAAAAGACAGAGATACTACAGAGAGTCTGTTGATTGCAGTTGAACTCAGTTTCCTATTTGAGTGCTCAAAGATTTTGGCTCACAAATAGGGACAGCTTATGCTAAGTCTGCTGCAGCAATTCTGGTCCCGAGCTTTTCACTCTGCTCTTCTCCAAAGATTTCTGCCCCTGCTGCTGGGATTGCTCAGCTAATCATAAAGCAGTTGCAGATCTGCTTAAATCATAGCTGGATGCACTGGGAAAGACCAAAATTGATGCCAGTTTATGTTAATATGCCAGAATGATACAGCATCTACTTCACCAGAAGCTGAGCTGGTCCTGTGAGGAGGGAGGAGACATCTAAAATGGGCAGATTGTTGGGACAGAAAATTCTTCTAAGCTTTCCTAAGCTCATCTATATCTACCAATGAGTCAGAGCTTTAATTCCCTTTGAATTAAACAGATCAACTCCGAGAGAGTTTTGTACTTGAGTATTTTTAAGACACCAGCCCTTAAATTCTTAAGTTATTTTGATGGTAGGACTGAAGCTCCTGAATCACTTAGACTTTGCAGTGTTTTACCAAAAATACTATAATTCCATTTAAAAGTTCATACAACTCAGACACTATCTGTAAAAAATATTCTTGATCAAAAAAAAGCGCATACTCTAAGCAAATGTACTGTTTCTTGTTCACATTTATAATTAAAAGGGTTTTATTTTAAAGGTTAAATGTTTTACATTTTTGGCCAAACGTGGAAGTGAAACTGTGTTGCATTTTAGCGTAAATTTTAGCAGCACTTCTGCTTTCCTTTCATGTTGACATAGGCCATGTTGGTAAGATTTTGTCCGCGTAAAAGATAAGAAACATCCTTACTATAGTACCGGGTAAGATGGGTGAAAGTGTAACTGAAGTCAGAGGCAAAGCTCTCGCTTAGTTTAGTGAAATCAGGGTTTTCTTAGTGTGTTTAAGAATACATTAGTGCTTTGTAAAAGGTCTTGTTCCTTCCCTTAGAATGAAACACCAGGATCTCCTAAGTACGAGAGCAAAAAGAGTCACTGTACTAGCAAAAGCCTCTAAACACCATTAGAGACATTATGGCTTGAACAATGTGGTTTTATTTGCTTGGATTATTCAGCATGTGAAGATACATCAGTTGTTTCTCATATATGTATTAATACCAAAGCCACAACTAATCTTTGTCAGGTCCTGCGTGGGAGAACCTTAGAGTCCTTGCATGCAAGTCCCAGCTTCTTGCTTGGCCTCCAAGAGGGCACGTCAAAAGGTCTTTTTCACTTCTTTTTGAAACACCGGGCCTTTTCTGATCGTCCATGCTGTCTTCTCAGAGCATTGTCAGCGTGGCCATCAGCTCCCAGCCCTGCCCTCCCCATCCCTCGCTCCTGCCGGTCGCGTGGTCCCTCTCGTGCGGCGCGGAGGATGCAAACGCGTCTCTTCTAACGCACGGCGGGCGTCTGGGTCAGCGCCTTCCTACCTGTTCAGAAAGATGTACCGTCATTTCTCAAACGAGTGTTATTTTCTAGGGATAAACCGGCCGATAGCTGTTTTGGCTGTAATGCTGCTCCCACTTCAGCTGGGCCGTTGTCCCAGCGGTGAGGTTTGCAGTGGTTTGTGAGCATCTTCTGATTGCAGACGGGTGCTTTTCGCGCTGCTGATGTCTGTTCAAACGCCGTGTGTTTTGTGCTCTGAGACGTTTCCTGGCCACTCAGTTGAAATTTCTGGTTAATTAGGTATCGTCAGGTTGAAATGTAGTTAATTACAAAAACAGAGGTAATTGCTTCAGGGATGATGCTTGCATATATAATTTTTTCCTGTTGGGGTTTTTTCCCCCTAATTCTACAGCTGAAAAACAGCCTGGTTTTTGTTTGGCTGTAGAAAGACCCCATACAAAGAGGAGAGACAGCTAGAACTCAATTGTGCACAAAATGTTGTTGAATGAAAGTGTGAGAAAATGAGGAAAAGGAAATAGTTTTTTCGCTACCTCTTTGAAATCTAGTAAAGGGGCCTGAGCCTGGTAAAGTTCAAACTTGGCCATTTACGTTAAAAGTAGAACATTGAAAAACATTTACTTCTAGCAGGAAATTTCTGTAATTTCTCTTTATATAGCGTGAACCTGCTTCTCCGGAACAGATAGGCTTTTGGTGATGTCTGGGGTAGTGATATACATACACCTATTTTGTACCTTATTGCAATGGAGCTTCACATCCATTTGGGTTTATCTGGTATGTGGTATTTAAGTGGTGGTTGTGTTTCATTTATCAGCTCATAGTTTTTTCTGCACATAAACATGGCAAAAGGCATGCCAAAAGAAATATCTGCATTTAGATTGAAATGATCCATTAATATGAAGGACCAAGATATATCAACATCATTTGTATTCTGTATACATGCATATGCTAAATAATTTTGTTTTCAGAGTGGATATATTATGGCTTTCTGACTCTGAAATAATTACAAGCCTCAGCTGTAGCTGAAGTATTAGTCACAGTGATTTAGCTCTGCCGGTAATGTTGTGAATATATAGACTATTAATATGGTGTGGGGCAGCAATGGTGAAGATGAATCTGTGGCTGCACTGAGTATTCACCTTTCCAGACAGCAACACTCATCTCTCAGTCAGTACTTGCACCCATCCATCTGTGTAACACTGGGAAACACTCATAAAATCAGATCCTTGTTTTCAGTAAAAAACTTTTTTTTTTTTTTTTTTAATTAAGACCATTTTATTATTTAGTTTTCCAAGAGCTTGTGTACCAGTTCCCATACCCACCCTCACATGCCCTGGTGTCTCAGTGCTCTCAACACTTTTCAGTACTGCGCTTGGTAAGACCAAAATGTGCCAAAAGCAGCTTATTTTATTATTCTGACTATACTATTTTGCTAATATTTTGGTTTCTTCAGCTTTTCTCAAAATGGCTAGCGCTTACAGCTTCTTTTATTTTCCAGTGATATTTGCAGATACTGAGCATATCTGGAAATTACCGTGCGAGTAACTAAATAGGAATTCAAATAAGCTTAAGTACTTCATTTGGAAACATTTGCGATTGACTTATTAGTAGACGATGATCAATCTGAGCAACAAGTGTGGTAGTCACCACTAAAAATTATGATTAAATTACCTTTTTCTTAAAAAAAAAAAAAAGTATCTTTCCAAATAAAGAGAAAAAAGTTGCAAGTGTAGAGAGGTTGCTCAGAAGACACTCTGCACTGCCCAGGCGTACATTACCTTCAAAAGACGAAGGCTATTGCTCCCCCTCTTAGACAAGGCAGCAAGGACAGACAACCGCATCCTTGCCATGCACGTTGCATTCTCAGCTGCAGCTTGGGGTTACCAAACCCGCTAATTCCTCATTCAGCAGAGACCCAAGCTACCTTCGGCTGTAGGATTTTTGCTGCCCCAGATGAACCTGAACACTGGTTTGCTTCACTGCCTGGGGTGTACCATCGAGCATGTCCTCTACAGGTCTTTCCTGTTTGCAGAAACTATCTAACTACTAAGATAGTGTCTGATCATACAAAACAGGTCTTTTTTTGTCTGACTAAACAGAATTTATATCTTTAGCCTTTCTGCCACTGAATTTTTTAACGTTTTTCTTCATTCAAGTGAGTAGCAGTTTACTGAATCTTACAGTAGATGTTCAGTTGTAGCTTGTACCCAGAGAGCTGATGACGCTACATCTTCAGTGAATTACATGGTAACGATTGAATTTATTGGAGTATAGTGCCAAGACAGCATGTTTCACTGCATTATTTTTTGCAGTGAAGGAAGAGAAGAATACCTGTAGGTGGCAATCATATGGAAGCTGTAGCCACACGCCATTGTGGCTTTTTAATTAGTAGGTTACCATCAAGTTAATTTTCAAGTTAGCTTTCTGCAATTCCAATTCAATAAGCTGCTTTACTGATGCTGAAGGCCAGGGCAGTGTGGTCCCTAATGTCTGACTGCAAATCTAAGGTCCAAATTCTCCACGCTGCTGGCACTGTCTGGCTTAGGCAAATTCATGGATGGCTTGAGAAATTTTGTTTCAATGTTTACCGATCTATCTACCCATTTATTTATTCATTTTCAACCAGTGAGTGCTGACATGGATTTTTAATGACAGCACTGAGAGAAGTATGATATTTTTATCACTAGCATTATTTTGATACACGGTACAAAAAGCTACAATAATAGAGCTACAAATTACAGAATTATCTCAGTGAACTGAAAAGAAAAAAGATTGTGTGTACCCAAAATAAAAAAATAACACTGTCCATGGATGAAGCCCAATGCGGTCGCTCTTTCAAGATGAACTCGTGGTGCCGATGGGTAACATCAGGGCCTGGGGAGCGTAGCGGTACCTGTGCAGCTTTGAGGGCAGCCAAGGGAGAAGGTCTGCCCTGAGCATGACCAGCAGCACAAGGGACCTTGTCAGGGTTACCAGTTGATGGGCTGGCTGGTGCACTCTGGGTTTCAGCTCCGCTCAGGACAGACCTCAGACATCTCATACGTGGGCTGCCATCACCTGGGACTGCTACAAAATACTCTGGGAGTGTGGCTGGCTCCAGGTCTGCCGGCCTCAGAGCCACACATCAGCTCTTTACACTGCATTCAGGGGGTTGCATGACGCCTTTCACAAAGTGCTTCTTGAGTAGGAACACAGCTAAAGCGTCAGAAGTTACTAATTCAGTTGGTCATTGCACTATGATGCACTGGATTTATCACGGCAGTGGTTAAAGACCAACTAGGATTACAGAAGTATTGCAAACAACTGCAAAGGTACAAAGTAAGAAACACTTCTTAATTTACAGTCTATATCAGTATTTCTTCTGCATCGTTATTACTTGGTAGGTTATTTAAATGCCTACTGAAAATTAAGATCTTACTTTGACACAAATAGTTTGCATTAGATGAAGCAGTACTAACTGAATAGAAAAATCTAAGTTCTATTTATGGCCCATTATCTGTGGTGGCATTTTTATTAAATTCCACAAAATGGGGAAGTGACACATCCACTCAGAATTCTAGTTGCCACTAGAATAATTGTTTGTCCAGAATATTATTTTCTGGGGGAGTCTAATTTATGCATTCCAAGTACTTTGCTGGCTGATAGTAGTTCAAAATAAAGAACGTTTTTCTGTAGAAATTTAATCATTACCTTCAGCTGTGAATGCCCATTGCTTGGAGAAAATTGTCCCTGTAATTGTGCTACCATTTTAACTGGCATTTTAATTAAGGCTCTTCTGCTTATCAGTGTAAAACCAGGGACCGTTTGTTGTGCACCTGAATCCACTGACTAAAATGAACAAGTTGGAGAAATAAACTCCATGTAAAATGTTGGAGAGTTATTTGAAATAATGAAATAATTGCAAGTGCCAAACTAACACGTGAAATCAAAGCAAAAGAGAGGAAGCCTGTTGTGACTTTGGGAGCAGCAGGTGAGGTGGTGACTCTGTGACCTACTTTGCTGTGCAGATTTATTGGTATTAGTCATCCTAGTAGCCAAAACCCAAGATCTGTTGTTACCCGGATGCTTGTAAAGGAAAGTCCGTGATGGTGGTTTCAAGCACAGCTGTGATTTTTCTCTCTGTGATTCACTATACCTGACTAGACTTGTTGTCCTAGAAGGTTAGCATGTTGTTCTCCTTGACATATTTTATCCCTCTTTTTTCAATTCTTTTTGCTCTGCAGCTTCAAATAGTCCAGGCCTTTAAGAAAACATTTATGGCAGTGGAATTCAGCAGTCAAATATCAGGAAAAATATAGCTAAGACTAAGCTCGCAACTGGCATGTGTAAGTCTTGTATTTAATTATTGATCCTAAATTATTTGAACTACCTTGTGCCATATGCCTGCCGCCTTGGCAGAGTTCAGCTTTGTGAAGGAACAGTGTTACAGCCTCCAAAGGTTAAGAAAAACAAGCAGCCAACACACCTTAGAGAAATTTTGTAACACTAGTGGTGGGTGGAAACAACGTTAAAAACCTTTCTGTGAACTGCAGATCAGATACATGTTTCTGTTCTCAGGGCTGGGAACTCAGTTAAAGACTGATGACCTCAGCTGAACTTAATTATCTTATTGTATAATGATCATAAAAAAGGGAGAGGCTTAGAAATACTGCCTTCGCTGTCCTTGTATAAATGCTGGGCAAAGAATTTCTGGGTAATGCTGAAGTTGACTTTTTTGTGTGTATGAGCATGCTGTGCTCTGTGTTTGTGGGGTTTTTAATAAGATCTTTTAAAAAGATTGTGAGAGAATTTAAAGCTTGACTTGATTACGCAGGTTGCTTAACTGCTGAGGAACCTGGGGGCCACCCAACCCGTGATAATTGTGCCAGGCAGTATAGGTAAATGGTTTACAGACCAGCAGTAATGTTCTGAAAATACATTGCAGCTTCTCGGTTTTACAGCATGGGCAGATCCTATGCATAAGCTACAGGGTTCATACGGGATTTCAGAACATCTTCTGGCAAGTTACAGACTTCTGTGTTTCCTATGCTGCCGTTTTCCAGCTCACCATTGTCCTGTCTTGCAACAGCCCTCAGAGAGATGGTCCATCCTGGGCTGTGGTGGTAACAGGACCGGAGAAAAGCCCACCTGGAGGTATTGCCTCCCTCTCTCTCCGTGATGAACATCTGTCTTTTCCCTTGCTCCAGGTTACCAAAGGGAAGCGTCAGGGGATGACGTTACATCTGTTGCTCTGAAAAAATGCAAGCGTATAGCCACTGCTCCAGTTTTCTCAGTCTCCTCCCTTGCTTTTCCCAGACTGCTGCTTCCTCCCCTGCGCTATTCCGTGTCCTATCACTTTCTCCTCCCCGTTCAGCCAGATGATGGTGCAACGCATGGGTCAAAAATAAGTCTTTTGAATGAGAAGCATGTTTACAGCGACAGCAGACAAGGGAAACAAAAGTCAATAGAAATGGTTTTCTGGTTCACAGTTTCATTAATGTCTTCAGCTTTAAAGGGATTTGAGATACTCGTGAGGTAAATGACCTGTTGCAGGCTACACAGACATTTCAAGTTACATAAAAATTTTAATGCATAATAAAGTGTTCATGCATACTCCTGCTCCTGGGGATTTGAAAGGTTACTGCAGATTTCCTTTCCTGTTGCTGTGCATTTTATTTTCATTCTTGGGAAGCACAGATGAAGGCAAAGGTAGCAGCTGTTTTGGGAGGCTGCCCATGAAGCAGAAAAGTTTTGTCAAAGTGTTTTAGGTACCTTCTTCCATTCTTGTTCCATCCTGCACAAGAGCAGATGCCGAGTACCACGTGCTCTCCTATTTTCTCAGTCAGCTTCTTACATAGGATTCGCCTCTGCTTCTTGTGTAAAGACCTCCCAGTAAGCCTCAGCCACTGAGTCAGTTCCCCTGTCCCCATGCCCATCTCCATTTTGTAAAAATGCGCCTGGAGAAGGTTTACAAAATTGTATGTGCCCCTATAACTTCCCATGACAGTCCCCGGGGTCCTGTACAAGCAGTGTAAGATCTGAAAAATATTTGAAGAACATAGCAACAGAATGATGGAGTACTGATGGCCGCCCTCTTTTCCTCCCCAGATGAACTGGTGCAACTCAGTCCTTGCTGGTTATTTATCCAGGGTAACTGGCATTAGTAAATAAGGCCACAGGCAGATTTTAACAGAAAAAAATAGCTTAAGAATTTACCATATCATCTCAGCAGAGGCAACAATATCTCTTGGCAGAGTTTCCACCCACCCCATGAGTGGATGGAGCAGGACACGTGCCTGCACATCAGCTCCTCGAGGACACGGTGGGTGACATCTGCCACCCCAGCCCCCTCCTCCTCTGCTCTTGCTGGAGGAAGGATCAGATGTGTAACTCCACAGCAAATGAAGCAATGTAGGACTGAAAGAAAGTCCTCACTGTCCTCTGCCTGGGACAAGAAAACACTGTTTTTGCTGGAGCTGCGGATAAAACATGTGCCGTGCACGCTGGTTTTATTTTTTTAGGCTTCCAGTTACGTGATACATTTAAAGATGAATGTTGACAAATACAAGGAGATTTTTACATTGAGTTTGCTTACCTCAGGGCAAATTTAAAACATGGTACTGCTGGATTACAGCATGCCAACAGATGTGGTGGATTGTTTCAGGCAAGCTTTCATGTGTCCTGCAGTATCACCTACGCAGCAGATTGCTAAGCTTTGTTGCTGTGCTTAGTATCAGTTACAACTTCCTCAGTGCCCATGTGCTTTTAACTTCCCTTGAAAACTGGCTGCTGCTGCAAAATAACCCAATTTCTGTTATTATAACATTTAAGTGACATAGCGTGGTCAAAACAAACCATCTGTGCTGACAAGGATTGCCATCAGTACACAGCTGAGGCATCAGCCTTCTGCAGAAGAGACCCAGTTAACAACATCTATCTTCCTTACGATCTATTTCAAATTCATCTAACACATCCATCCACTGTCTTCCATCTTTCAGAGAGGCTGACAGAAATGAGATTGGTTGGAAACTGTCTGAGAGGTGAAATTCATTCTTTGCTCATGACAATACCCCTGACGCATAGAGAGCTCAAGAGGTTCTGTTCTGGGAACATTGTCGTCTGATTTGCTTAACAGTATCACTTAGGTATACTTGTTTGTGTTATATTAAAGCACAACTGCTATAAACAATTTTTATATATATATAAATATCCTTCAGACTGATATTTGAAAGATCCCTGTATGTATCAAGTCTTTCAAGTAAGCCACAAAATCAAAGGATGCAGAAAGATCAAGGTTGAATATTAATGAAAGGTTGCAGCAGGAGGCCTTTCAAACTCCCTGTTTAGCAGTGTTAGTGCTGTGGCCGTTTCTGAAAGTTAACTCTGGGTTTTCTTCTGTTCTTTTGTTAGCACCTCACCTTGATACTCTCCAGATCTCTTTTAAGGAAAGACAGATTACAAACAAAGTGAAAAGACCAAGTAGATTATCCAGGGAAAGTTAAGTTTTAGTAAATGATGCATGTACTATAGCCCTGAGTGATGGACAATTCGGTAAAATATCAGTGTGCCTTTGAAATAACCTTACGGAAGAGCCATGGGTCATAAAATAAGTCAGTAACTTGTATGTGCACATTTCTAAAATCTCGAAAATAGTTTCCATGTTCTCTCTCAGGTGCGACATGATCTGACAAGGTCAGCATATCCTTCAAAGGACTTGCATAAATACATCAGTGTCTTTGCAAAACTATGTGAAATTCAAAGTCCAAAGAATTAGTCCTGGGTATCCATTGCAGCAGGTTATCTAACCTACGTGGTAAATTCTGCCACAGCTGCTCCAGAGACGGATGCTGACCAGTGCTGACAGCATGATCTACAAGGTCTAACTAAATTGTGATGTCTGGTGTAGGAATCCCCATTTGTCTAAGCAGCAGCACTATATGCTGATCAAATCCTTGATGATCAAAATCAGTTTAATTACTTTCATTAGATTTGAATCAGAGAGGTAACATACATTCAGAAACCTAGATACATACTTCTGCGATTTCTTACGGGGAACAAACTGTCATCATGTATGTTTTTTATGACTCATTCAGTTAAATCCTTGAATTTCTGATTCAAGAAATTATGCTATTGCATATTCTTTCTTTTATATATATGTATATATGTGTCTAAATATATGTATTTATGTATATAAATATAATTTATGTATATAAATTCTAGCTTGAAATAGCTAGACACACACAAGTGTGACTGAAGGCTCCATATCCAACATTCAAAGGCATCCAAGTGCCACAGAATTTGTGGTGGAAAGAATTTCAAATTTACTAGTGGCGGAAAGCAAGATTTTATTGCACACCTACAGGAGGACTGTAGTAAACTACAGATGCTGATGCTGCATCTTATTTGAATGGTTCTGCAGAAGATGAGAACTCGCTCATTCCACTTACAGGACTGATTTTTTCTTGTCTTTAATGGCTGTCTACAATTTATTGAACTAAAACCCATTGGCAATAACAAAAGAGATTCGGGAGGGTCCTCAGCTGTTGAAAATTGGTAACGTTCACAGAAGTCAGAAGGTTTGTCCCAGTTTCATGACATTTTAAAAATCTGTTGCAAGAATTAATTACTAAAAATCAGCTCAGAAACCCCTCTAATCAACCTGTAACATGCAGAACAAGTGCACTTATTTTTTTCTTCTTGGGGTAAAAATGTACCAAGACTGGTACATCCTTTTTCAAAGAAACTGTTAACTTTCCTCCCACTGCCCTGGTTTACTATTTACTGTCCATCCAACACAGTGCCCAGCTGACAAGCGCTCAGGCTTTTGGCAGAGTGAAGTCCAGAAGGCATGAGATGTGTGTTCCCCTTACACACCGCGCAGTGCCACGTGGAAACTGCTTGCTCTGCCTCTAAAATACCGTAAGCACTGGGGAGGCATAAATTAATAATGTGTGTTTATACATATGCATGTCCGTAGAATACCTAATGAACAAAGAGAAGGTAGCTTGAGCAGTATATTTTTAGCCTCAAAGTTTTCTGTCTAGGTTTTTCTTATTTCTGAGATTACAGGGCACTATGAAAGCATGTTGAAAATAGGGATTCGTTTGCTGGAAGTGTCATTCACAGCTGCTGAGGAATATTGGAAAACTAGGGGAGGGGGAAAAGCTCATGTGCATGTGTTTACCAATGCACATTTGTATGTGCATGGATCTAGAAGTTACAAAAGGAAACAAGAGGTCTGTGTCAAGAAGTTTTGGGGGGAATCAAGTCAGAAAGAGGTTTGTCACAGTGCAAACAAATTGCAGGGAGTTTAGCTCCGTGCATGCGAAGAGGAGATAAAAAGTTATCCATAAATAGAAAACAGACCTTGGCGGGGGGGGGGGGGGGGGGGGGGGAGAGAACCTGCTGATCTGGGGTCTGTTAATCTCTTCTGGTTTAAAATAGCTGTATGATTTTGATAGATGGGCTGAAGATGTCTTGCTGAGAGCAGTTAACGTTTGTTTTTGTTCTCATTTTAAAAACAGGATTTACTTTAAGCTATTTAAATGCTTAGGGACATTGTTTAAGTTTTAAATGTTTATTCTGCTGCCTGTCTCCATTCACTACAGAGGAATGCAAGAATTCCCTGCTAATTTAGTTGAGTTTATCTACTACTTTTCTGTATCAGTGAAGCTGAGTTGTGTACTGATGCGCTCTTATTTCTTAATATTGGATACCTTAGAAAAATAAATACATTATGTTTTTGGGGACTGACCAGATGAAGTCCAGATAACTAAAGGAAATTTCATTATCAGTAGCAAGGGGAAAGTTTATACAGGTTTAGTGAAGCATGCCCTGGAGATGACACATTCTTAGAAAAGACAAGAGCATATTCCTGCTGGGTTACTTATTTTCGTTACATAGAAAGATTTTTTCCCTTTTGTAGCAAACCAGATAATTGTTTGCCCTACCTCAGATGCTTTATCTCCACAGATGTTCTACTGCCAGATTTGCATTACTCTTGGTCCTTCAGGCAGTCCTGTTAGTTTTCATCTTTCCCTCATCATAATTTCAGCAGCTGGTATTATGATACTCAGATGTAATTGCTGATCTCAGCTTCACCAGAAGATTCTCTCTGAAGCTTTTCACTAGGTTTTTGCTTGGGTGAAGCTGGCTGTTATTTTTCCAAGGCCTGCCTGAATCATACTATTATTGAAGTTCTGTTAGAAAATGAGAAAATAGTTCATTTTAAAGGTTCAATAGTTCATTTTGGAGTCCCCATGCTTTTACAGATTTCCATAAATGTTAGATGGCTTAACATTTGACTGTATCCTTACTCCATATCTTTTACAAGGATAATTAACCTTTATAAAGATCCACAGTATATTGATGTTAAGAGTCTTTGGACACAAACATGCTGAACATGCTACGACACAATTAAACTCTTGGCAACTAAGAAAGCGATTGAATGATCGACTTCAGTCCTTTCTTCTGCCGGGTTCTGCCTTCTGCCCTCGGGCATGATTCCCTGCCCACTTTCCTGAGTCAACACCATGCCTTGAGGAGCTGTGCAGCCAGTCAGATGAGGGAGTTAATAAAACTCATACATATGTATTTTTACAATCTAATAGTTTATTTTGTTTTGACAGAGGTAGTTTTCACCTGGATCAGCTCTCTGAGCAGCTCACCATCATTGCATCCAAATTACAACCCAGCCTCAAGGATAAGATACCAGACCAAACACAGGCGTTAAAGGTACATAATACACACACGTAGCATTACAGGCTACCAGTCATCGTTCTACATACTAACTCTGAAGCAGCGGTGTCCTAGCAGTCAGTGGTTTTTGTTGCAGCTTAAACACATAGGATGAGCACTCCTCTGCCTGTGGGTAGCTCACGTGGATTGCTTCCAGGCCAGTATCAGTAACTGGCCATTTCTGTTTATGGCCCTGGGGCCTTTGATACCTCCCCGTGCCCGGAGTTTCAAGGCCGCTGGTGTCAGCCGGTGACTGTGCTGTCAGGAGGCCCCACCTGTAGCTGGGATCGTTCTTTGTCTACGCAATAAAGGCATATATAGAGAGCACCCTTTTGCAGCTGCTTGCTATTACTCTGTGCAGTTACAGCAGAGCTGCAGGTATGTGACCGGAGCGACTTTGCTTACCAGCCAAGGCAGAACTGTGACTTTCCAGCTTAAGCAAATCCTCAAACCATGCCTAGGGTTTCAGCGGCGCAAAACAGAACTACTGGAAAATGGTAGGTTGTTTTCATGAAAACTTGTGGCAGAAATGAAAAATAAGTGAAGTGAAAAATGAAAATTAAAAAAACCACCCCACCTCTCCAGCTTTTTCCTGTTAAGTTTTCAAACAGTGAAAGGTTTGTGATACGTTGTTTTAAAAGACAGAATAACGTGAGAAAATGTATCATTTAGAAAAAAAACCTTTCATTGAAAGAGATACAAGGTTTTGGTGAGTGTTAATGAAGAATATACTCTATTGTTTTGTAATTGTATCAGACCTGTGTGCTTGAGATGCTGAAAATCATTGGAATTGGTGAGCGTTAAGAGTGGGTTGCAAGGTAGGCGCTGTCCCTTCATATTCTATGTCTTTGCAATGCCGCTTGTTTCTGAGGGGTTTGTCTTGATTTGGTAATACAACTTCTCCTCAGCTGTGGTATTTTGTCATAACTTTCATATACCAGGGCCCTAGAGCTCTTAATTACTTATGATTTATACCATGTTGCTCTTAGAGTTTTTATGTTGCTGTTAGAGTTTATATATTGCTCCAATGCTTTCTACTGAGACTCCTAATTACAAGTGTTTCAATACATGTATGTAATAATTAATCTTTATTAGCAGAATAGGAAAGCTGGAACATTCAATTTCTCCCCTTATAATACTTCAAGTAAACTTGTTTATTAGGCTGTGTACGTGTGTGAGATACACACACAAACACAAATAGATTTACGGGAACGTTGTAAAAGAACAGTTTCACTAGTAAGCCTGTAATTATTACAGTTTTTCCCTCTGTTTTGATTTGTAAGCATGTGCCTGTGGGATTCTTGTTGATACTGTCATGCCTGGGCTTGAAAAATCTGTCTGACATCTGTAAAATTGTTGGCCTGAGGTGGTTACAAAAAAGAAGTGGGCTGGAGCAAAGGCAATTACTTGCCAACCCAAACCCTGCTGCCAAAATTGGGGTTTTTTTTAGGCAGGAAGAGGGACAGCTTCATCTTTCAGTGACACTTGAGGCTCGCTGGTGATGGGCAGGACTCAGTACACGGTGGGCACTGGAAGGGGCAGAGGGGTTTCGGTTTCTTCCAGCCACAGAGCTGGCCGGCTGCTGCAGTGCATCTTCTGCAGTGTTGTCAGGCATCTGTGGACACCGAGGTTCTCTACGCTTCTGTTGCCTTAGGATTGCTTTACATAAAAATGCTTTATCAACATTGCCGTGTTGGTTAAAAAGGTAAAGAAAAAGAAATCCTGCCCTTCATGGATATAACTTCAGTAAGAAAAGCTCAGTTACAGTTATGCTGGGAAAAAAAGGTATTACTCTTGTTCCAGAAAATGATATTCCTATATAACAGAATAGGAAGTTTTATTGGCAAATGTTATATCTCCACTGTTCCATTTTCTAGTGATCTCATGCTGTAACATTGTCCATTCGTGGAAGTTCAGGGGGAAACTCCCCTGAAATGCTAAGACTCTACCTTGTGTTGCTACGGTTTCCAAAAACATTGCAAAATAAGCTGCTGCTTATATATTGCTGCTTCTTATATATTCCTGCTAAAACTCAGGTCCCAGGGATAAGAAAATTGTACTGTATGATATCTCATACATTTCATTGGTTGTATAAGAACAAAGCAGGAGACTTTAATCTTTCAAAAATTGTCCCAAAAATTTTGTAATGAATAATAGCTTATGAAATTAGGATTTTAAAAGTCCCAAAAGGATGAGTATGAGTATATGTTAAAAATTCAGACGTATTTTTTCTACTTAAAATCTGTATTCTCTCACAGACTATTCTGAAGCATCTGACAGCACCAGGATAGTTAAAAATAGGAATCATGTTATATCTTATCACTTGCCTCTGTGGTCAACCAGTCGCATGTCTAAACTCACTAAATCTAAATTCGAATCTAAATCATGGTTCCAGTACTCAGAGTTGTATAATTCTGATGCAGGAATGTATGCATACAGATGCTGCAGTTTGATGTTGTTAAGAATGAATACTTACATGCAGGAAGTTATGAAGCTCTGCCCTTATCTCTGAGACATTAGTAGTGAGTGAATTTGCTGTGGAATATGCAGAAATATGCGATAAAGGCGTTGCATATTGAAGCAATTGGCAAAACTTTAATCGATAGACCTGGATTTTTCCATAAAAAGCATTATAAAATGAAAGTAAAATGAAGGTAATACCTGTTAGCAATACAACCAAGAAACAAATACAGCAAATACTTTATTCAGTGAAAACTATCCTGTAGAATTATATGATAATACATAATAATAACCCAGAACCAGCTCCTTGATAAATTACTATATTTAGATGAGTAAAATGAGTGTGTTGCTGGATACTTATAAATGATGGTTGATACAAATGTACTTAGCGTAATGCAAATGTTTATGCTATGCTGTGTTTTTTTGTTTGCAATTTGCTGCCTTTAAAATATTTGTTGTGAAAATCAGGCTCTTGGAAAATTTATGCCAATTAAACATAGTGGCATTTGGGCTTTTCTGCATAGTTGATGTTAATCTTTCAAGTCCCTGTCACCCAAATCAGAGCTGAATGTCATATGTTTAGGTCCACCAGAGCGAGAAGGAAACTGGAAGGAGCTTTCTGGTTTTATTATGCTCATCTTAAATGGGCTCTTAACCATATTTATCTAATGGCTTTTATTAATGCCTGGTTAACCGACCAGATAACTGACTTAACGTACTTCCCTGTTCACCTGGTCTTAAAAGGAAAGCTTTCATATTGCATTGAATTAGATTTAGCAGAACCACAGCTAGATGAGTTGTAGGTGGTCGACTTTGATAGTGGTGAGAGAACTTGAGCTTCATGTCCCTGTAACTTGCAGATCTGTAGATGTAGAGTCACTGCAGTGAAACCCAAAGGGCTACGTTCTAACAACGCTCACCAGGAAGAGCTGTAGGCTTACTTGCATAATCATTAATATTTCTGTCCTCTCATAACCCATCTGTGTTTTCTGGTTGACTGGCAAAGAAGTCCTAATCCCGCATTTGACATTGTCTCTTGATATGGAAATAATTGATGTCACACATTTAGCGTGATGTAACTTATACAGAGCCACAGCCATGCAATGAACTTCACAGACAAATAAAATTGACAGGTTCCTATCCAGCACAATCTACAATCTCTCTGTGCAACCATCAGCCACAAACTGAGCTGGGATGTCTGTGAAGCTACAGCCATAAAGCAGGAGGGTGAAAGTTGCGGTGTATTGACTTACAGAGCCTTTAGGAGCTCAGATGTCAGGTTCCCAGCTACATGCCACTTCAGGGGGGCTGCGTGCACTTCTCTGAGCAGTGGGTAGAGGTGGCACATCCTGAGAGCAATTCTTGTGCTCATGGGCTATGTCTAGTTTGAAGTTTTGGCTTGTTTGTTTTAATTTGGGGTAAACCGATGTAACTGATGTAACCACCAGGATATGCAGTAATAGGAGATTCAGGCTGGCTGTCTTCTGGCTGCAGTCTGAACGGTTTGGATGCAAGTTCACATTCGTGTTTTGGAATGGGGTACACGTTTATGCACCAACAGGCTGCAGCTGTTGGTCCTGCATACCTCATGGCACTATCAAAGTGTCTGATTCGGGACACACAGCCTTCAGACGCTTATTCCCAGAAGGGCCCCAAATCACATACTATGAGGCAGAAGAAAGTTTGTACGCTGATAAGCAGCAGCCATTCACGTTGCCCGAGGGAGAATTCTGTACTTGCCTCTGCAATGTGGGTCATCTTTAACGTAAATAGCTGGGTTCCAGGCAAGTTCTTGGGTATACAGAACAGCTGGCATTCAAGTCTGCTAAAAAGGTGGCTCTTATTCACAGCATTTGAAATGCAAAACACTGCCACCATCCTGTAGGTACTGTTTGCACTATTGCTGTCACTCAGCAGCAGCAATGAGGAATGACATAGTAGAAATTTCCTAGGCTGTATGAGAATGAGGAAGGGGCTTGAAATTGCCTCTCATCACACAGCAAGGGACACAGGATAGTAGGCAGGGGAAAGGAAGAAGAGGGAGAACTTCTGTTACCCTCAGCTGGATTTTTTCACGTGCTTCTCTATCCTTCACCCTCTATCAATGCACCTCACTAATACACAATGACAGTCTTGGTTCTGAAGCTTTTTCCTGTGTAGAAAATGGGTACTCACAGAGCGTCCATGGCTGTTACATCCTGAAAGCACATAAAACGTTTCTTAATGAGGAGAGGACAGGGGAGGAGAGGAGTTGATTTGAAATTTTAGTTTGATATCTGAATGTTTATCAACATCTTCTGAATGAACGTCACAGCTTGGCAATGCAATCTGTAAGTCTCAGTGTGATCCCTTGGTAGTTTGTGCTGGGTACAGAGAAGCGGAGTATCTCCTTTCCTGTGGGTGTGAAAGGCTCATGCTTTGGCAGATAAATTGAGAACTGTCACAGTGTGCTCACGGATAACTGCAAGACTGACGTCACTCAGCTCTGTCCCATTTGCCGTCAGACTTAGAAATGGCACTGACAGTCTGTCACGTAGACCTTTTCCCTGGGGGCTGGTTACTACAAGCTTTAGGAAGATTTGGAGGGCATGTTAAAAAGTCTCTCATAAGAAGCCCCAGTATGCTGTTTAGAGTACAGATGTTACCATTGTGGACAAAGGGACCTTAATCTTCTTCCCGATTGTGCCTTTGAAATACACATTTGACACCACATGTTTAATTTCTCCCAACAACACCAGAACACAACATTTAATAATAGCATTTTTAATTCTGGAGAGCTCAAGGTTCTCCGCAGAAGAAAGATGTACCATGCTTCTCCTTTTACAAATGTGGTAGTGGAAGTCCAAAGAAGTAAAGTAAATTGCCAAGATCCAGATTCATGATAAAACTGGAAAGAGAACGGGGCCAAACCTCAAGCCAGCCTCCTAATGACAGAATTTCCATGCCTTCCATCTCCCTAAAGGTTTCCTTTCTTGTGATACTTCCCAGTGTGTGTGTACGACTCCATCTATGGGATTACATTGTGTGGGAGTTGGCTTTTGCTAAGTAATCCCACTGTCGCCACTGCTACTGCTTCTCCCTCCATGGCCTATCCATAAATCAGTATAGATAATTCATGCAATGCAGGCAATGCTGGCAAACCCAATATTGATGTCTGTCCCTCTGGAAGCCGAATACAGTGATGTACGCCCTTGTGCAGTGATCTTAAGTCTAACCAGACCTTCCATTCCTAATTGGAATTATTGTTTAAAAGGTCACTTTAAAAAGGTAGGCAAAATAATGTAAATATCAAGAGCATTGTGGGTCGTGTCAGCATGCTGAAGTGAGGGAAAGCACTGGAAAAGGATGAAATTACTTTGTGCCTTTAAGGGCAGCTGGGCAGTCAGTGGGGGATTTTGAGGTATTTGAACTTTAAAATTGACACAATGGATGGCTGGGATGATTTAATGCTTTTATCATTGATTTAAACCATAGAAATGAATTTAAAAATACTTTGTGGGAAGAACAAAGGATGAGAGAATTTATCTATGGGCTACCACTTCTATCTCTGTCACTGTCAGTCCAGCCTCATGCTCCTGCCAATACATGGAAGGATTTGCTTTCGTGGGTTGAAGGTTCAGTTGGAAATAGGTGCGCTGTGTGGGAAGAGCGTTTATTCCAACTCCATGGGCTTTTGAAAATAACTGTGAGAGAAGTACCTGGTGAGACTATCAGAAGTACTGTGCTGTGCAGCATTCTGCCCCATGCAGGGAGTCATGTCTCTGTTTTGGAGTGAGGAAGGAGAGCTGTACAAACCAGCTGTGTGTGCGAGAGGAGGGGGGGTTGTCTTTGCTCATCCAAGCAAAATGAAATGTATTCCGCAAACACGCCATAGGATAAGTCCTTCTGCTCCCGCTACAGGCCAGGGAGGACCTAGTGGCACGTGTGTGAGGGGGAAAGATAAAGGGGGAAAAGAGCAGCCTTTGGCTGCCCAGAGAATTGCATGGCACCATGGTTTGATATATGCTGAACTTACATTCTGAAGACACAGATGATTTGACTCCAACATATGAAAAGAACCATTTATTGAGATGTTTGCGAAGTGCGGTCACAGCTCCTCCAAGAACCGCCCAGTGCCACGGCTTTTGCTGCTGGTGCAGGACACGGGAGCTGTTGTTGCTGCAGTAACTGCCACCGCTGAGAGCAGTGGCCAAGCAAACGGATCCACAGGCTAGACTGGAAGGTGTGACTAATACAACACCGAGGTCTTATGAGACTAACCGTATTATCCTCTCTTTTTTAGAAGCTACATTAGGAGAATGCTTTCTTTGTAAATCCATTAGTATGTATGTTAATACTACTGAGCCCAATCACACATGATATACCTCTAAATACATATTGCACATCCCTGCCTCTTTTCATCTTGAAGAGAAGTTTCATCATTTTGTGGCTAGTCTGCTGGTATTATTTAAATAAAGCTGATATTATTTAAATAAAACTCTTAAACTTTTGAGTAAACTGTGATTTATAATAAGCCTTGTATTACTAAAGAGCCAAGCAGTTGAAGCCTTTTATGTACCCCTTTTCCAACTACTTACCTTGTCTATGCTTTGATCAACTGCATCTGGCAAGGCTTAAATAACCCTGAAAGTTTCTGAGGAAATAAGGATGTTTCATCCTAGGTGCTTGAAACTGCACAGTCCCCTTTGGAAGTGTGCAATTACGACTTCAGAGAAAACCCCAAACCCACAATATTTGCCTATTTAATTTCTTACTGACCTTTACCTCCAGAGTCCCCCACCCTCTGGCACATTTTGAGTCACGAATTAAATTTCATGTCTGAGCTGAAGAACTGAAGTAATCCAATTCCCATTTTAAAGCTTTTTCCCAGCAGCCTTCCAACTTCAGCTATCTTACTCAGCTCCATAAGGAGTGTAGGAAAGAGGGCAAGTCATCGCCTGTGTGCAGGTATCCTGTGTTAGTTTGGTTACTTTGAATACAGCATTGGGCAAATAATGCTTCCCTTAGCGAACCCACTCACTACTTAATTTGGGATAACTTTGTAAAAACTGGTGTTAGAGTTGAAAAAGAAACACCTGCCAAGAAGGTGAGGTCTAGTATTTCTTTTTACTTTGGAATTTCAGGTCTTTCCTTTTTGAAGACCTCATTACATGAAAACACCAGGAAGGCCCCTGTGTCAGATAACTAACCTCCGATAGTAGTGTTACCTCAGAACATAAGATTCCAATAAAAAAAGTAAATGGTGGCAGGGAAATATTTTTTAAAATCTGCAGCCCCCCCCCGATAGTTAGCTGTGTTGATTTATGTGTGTTTATACATGCACATGCCTTGGGACTGTTGCTGTCTCCAACTAGAGAAGAAAAGCAGTGTGACTCATACATGAGCATCGTAACAACTGTACCTAAAAGGTAAGTCCTGCTGCTGTTGCAAGGGAGTCAGTCCAAAGGAGGTACAGATTTACTTTTTTGTTACACGGTACAAGTGGTAACTCAACTCTTCTATTTATTCCAGAAAAGAAAAAAAGTACATTTCCTGTACAATTTAATGAGCGATCTTTTCAGTAGTTTAAAATGTGTTAAGTGTTACTGATTTAAACGCATTCCTCAGCATAGGTATTCTGAAGATAAATGCAAAAATCAGTCAGGAGCTCTGCTCAACTCTTAGGAATTTAAGTACATTGGCATAAGCGTGCCCTGGAAAACATGTTTTCCTTGGGTGTTCACAAGTATGGTTTGAAGCTCCCTTGTGCGAGGGCACTGAAGGATTTCTCTCGTATGCGTAGTGTTCACAAAGGGGGGCTGAGTTGGTTGCCATGCTCCACTGACCACTTTGGAAACTGCAGACTCTGATTATTTAGTTGGTTTGAGAGAATTCTTCCTAACATGTTTATTGTGAGAAGCTCTGGGTGTTGAGGGTTTTGCGGCAGCAGCACTCAGCTGCGTCCGCAGTGCCTTATGCTACTGCCAACAGTCAAACCCTTACAAGTGAGCCTGCCCCAGGATGAACAACACACTTAATACCTCTGGTGTCTTCCTTTCTTTCCCTTCCGAACCTTTAGGATGTGCCGTGTTTTGTGGGGCTTCGTTGTAGACACGGGGTCTAGATTTCTTTTAACAGAAAGCCGCTCGAATTTATCTGGAAGGTAACTCCTTCCAAGAGCCGGAGCTTTAGCGAAAAGCCTGAAGCAGCTGTCAGCAGGAGGAACGGGACTGTCACCCCTCTGGGAGATCGTCCTTGCCCCTGCTGCCCCCTCAGAAGCGCCGGCCTCCAAAATCTTTTTAAAAAAGAGACGATTTAAGCCCGCTCCCGCTGGCTAAACCTCGCCCCCTACCCTCTTCTCCCCTCAGGGCGTCCTCCCTTTCTCGAAGGGAGGGAAAACACCACAGCCGACGCTCGCATCACCCCTTGGCGGCGGGAGCCGGAGCTCTGAGGGGGTTAATCCGGGTGTGCCGCCTCAGGAGAACCGGAGCAGCTGCCGCCGACGTGCGGGAGGGCCGGGCACGCCCGGAGGGCGTGCCCGGCCCTCCCGCACGGCGGCGGCAGCAGCTGCGATCCCGCCGTTCCCCTCAGTGCCGCGGCCGTTGGGCGGGCGCGTTTTTGGCGGGCGCCTGTGAGGAGAAGGTGGCGGCGGGGCAGAATGCCGGGCAGCGACACGGCGCTGGCCGTGGACAGAACGTATTCGGACCCGGAGCGGCACCGGCGTCGTAAGATGAGGGTACGGAAAAGGGTGGCCATCCTTGGAAGGAGGGGAGGGTGGTGGGGCTGGGTGCCGAGCTCTGAGGGGCAGACAGAAACCTGCAGCGTGTTCTCCCCGAAGAGGTGTCCGCGTTTGCCAGGTTGTCGATTTAAAGGGAAGTTTGGGGTTTTTTTTGTTTTTTTTTTTTAATCTGTGCTTCTTTCATATTCCTACTCTAAATACTCTTTGGAATACGAAATGAAACTGGTTGTTGACATAACAGAAACAGATGTTCAAGATACATCCACAATAGAAACTAGCTGGAGGCGAGAGTAATAGAGAACTTACTCACCAAAGTCAACAGCACTGATAATTTAATGAAGTGGCTTTGTGTTGAGATCACACCGGTGAATAGTTGGTTTTGGTTGTGTTTCTCAAGGTCCGTTTAATAAGCTGTGGATCAGGTGATTACGTCTAGCAGCAGAGAATGATTACGGTTCCCTTCCTGAAGTTACTTGCAAGAGGGCTGTGGCAGGGATGGAGATCAGAAAACGTGTATCTGTGTTGTGCTAGGGATAAAGTAAGGATATACCGTATATCCATGATGTACGGCTTTATGGGATAGTTTTTCTTATGGTCTGCTGGCAAGTTCATCTTTCTTTATCTTACTAGTTTGATGCTTTGTTCATACAATATATGATAAACATGTATAGGTAATGCTCATGATCCTTTCATATATTTAGTAGCCTTTGTGGTGAATGTCCTGCTGATGAAGGCAGCTGGCTCTCTAGTTAATGCACAGATTTCAAATTCTTACCTAAATGCTCAGCTCAAACAGGTATAAAGCAAATTGCTCTTCTTCCCATGCACTGCAGGAAGATGTGAAGAAAAAGGAGGTTGCTCTAGTTGACTTGGGATATCAGCAGAAATTCTGATTTCTTTTCTATGCTGAGATCTCCTGCATGTGTCAGTAAATGAGTTTTACAGTTTGAAGTGTAGGGATTAGCTATTTCTGCAGGAAGACTGGTTTTGGGGGTTCTTTTGGGGGGTGGTTCTTGGGGTTTTGGGGGTTTTGTGTTGGGTTTTTTTTTTTCTTTGTCTGGGTTGGTTGTTCCTCCCCCCGTACTGCACATTAGCAGTACTTCCCTTCAGCCCATTAGTTGACAGTGCTGGAAAGGAGATGGTGTGCTTCAGATAGTTGCTGCATAATGAAATGTTTTTAAAATAGGTAACCCTATACGCTGTAGCTTTGCTACTGGAGTCTACAGTGCTCTTCATACCGTAAGCTAGGTGCACATGCTGGTCATAACCCAGTTAAAAATTTTACATATTTCCTTTGTTTTTCTTTGTGAAAGCTGAAGTGATTAGTTTTTCTTCATTGTTCTTGCTGTAAGAATAATGTGCTACCTAGCTTACTGTGGCCATGGAAGAAAGTTTCATACCTTCAAGGATGATTTTTACTGTATTTAAGAGTTAACTCTGAAGTCTCTGCTCTGTAGTCTAGCTGGTCTGCTTAAAAGCATGAAGTATCATGGCTAACATTCAGTGTTGTGTATTGTACTTGTGTATTGAAAAATAAAAGAAAAATCTCATGCTTAAGACAACTTTATGAAAGCATTTGGCTTCTGATTTGTGGGGTTTTTTTTAATCAGGATTAGCCTCTCCTTCCCTTCTTGCGATGACGAGAACTGGAAATATAACCCTATTATAAGTTTGTAGAGTTGTATGTAATTGCATTGCTCTAGGGCTTGGGCTTTACAAATTGTGTCAGATATCACAGAACTTGTAATATAATTGCTAGAGGTGGTAGGAGCAGGTTGTATGTTCCAGATGATGGCAAGAGCTTGCATTAAATCCATTTGTGCTTATTCCAGACAAATAGGAATTTTTCCTGGGTAAATTGTCTGGATAACTTCAACATTCCTCTTACCGCTTTAACCAACGGGATGGAAATGGTCAGGCACTGGAGCAGCAACAACTGGTGGTATTACATAGGAAAGAAGCAAGAAAGCAGGATGCTGTTTTTCTTTTCGAGACTGAATAAAAAGCGTCAGTGAAGCTGGAGTTAAAGCTTCCATTCCCAAACATTCATAGAGAAAAGCAATGCAGCGCATGAACACAGCAATTGCAGAGCTGATGGGAGGACACTCAGAGAACCTGAACAAACTAGGGAGACTTGCTTCTGTAAAGAAAGTCTTAGAGCTGGTTTTGTCAGCAGGATAGGGACAGTGTATAGTAAGTAGCATGAGATCCATTTATTAAAACCTGGGGAAAAGAAAGGTGTCAGAGTAGTTGCTGGATCTCATAGCCTGTATAATATAGGTTGCTGAGTCCGGTTTTTAGATGGGCAGGTTTTGAAGGCCTTCTCCAGCCCTATAGGTTACTGCCTGTGCCTTTCAATCCCATGTAAGGATTTTTCTCATGAGAAAGTGAAGTCTCCTCTATGGACAAGCAAGAAGACAGTTTCAAAATTGCAGCTGTATATACTGTAGGAAGGCATCATCAAATTCAGTTTGTGGAAGTGCTAGAACGACTTGCTGTGAATATAGCCTTCTGAGTTTGTAAATGTAGAATCTGAGGGGAAAAGGATTTTTAAAGTCCTGCTGCAGCTAAAAAGCTCCTTCAGTATAAGGCAATGGGTCTGTTCAATACCTTCTTTGAGGCCATTTGAAGTATAAGATATCCTGGGCTCTGCTAACAACTCTCCAATGAACCATATGTCACCTTTTGTGCAAAGTTCCCAGTGCCTGAAAGAGTGAAAATACTTTAATGAAGAACAGCTGAGCCAATCTTAACATGGAGGAGTCACTGCTGCCTAAGGGGGCCAAGTATTTTGAGGGAGAGGCTGCTCTGGTGGCACAGGTGGATTCAATGTGGACAATACAGCTGTGCAAGATGTTTCAGTTCACCTCTGCTAATGCCAGTTGCTGCAGCCTTACTGTGCTTCATGTCTACTACTAGTTGATTCCTGCAACACTTTGAAAACTAATCCAAATCTTTCAAAATCAGGGCCTAAACCATGAAGTAGGATAAGATTTGGGAACAAGGGTTGCGTTTTTAGCTGTCATGCACCAAGTACTGTTCTTGGTGGAACGTAGCTTGCAGGACAGCTAAAGAGTGTCACGGTGCTTTCTTAAGGGCCTGGGTCTTGCAGTCGGTAGTGTGGGAAACCAGAGGTGCTTAGATTCTGGCTACACTGTGCTTCTTGGGCAGTACCATGCAGAGGTCTATGCAATTGCAGTAGTAACGTTCCTGATGCTCAAACTAGCTTGGCTATGCTAACTTATGCCTCATTGTGTTGACTTTTGCTTTTAGAGTATTGTGTCAGAACTACTTTTCAAGGCTCTACCAAAGCTGTCATCTCTGAATGCTCACCAGGTTCACGAGGTTGTCCTATTTAGACCTGAGAAACCTGTGTACACAATTTTTTTGCTGCTAATTGGGGCATTGCTCTTCACTCTTCATCTTTTACCCCTTATAGAACAAGAATCCTCCACATTTCCTCAGGTTTATAAATTTATACATATGGCTTTGTAGGAGAAAAATCCTCTTCTAGTACAACTAAAGCACATGAGTTCCTTTACTGCTTTTAACAAGTACCAGATGCTTTAGAGAGATGCAGGAAGTCCTAATTACATAATTTCTTGCACATTGGAGCCTATTCAGATCTTTCTCTTTATTAGTGGCAGACTTAAATTTGAAATGGTAAGAATTCTAACTTTATTTAAGAGAAAAGAAAGGTTACCTGGAGCAGATGTGGTTTATTTATTAACAAATAGAGAATCTTAATTTCAGTCATCTTGTGCTTTCAACCTTAGTGAGACTAGCGATAAAATCAGTGTTTTGTGGATGAACTTATTCTTGTGTGATCTCACATACACACAAAGGCTTACATTAAAGAAGAATACAGAAAGCCACTTGCCTTCTACTGATGAAAAAAAACATTCTGTGGAATGTCTCTTCTCATTTTCCATGTCTCTGTTATGATCTCTCCCATTCATCTTGGCTATAAGTGAAGCAGTCTTTTTAATAATCTCTCCTCATATGGAAGTCTTGCTAAGCCTCTAATCGCTTTCATCTTCTGTCCTTGAATTCCCTTTATTTCTTAAAATCTTTAGTATGTTTAAAGGAAATAACATAAAGGGACCTAGAAGGATTAAAAAATGTAACACCCCCCCCCCCCCCAAAACCAAACAAAAAAACCCAACTAACAAACAAAAACCCCCAAACAAACAACCAAACCAAACAACAACAAAAACCTCTACAAAAAAACACCCCACCCACAGTTTTAGGAAAAAGGGAGATTTAATCTCCTGGTGCTCCTTTAAATGCAAAGATCACTGTAGAAGAAATGCTTGTTCTGGGCTTCTGTGACTTGCAACCAAACCTCCAGATATTTTGTGCTCAAAGAGTTTACGCACACAGTTCCCTCTTGTTTTGACATAAGACGAAGATAATTTGATGAGACGGAATATTGTTAATACCTCCAAACATTGGTTTTAATCCATGGCGTATCTAGAAATCTGTGAAACCTGTCAAAGAGTAGGCTGTTTGATGCAGAGGTATTGGGAATAAAAGAGGGAAGCCATAATTGTAATGTGAACCCAAAAAGACTAATTAGCTGGTTAGAACTGATGAAAAGCCTGGTTTGTTCATTTAAAACAGTAATCGTGTTTAGATGATTTTGTCATTGTAAAACTGTTTGGAAAACTGTGACTTAATTTTTTTTGCTAGTGCCAGAAAGGAATGTTAGCAAGTTGACAAAGTTGGTATCTTCTTTTTTGGTATACTTTGAATTTTGGGATTAAATACATCTAAAAGCTAAAGGTCAATGTTAGGTGTAATTTGCTGTTGTCAAACAAAATAAAGGGGGAAATTGTTGCTGTACAGCTTAGTATAGTATTGCTGTCCTCCCCTGATCCTGTGAGGTGAACCTCTTTGTTAGCGTTATAAGCCATAAAGGTGGTATTTTCACCCAATCCATCTTCTCCCTTCCACCCCAAGATGACAGTTTTAAACAGTAAATAGAAGTGGGGATGCATGTTCTTTTCAAGCTTTAAGCTGATTTTTAGGTTTGGAAGTTTTATACTTAGACCTTTCATAGTTTTTGGTCTCCACCTGGAAAATTCATGTCTCTGAAGATTGTACAGTGTCTCCTTTCCTTTGGTGTGCTTTTGATTCATCCTTGTTGCAGTGGATGGTATTGCTTGCAGGACTAGGGCATCTATTACACCTTCTAAACGTTAGCTCTATTAAAAAAAAGTCACTGGGGGAGAATCACCAACCTTCTGGTTTGCTTTCTTTTTGAAGGACATGTAATTGTCCTTCTGTCAGGTTGCCAGGGGTGATGTAGGGTGGTGCCAACAGCTCTGGATCCCTAGCTTGCTTATTGTCGTCATCTCTGTAGGTAAGGCTTTAACTAGGCACCAGCTGGCGCAATGTCTGCATAGAGGCTGAGCCTTTAAGGTTTTGGATGGATTTGACAGCTAACATTGTCCAGGCTAAAAAGATTGCCACTGCCTGTTGCCCAGTTTTAGTTGTTTTGGCACCATTAACAAGTGTGCAGCTTTCATCTTCACCCCCACAGTGAGTGTGGGTTTGGGGAAAGACCTGCGTGGGAGATGAGTTTCTAGGTAGTGTTGAGGAATGGTGGAACGTAATTCTCACTTTTCATTTATGTATCCAGATAGAGAAAACTTTCTAAAGAGCATTTGCACTATTGCTAATGAGGGTTGCAAATATCTTTACTACTGAAAGTTTTCTGCTCTTCCCTTAGTCTGAAAGACAAGCGGAGGTTTAATATACAAAGCCAAAAATAAACCTGCTGTTCTAAAACCTTGACATATGGGACCTGGTATGCAACTGGGTTGGCTTGTAGCTGTGCAGCTAACCTTTTTCAGAAACTCAGCAAGTGAGAACTCCTCTAAGGCAGTTTTTTATATCATTGTACATAATCTAAGCTTTAATTTAGGGACAAAGATGAGAGTGGAGGGATGTGTCTATGGGCATCTACAAATTGTGAGCTGTGATGCTGTTACTGTAGAAAGCTGAAATGAGGCTTTTTGTTTTCAAAAAATTCCAGAAAAGCTTAATAATATTGAGAGCTGGCCCACTTCATTATAGTTCTGTTTAGGTGTTGCAACTGGATAAAATTCCAGAGGGCAGAAGTTATGGAAACCACTGCTGCTAATATTTACTTGGTTACCTCTGTATTGGACACTGAGACTATGGTGTACTTTTGGACCTTTGATATAAAATGTTTGGCACCAATTATAAATACTTCTTGGTTAACCTTTACTATAGTAGGCACCTTTTCCTTGGTTTACCTATCTGTGCACAGTTTAGTAAAGGTTACCTTTTTTTGTAAATTTTTTGTTTCAGTAGCTCTGGATGAAGAAGTTACTTGGGGATGCAAAGAATTAACACTGTGCTATTGAATTAAAATAAAAAATGTGATCCAAGTAGTGGTGAATCCATTGGAAACTTTTGATTGACGTCAGTGGCCTATGGAACCAATCTGAGGTGAATTAGAACAGCCTTATGGAAAATTCTCTACGTATTAAGTGTTCTTTACAGGGTGGTAGATGCTACTTCCAGTTCGTATTATAGTCTCATCTAACTTAAACCAGGATGGTGTAGGTGGGTTTTCATCTTTGTTTTTGTTTTGTAAATATATGCTTTCATAGTGGGTTTGGCTAAAAATGTATGGAAACCTGTTTAGTTTCATGGCAAAGGTTGTGACAAAAAGAGCAGCCTCTGTGTGTGTGTATATATATCTAAGGATTGCAACAATTAAACACTCTGATTATGTCATGTGATTTTTGTTGAAGTTAATAGGACAATGGCTTTAAAAAAAACTTCTTGCATTTACAAGATCCTACACCACTGGCTTTTTAAGCATCAAATAAGATCTTTTTTTTCTATTGACTTGCTAATCTGTGTTTAAAGCAAGGCTTTTGGGTTGAAGATGAAGCATTACAGTGGAAGGTGGTGTTTTAAAGATAGGGAAGACTGCAATGCTCTGGAGTCAGTTTATATGCACAGGAGGTATTGATTTATAAGGTGAGACAAAGTGTTGTGCAGAGCTGGTGGAAGCGCAAGTCCTCCATTCTTGAGAAAAACCTGATATTGCCTACCACTACCAAAAAAGCAAGTAACACAGCTTACAGGAAATGTGAGCAGTCAGTGCTTTGGGGTCTGTAGATTATTAGTTCTTAAGTCTAAGTGAATTTCTAAGTGGGCTTTCAGTGCTACACTACAAGAATTACTGTGACAGGAAGAGAAGCCTTGTTAGGGTAAGTTGATGTTCAAGTTTCTCTGGTTTTACAGTGTTCACTCCTTTCATTCCAAGTTATTCCAGTACATGTAATACAGAAATTACAATTAAGCTAGTGCTCATTGTTCAAATGCAAAATGATATAAATATGCAGAAAATGTGCTGCTTTATACCAGCATGTCTGTACAGGTGAGTGACACCCAAAGATCAAACTGACAGACCAATTAGAACTGACTCTTAATGTTTTTTTCTAATTCAGGGCAGTACAGCTTAGTAGCATACTGTAGTGTAAGTGTGCTAAGGACTGCCGAAGATCACTGCTTCACCCTCACTTCCTAGGAGATAAATTTATATCAAGCAGGAGGTGGCTGTTTGTTGGACTCCAGTGGCCATTGACTGTGTTTTGGATTACAGTAGACAAGAAGCTTTGGTTGAAGGCTGCAGACAACTGCAAGGAAAGGTGGAAGCTTTGGAACCGAGTAGGATCAAACCCAGTGCTAGTCTCAAAGAGACATTTAGTGTTAGAAAAAACTAAAGAACAGATCTTGTTGAGTGAGTGTTGCCTAGATCAGGTGTGAGGAACTCTTTTTACTTAAAGATGCCTTTTGCCTGTGCACTCATTCACAGCTTCGCGTCCAGTCTGCAGCATTGCAGGTTGCCACCTTCACCCTGCCAGCTTTCCCAAAGCTGCTCAGAGCTATCTTGTATCAAGTCTGTGAGCAGTACCCTAGCATGGGGCTCCTTCACCCCCACTGTGGTCATATTGTGCTCACAGATTCTGCACCCCTCCCTGTGCCAAGCTTCCTCACTTGCTGTCCCAGGGCTGAGGGGCAGGGGAAGTGTGTGACTGGGAAGCTCTCAGCTGCTTTTGGGCATGGCCAGGGCAATAGCAAGGAATGGAGAGGATAGTAGGGAGACATGATAGAGAGAGGAATAGTGGTGGGACTTCACATGCTCTGCCCAGGATGGAGTCACTCCACTTTCTCTCTGTCTCTCTCTTTCACCCTTTTTTTTTTTTTTTTTTCTTTAAGAGAAGTGTCTAAATGTTGTAGATACTGTGAGTGAGACACAGAATTCCATCTGCAGTAAATTTTGAATGTACTGGTCAAGAGTCTTTGAATCCACACTTTGATATTTGTGCTGTATGTGGACACTGAACTATGAGTATCAATAGTGTCATACCAGTGTCAATTTATTGTAATTATTTTATTATTATAAAATAATAAATTCTCATTATCTTGCTAAGTTTAGAAGAAACATGAGTTCAAATTTGAAATTTATAGTAACCAGGAAAGGACAGGAGAAATGCTTCTTGGTGTTGAGGGCAGGGCACACATTAAAAAAAAAAAAAAAAAAACAAAGGAAGAAAAGGTAATAAAATATTGTTAGTGAGAGTATGACTAAATACAGTAAAAATGTTAAGAAAGAAATGTACGTTGCTCTTGTGATGAGTCAAGTTTTATTAAACGTCAGCTTCTGGAACCTTTTCTTCTCATACCTGCCTCAATTCTACTGTTTACCAATAATGTTCTGATATATTGGGTTATGAAGAGGATGCATCCTGTATCATGTGCCTTTGGATTCTCTTTGGTCTCGTAAAATAAACTTGACTGCACTTGAATTATGTATCTGGCTTGCTTTTTTTCTGTTTGTATCTAAACCACTAAGAAGAATCTGCGATGTGTTGAAGTGTGACAAATGTGGACTTGGCTAGAAGCAGGCCAAAAATTTATTCCAAAGGCCAGGTGTGATTTTTCTTGTTTCCCTTCTTGACTCCACACAGATGACTTGAAAATAAAATGCATCAATACTTGGTATTGCTCCAGTTACTAATGCATGTGCATAGTATGGGAGTGTCTGGCTCTTACTATGTTAGGAATCTTTCCTTTACTAGAGGTTTTGGCAGGAATAACACAATTCTGTGTCATGGTTGTCCCTGATATTTGTTGCCAGATCAGAAAAGTATCTCTTCACCTCATCAGGTTTCTGATTTCTTTCTTCCCCCTTCCCTGCTATGTCCAGAAAAAGTGGTTATCTTTGTTCTACCCCCCCTTCCTCCCATATCTTAAGGAAGAAATCTGGCTACATCTTCTCACCTGTAACCAGTCCTTTTTTGGAGCAAATTGCACAATTTCACTCTAACAAAAGAAGGATGACAGCCTGCTCCTAAGATAAGAGTTAAAGGGATATTCTTAGGAGTCTCTTTTAAAGCCAGGTAGTAAATGGCAGCAGACTGATTCAGTAACTGCCAGGCTCCTGTTGTGCTAAAATGTGTCCAGAAGGTTGACAGCGAGTTTGCCATGCTCTTAAGTTGTTGTCCTGCTCAGCTTTTTGTGAAGGTCTCTACAGTGGAACCCTTTCTTCACACATGATTTCATGCAATGGGTGACACGCAGGCCCTTCTGATGTACAACTTCATCACAAGCAGGTGCCGCTGGTCCTGATGTGGGCCTGTGATCTGTACAAGAATTATGGTCCTTCTGTCCTGTGCAAATGGATTGGATTTGGTAGACTTTTGTACCAGAGGCACGGGAAGGCTGGGGGATGAGAGAGAGTGAAAGCATTTATTAACAAGACCTGAAGAAGATTTAAGAAAAGAAGAGTGAAGACAATGAGAAGATCTTTGACAATCAGTGAAGAAATTCTGAGACTGTCCTTGTTGGCCCTTGCATGTTTTCCCATAAACTGCATGGATGCGGTCATAAGTAATTTGTCTTGGGAAGCACCAAGGAGCATTACTGTCTACAAGAGCTAGATGCTTACTGGTAAAGGAGGTGTGCTGCTATCAGGTCATTCCACTGTGTCTTTCCAGTGTTAACTCCTATGGTATTCTCTCCCTAGTGAGATCCTATTGAGCAAATCTTCTATCTGATATTTATGAAACTGGTTTCCTATGGATTTCTACCTGAGGGGTGTCATTATGTCTTGCAATATAAATTTAATGTAGAAAAAAGATACACCTTTCTATTTTGTGTGTTTTTCTTTGCCTCCAAGGAACACTTTTTCTCTTTTTACCAAGGAACTGGAAAGTCTTGGATTGCAGGTGGATTTGGGAGGATAAAGACATGAACTGACAAAGCTCGATCTGAAAGTGATCAAGTGGAATCTCTAGTGACATTCATAAAACTTGGTGTCAAGCTTTTTGTGATTTGTTGATGCCAGAAGCTATGATATTCTTTTAGGTTTGGGAAGCTGGGCTTTGAGTGCAGTAGCTTACAAATTGCTCTTTCACAAAATGTTTTGACCTATGTTGCCACTTTTCATGCATACTTTAAGTGGAATTTCTCATTTACTAGTGAATATGTACATTATACTGTAGCATATATGTGAATTGCTCTTTAATTTTGAACAAGTACTCTTGCAATGAAGATACACCTACTTGTGGTGTTTTGAAACAAATAACCAGGCCCTTGTTTTGGTTATTCTTGTTTGGACTTGAGGAAGTCAACTAGAATAATCCTGTGTGCTCTGTGCCATTATGTGGTGTGGCGGTTATGTCAGAGAAGGTTGAAGTTGTGACTTGCTTGAAGAGAATCTATGTTTTGAAATGAAATCTAGAGCAGTGGTGACAATGTTAGCCTAAGGCTCTGGTGACATAAGTTCAGGCTACTGTGGCAGTTTTCACCTTGTGTAATGATGGGAGTCATTTAACCTCTCCCAATGTGCACAGGGGAGAGGATAAATACAGTGAAGGATACATATTTCAGAATCATTAGCCATCTGGGTGGATGCTTCAAAAAACCCCAAAAACAAACCCCCAAAACTCTGGCTTTTTTCTGGAGATCCAAAAATATGCAGGGAATGCACATTCCTGCTTTTCACATCAGGCAGACTTTAATACTACCTACTATAGGTGCTTCTTCCCCCAAAATTGTGTAAGTCTTGTGTAACTGTTTGAAATTGGGCATTTGCTCTTAAGGTAGCTGTGTGGACTACAGCTCTTGCAGGTGATCTGTCTCGTCTGTTGATTTGGTAGAAACTTAAGACGCTTAAACTAAATCACATAAAGGTAGGCATCTGAAGCTGGGGAGACTAAATCCAGTCTAAATAGCTGTGTGGCAGTGGATATTGCAGGCACTGCATAGAAGATGCAAGTTTCACCATTTTTTCAGGCGTTACAGAACTAGATGTATGTACTGAATATCTAGGCATCTGTGCCAAATCAACTTTACTCTTGAGTGCGACTTAAAGTTCTTTTTATTACGCAGAAAAGCAAAAGGCTTTTCTGGCTCTCCCTCTTGCACATTGCATTCTTAATATTACTGAATCTTCGTTTCACTTATGCATAACTGTACTGTTTTAGGAAAACTGTAAAAAAAAAAAAAATCTCTGTCTTTTGCCAGCTTTGCCATTATGCATAGAAGCCATTGTTGGTCTCCAGTTGCTCAGAAATTTGGCAGTACAGGATGTTACCTTTCCTTTCCCCTCTTCTCTCTGTTTTGGCTCTATTATGATTATTATAGAGTGCTCCTGCTGTGAGTATTGTACAGAAGTGCATTATTTTTCTCTGTGTAGTTAAGCCAGAATAAAATTGTGGAAAGGTTCCTTTTTTTAAATAAAGAAAGGTGAAAAAATACCATTGTGTGACTTTGAAAGAAGGAAAGTAATCTTAAGTTTACCTTATCATTACTGCAAGAAAGTAAAAGATTGCTTCTGTAAATCTTTAGGGCTCTTATTACTTTTGGTAGCAGCATATGCTTCTGATAATGTTAATTTTGGCAGTGTTTTGCAGTTTTAGTGGTGCAGTGAATTGGAATTAGGCTGGTACTGACTTTCCTGTGTTGTTTTGTGGGAGACTTGAGGCTGCAAGCAGATGGGACCACCACCAGGGCATTCCCATCAGCTGTGTCCTGCTCTTGGGTAAATCAGCAGCAACACTGTGTAATTTCAGTGGTGCAGGATTAGGCCTTCTGCAGACACTATTTGTAATAATTTCATTAATGAAAACAGGCATTTATGAACTTTTAGCATGTCAGTAAGCAGTCAGAAAGAGACAAGCTTTTAGTGATAGGAACTGGGAGCACACAGCCGCAGTGTAAAGTATTTGTATTGTTACAGGTATTGCTCATGCATAAATAAATAAATAAATCTTTCAGGAAGGTAGGCATTACAAGATTCAGAAATTCAGAACCTGATTTTTAAAAAGCCTAAGGCAGAAATTTATGTAGGAATTTTTAGAACATGGAAAGTGTGGTTGAGCTTGTTTGTTTGTGTATATACAGTACTACTTCGGGTTTGAAGTAAGCTGGTTTTTTTCAGTACATTTTTCTGTTGGTTTAAGGAGTTCACCTTGGCCTTGCCTAACCTACAGCAAAAGATATACTGTTAGAACATATTAGACAGTTTATTATTCCTCCTATGTCTGTCAGACCTCAGTCTAGCTTAACCTTTTTGGCAGGTTCTGCCAGTTAAAATGAATCTTCCCTAAGGAGAAGGAATCTAGTTTTCTAAGACTAGGATGTAAAGTTGTATAGTGTTTGAGCATATGCAGCGAGTCTTCGCATCTTGCCAAGAAATGCTGTGTGGTAAGTTTTCAATGTCACTCTTATGTGTTGTTTATATGAGACTACTTTACGCCCAGACACTGGCAAGTATTAGTGCTGTCATGTTCATTTTGTAAAGTAGGTTTGGCTGAAAAAGGAACCTGTATAGCACAGCAGCAGGGGTAGAAGGGCAAAGAAGGTTTGGAGTTTGAGGTGGAAAGACTGTCTTGGAGCACTGCTGTTGTATTAAAGCATGTATAGAATTTGTACTCAATGGCTCCAACAGAGGTCCAAACTAGAGGTTGCTTGAGAAATAGGTAACTTAACTTGCATAAATTGTGGCCTTCCAAAGACAGATGGTACTGTGTCTTAATTCCTTTGAAACTTTTAGTCTTTATGATGATCTTCTAATTTCCTCTATTCCAATCCTCAGAGTAAGAATGCATTGGTTCCCCTTGTAACTGCTTCTTCAGCATAATCTGTCAGTGAATTCCCAAAACCATAATGTCTTATTTTCAGAATGTGCCCTGTAATCTTCAGTATGTAATTGCTTTTGCTATGCCTGAATGGACATTTTGAAGAGAATGGGGGAAAGGAGGAAGCTGGGGGAAAGAGGAAATTTCTGCCCTTTATCTACAGTGCTGTGGCTCAAATCCCTGTCTGTGAGTTAAGGAAATTTGGGTCTGATGCTCATTACTCCTAAGTGTAGCTGTGTAGTTAATGTTTGTGCCTGTTTGTTTGTGACCAACAAGTATGTAGGGAGTTGCAACACTGGTTCCTGTTCCTGCAGACTCATAGCTTATCTTGCTAGTTTCCCCTCACTTTGTCTTTCTCTAGCAATGAGAAAACAAAGCTTGTTCAGCCTTATGCCATTATTGCAGCTGCTGATTGAATTAACTTGTACTGAAGTTGTTAATATGGAAATTGAAGTCTTAAGTCAAGACTTGGGTTGGAATTTGCATTTTTAAAAGTGGAGAAAGTAATTTTATGTGTAAAACAGAACCCTAATACTGTTTTGGGTTTGGGTGGTGGTGGTGGTGTTTAACCTTTATGTCTGATTTTAGAAAAATAAAGGGCTACAATTAAGTTGTAGACTGCCTAGTAAAACAGCTTTAAAATGTCACATAGAGTTGAAATAACTTTATTTATATCTCCTGCATATTGCAATAGAGTCTTAATTTCTATTTTTAAGAAGAAATTTTTATCTCTGGTTACATCCAGTGTAGCTTGCTAATTTTAGGGGTGTGAACTCCACATGGTTTAGTGAGACAAAGTTTTCATAGCTGTGTCTGAATACTTGTTTAAAATTTATCACTGTATGTTGCTATGTAGGGCCAAATATGTTGCTTATGGTGTTGCTCTTTTGGTGTCTTAACAGGCTGATGGACTGATAAATACATACTTCAATAAAAGTAGGGTTAGTGAATTGGAAATGGGAAGAAAATCTCCTTCCAAGATGATTTTGAACAGTCTCATGTCTTAATATACTGAATCATTGTATCAGTGTGTTTTAATGCTACAGAGTTAGAGTTGGCTTGGAAGTATTGTATTTGAACTGAGCCTTTGAAATTTCCATATAAGGATCAGTGAACTTGCGCTATATTTTACTAGCCAACATATGAAGCAATACCTTTATTTCCTGTAGTAAATATTCCTTGCTAAATCTGGCGAAGCTTTAGTTTTAGAAGGGTAGTGCCTGGTACCATCCAGTGCTGTGATTAACATATGGGGAAGATTTAGTTCTGAGTGCTCTGAGACTTTTGTGATAAAGTTGCGTCATTCCCTGAAAGTCTTTTCCTCCTGGCACAGACAGGTCTATCGGTTGTCATTATCTTTGCAATAGCAATAAGATTTAGGAGACAGTCATGTTAACAAAGGTACAAAGTGTCCTCAGTTCAACAGCTCACTTCCAAACACAAAAACCCCTCAGCATTATCACAGCAGATGTGCTTGCTTTTTTGAATGTTGAATGCTCAGAAGTATTCCTTAGGCTAACACTATGTTCAGCTTGTTTCTGCCTGCTTTGCATTGTTTATAAAGCCCTTTGTCGTTTTAAAAAGGGAGAATGACTAAAGATGATGCTCATGCATTATTTGAAATTGTAAGTATGTTATATATTCTGCATCATTTCTATATAGTTTTTTTCAGAAGTGAACAAATTGACAGTGTGAAAATATTGCAATGCTCTGATATATGAACTTCCCAAAAGACACACTCCTATTTTTAATCTTACTCTGAATTATGTCAAGTCATCCCCCTGTTCCCACCAAAGTAATGGACTGTCTCTACTGTATAAAGCTCTTTGCTGGCAAAGTGTGTTCTTCATGCAACATGGTTCTCAAGATAACTTTTTTCCTAAACGAACTCAGAACTCCATGTTCTTGGTATGCTAGATGATACTCTTGTAGGTGCTGAATGGAGTTTCCTAATTGCTAGACATTAAATTAAAATGACTAGTTTGCACGAAATATGTATTTCAGTAGTAACAATTTTAGACTTGATGTTGTCTGTGTTTTGTGGAAGAAGAGAAAAGAGGACACAGATGTAATTTTATTGTCATAAAATATGCCATTGTGTGTTTTATTTTATACATACGTACACACATATATATGCATGTATAAAATATTTATACCCTTTCTATATTTTAAGCATTTAATCTTTCTTTTCCTTTTAGAAAAATGAGCACAAACAGAACTGAAGGATGAATACTGTATTTGTCTTAGAAAATCTGGTTGATCTTTTCCTCCAAAGTTTTGTTTGTGGAAAGAAATTATTGTAAAATTACACTGTGTGAAATGCATGGAATGTGACTATTTTTCTTTTTTCTCTGGGAACTATATTTCATACCAGGTCCTGCAGTTTTCCATCTCTGGGAAAACTTGTATAGAAATTGTAGTTTATCAACTTCTTTATGAAAGGACAAAGTTGAGAGAGTAGGGGTGAGTGCTATGAAGATTGGGAAGCTGATGTTAATCATTGTTCTTCTGCAAGCTGCCACAAGAAAAGAGAATTTTCTTGCTGTTGGCTCAAGACATATCCTCTTTTGGGATTTAATGGCCAGTATGAGTTACAATAGCAACATGTATTAATTATTTTAATTTAAAACATTGGTATTTCAGTGCCTAAACTGCTCCTACTCTTGCATACGACACCATGATTTTAGCCAGAAGTCTCATAAATTGAATTGCCTATGGTGGTTGTAGTACTGACAGTAGTTAGATTTGGTAACAAACAACCTGTGCTATCATATCAGCATAGATTTTTCATAACATTAAAGAAAACCCAGAAACCCTCTAAACAGCCCTAAAAGATTCCTCATGTTACAGCTGTACATCCTGTCCAGAGCTTTTATGAAACAGATGCATCATTCTTCAGATTCTTTGGGCATTTTTTCCCAGTCTGAAGTGTGCAGATTTCTCATCACCTACTAGACTAACCTTTCTCTTCTTTTCCCTCTGCATCCATTCCATTTTGGACTAATACATTCTTAGCTCTTTTGTTTCATTATGTTTCATCTGTCTTTGATACCTTTAATGTGTTTATTAAATGATTCGGATAATTCTTTCCAAAGTATTTACTTTTTTAATCCCTTAAAACTAGAAACAGTATGTTCTGCTGTGTAAATAAAAAGAGAATAGGTAAATTTGCCAGTGAAGGTAAACTGGGAATGAGATTAACCTTATTTAGATATGTGCATAGAATTTAAATGGTTAACTTTTTGTCCTGAGTGTTTGGCAAGACACTGGTGTTTAAGAGCTGAGGCAGAATGGCAAATCAGGGTGAATGTGTAGAAATGGGAGGTACTTGTAATCAAGGTGAAAATAAAACATGGACTTCAGTCTTTGTGCTGGAGAGAAAACTGCAAGGATTTAGCAGGACTAACCTCCTCCAGGAGAACAGCAAGTGTAGGACCTCTTTGCAAAAGAGAAGGGAATACTCCAAGTAAATATGGGCCTTTGTATAACCTCAGTGATGTGGAAGGCTTTAAAGCAAATAGATCTCTGAGGAAATTTTCAAGAAGAGAATAACAGAAGACTTAATTAAAGACTTGGAAGTAAGTAGAAAATGAAATAAATTTAACTTTTGGTTTAACAAGTGGTGGATCCTGCCAGTTAATATGGTCTGTTATCTTAGCAAAGATAAACTCCATGTCTGCTGAATTCCCTGTGCTTAGACTATGAGTGTGACCCTGAGTCAAAGGCTTGCTATGGTGCCATGTGATAAACAGTATGTGAAGTCGGAGATTTCACAGAGGACAGGGAAATAGGAGACATGGGGTTAGAGATGGTTAATAATCTTGCAAAGCGTCTGGTATAATTTTCCTTTAAGCAAAGAGGGGAAGTTTGTACTAATAAATTAATTTTCATTTAATGTACGTCATGCTGCACCTATGTGCCAATAACAAGGAGAAATGGCTGAAATCAAGTTGCGTGTAGAACAGAAAGATCTAACTGCAAGTAGAGGTAGTAAATCAAGGTAAAATTTTTATTCATGGGAATAACGATGTTCTGAAATTACTTTACAAACTTAAGTAGCAGGAAAAATACATGACTCCTTTGGAAAGGAAGCCTAGTAAGTTTATGAATGTAACTTCAATGTTAGGAGCCAGGAATTTCCTTTAAGTCCTTTGTTTCTGTCCTGGAAATGATTTTACATGTTTCCTGAGGCTTTTGCATCATTCAGGTCTGTTGAAGTGAATATATTCTGCCTAATAAATTTGACGGGAGACTAGGGGCTTCAAAGGTAATGAGCCCAGACATCTTGGGAAAATAAATTTCATGTGTCCTCACCAGGTACTTATCCATTCTTGTAAGAAGTGAAAGTTAGAGGCAATTTGCCCATTATCCACTGGCTGGTATGCTGGTCTGTCCGTAGGCAGATAGGTTAAGATTATCCACAGAATATGCTTTCTTGCCCATCTGCTGGGTCAGTAAGGTTATGCAAGGGACACTAATGAAGTTGGAGCCATTATAAAGGACAATTAAGGACACTGGAGGAAGCAGAAAATATTCTATAGCATTTTAGGGACAATCTGAGGGTATTGGGAGTGAGGGGATCTGGGAAGGTGTTGCTGGCGTTGTTGCCGTAGGAAATGAGTCTAAGGTCCGTATGATACCATGTTTTATTGTTTTTGCTGAACTAATGCTTCTGCTGGATTATGGGGGATTATACAGCAGACTGTCCCTGCCCCTTCTTCTCTATCAATTTGAATGTGTCCAAGGGAATACAGCAATTGTTCCACGCTGCTGTTCAGGTTGAGCTAAGGCTCAAATCTCTAAGAGGTAGTGGATAATTTTGCACTATGGTACACTTTCAGAAATTTTTTTTGTGGTAGAGAACTGCCAGGTCCCCTATCTCACATGCTTTTCCACGCACAGAAATATATAGACACTTGTATTTCAGTTCAAATGCAATTATTATGTTAAACTGCTTAGCTAACAATCCAATCCATTTAGAGATGGGTAAGCCTTAATTTTGCTTAAAAGTATTAGACTAGAATACATATTCACTGTAGCCCTCTGTCCTAGCTGCTGGTCCTGGTATCCTCCAGGTGTATTGGAAAAAGTTATATGATTGCCATTGTGCTGCTGGAGTTTGTAGCCTGGGTAATTTAAACCAACCGCAAATCATTGCTTAAAAAATAGTAATGCTATGTTAATGTGTAGATGTTCTTGCCCATAGTGCTCATCAGTTCAAGCATTAAGTCACAACATAACAGAGGATTAATGTTCCAGGGACATCCAATGTATTATTAAAAAATGGATTGGCTAGACTTCGTGGGCATATGTGGTTTCTTGCTGTGATTTAGAGATGCTTCTTGGAAAATTCATACAACTTGTTACAGTCGTTCATCTGTCAGATGTCTGTTCCAAGACAGTTGGGTTGGTAGTGTCTTTAAAGCAGTTACTGGTATTTTCTTTCAAGCTGCAGAACTGTAGACAACTTGCTTAATATACAGGCTGTACTCAGGTATGAGGTTTCCTATTTAGCTTCTTTAGTAACCTTAGAAGCAGATGACTGTCTGCTGGTTCTAAACACATTCTGATGCTGCTATCTTTGGTTGACCATCAGTTTGTATGTAACCAGTCCTGCAAAAGAGTTCTCTCTCTGGAAACAAATTTTTAATCATCTGTGGTCTCTTCTGCATTGTATTGCTAACAATAATGATACCATCCAGAAGGAGCATGGAGTTAATGTGGGATCAAGTTATCCACCTGATGGATAACTGGTGCTTATTCAGCCACTGATCAGGTGTGACATGTGCCCTCTGATAGTGTCTATGTCTGTACCACGGAGCTCTGCCACAGAAGTCGGCTTTATACTCTAATGTGAATGAAGTTTTCCTGTCAGCAGGGTAGTGATGAATTGACAAAAGTGTGCTAACAGTGCAAGCTCTATTAATGATCTGCCCTAAATGCTTGGGCGAAGGTGCTCTAGCATCTTCCGTGTGTTATGTTGGAGGGTAGAAAGAGAAAACGGGCCTGCCAGAGAGCATTCTTTAGGAGCATTGGGAGGGCAAGTTTTGATTTGAACGCAACATCCCAGCCAACTCTTGTGCTCTTGGCAGCAGATAAGTGGCCAGAGAAAGCACTGTGAAGGAAGGTAGAGGACTTCAAAATGAGATGGTGTGCCTTTGGGAAGGCAAAACCTGTCAGGTGAAGAAGCAGATGCTGTCAGCAGACCACTTTGCTCTGGTGTGGTGCTTGGTGTTACTCAAAGTGCTTCCTGCCACAATTGATGGGCACACTTATCCTTGTATCCACTGCATTTTGATTTGCCTGTTTCCTATCACACCATTGCTCTCTTCATTGAGAACAGGTGCCATGGAATTGTTTGTGTTGATACATATAGAATGTGTCGTTGAAATTTTAGAAGGGGGCTAGTTCCTTTTTTTTTTTCTTTTTCTTTTTGACCATTTCCATGATTGCATTTGTTATTGGAAACTAAAATCTTAGTTTTTATTTTTAAACAATTCTTGGTCTTGGCTTTTTTTATCTATGTTCCATGAGTTAATTTAAGATTCACGGAAGACTAGTGTTAACTAAATTTGGGCATATGCTTCATGTGGCAGGGGATAAATGGAAAATTCTTGTTAATCTACATTTTGAATTATCTCTCCAAGAACAATGAACACAGCATGTTCATTGCTGTCTAGTGGTATTTTGTTTTGTTTTGTTTTCCAGTAGCCACGCTTAATTCTGTTTGACAGTGTTTCATTGTCTTCAGGTGCATAATATAGTGATGTTCCTGATAATTTGGGGGGGAATCTGGATTCATCCGTGCCTGCAAACACAAAAAGCAATTGATGTTGGTCAAATATTTGAAATGCCTTTCTGCACTGCTTAGCTGCCACACAGTGTGGAAGAATGGTCTTTAGTGAAGTAGCTCTGGTTGCTGCTTCTGAAACTCCGGATCTAGGTGTCTTGACAGACCTCTGGGGCGTTTCACTATGCTTCATTCCTGTGCATGACATTAATATTTCACTTTCACGAGCACTGAAGCAAGAAAATCATGACCTTCATAAAAAAATTAACAAATGTTGCTTTATTTTGGAATGGATTGTTGCATAGTAATTTACCAAGTGTTAAGTGTTTAACAGCTTGTCTACACTTCATGCACTTTCATTAAAAAAAAATAAAATCTGACTTTTAATAAGTGTTGGGCTTTGCTGCGTACAAGGCTGGATATTGCAGGTAACTTTTTAGCTCTGGTTCAGTTTTTGCTTGCCAAACCTCAGACATCCATGTTAAAATTCATGATCTGAAGAACTGAAGCTTCAGTTGATACACTTTTTTTTTTCTTTCAGAATTTTCCTATTAACTTTTCTAATACCTGATATATAGAGCAGGATTGTCCAAGAAAATGTTCCAAAGGATGTGAGCGATTTTGTGCAGGTACTTGCTGCCCTCTGACTACTTGATGAAAATTTCTTCCATGAGTATATTTAATAGAAAAAAATAAAATTAGTAGAGTTTTAAAATAATGTGAAGTGGTCAAGCATAACAGTTAAAGTTGTAACCAACAGCTTAGGGTTCCTGAGTGGGGAAATAGGCATAGAGGAGTCTCAACAGTGACAGGCTCTCGTGGCCTGATTTCAAACTAGAGCGCAATCGCCTCTATTCAGTGGTGAATTATTTAGGTATATAAGCCAATTCCAGCCTACCATGATTTTAGAGGTAACTAGATGGCATTACTGGTGTTATGCATTTACTGAAGAGGTAGGAACAGTGTATGGAAATCAGGTTCTGCCTGCAGTCCATTTAAGCACTCTGACTTGCATACAATACCGTTTTTCAAGTTATTCCTGTCAATATTAAGTAGTGATGGATGTGGTTTTTGGTAGGCTCCGTTCGGGTCATGGCTGGTGGGAACATTATAGCACAATTGCTCTTTTAATGGGAGAGATGCGTGGCTCAGACCCTGCTGATTAATAATGTACTGAAAAAATTGTCCAAAACATGGTTTTACAGGAATAGGATAGAAATTAGACCCAACATGTTTCATGGAAATACTGCAGCATGAGTAAGCTGCTGCTGAACTGAGGAAAGGAATCTGTTAGACACCTTGAGTATTGCCTACCATCTTGTTTGCTGAGCTGCTTGGGAGCCTGTGTTTGAGGTGTGCAGTCTGACTGAGGCCCCTGTGCCTCTCAAGGCAGGTTAGCCTCAGCACTGTACGGGCTCAGGGCAACAAGTTCCCTGTTGAAGAATAACAAGAGCAAGCCCAAGAACACAAGGCAACATGCTAGCGTGCCCTCTTGCAGTGAGAGTGCGTTTCTTCAAAACACGTCTGTGGTGTGAGGACAGTTTGTCCCTTGCTGGGGCATGTACTCACTGCCCTACTGTCTTCCGTAATCTCTCCATAAATCTCAGGATCCAGTGGCCGGAGTTCTTCACGAGAGGCAGAGGAATGCCGTTGACTTAGCTGTCAGCTTGGTGGTTGGAGTGTCTTCCTTGAAGCTGGGAGTTTGAACATGTCTTAAACTGAAGAGAGCCTAGAACCCAACTGTTAGTTGCTTGATGAACAATTGTAACTGCTAAGGAAGCCTACAGGTTGTTTCTTTCCCCATGCCTGTTGCTGAAGGTACATATGACTAAACATGTGATTCATCTTTGGAGTATTTCTTCCCCATTGATTTCTGCAGTGAAGTCATGATATATTTTGCATCTGAACTGATTCCCCTGGCAACAGATTGTGATATCAGTGCCCCCACTAGTGGACTATTATGAAGTCACTGAAAGATCCCTGGAGAATGAGGGAATAAACTTCAAGAAAACAGGTTTTAAAGCATGTGAAATAACAGGAAAAAGAATTTCAGGAAATGACTGGCTAAGTGCATCTCCCTTGAAACAGTGACATCTGCCTTTGTACAAAGTCTTCAGGCTACCTACGTTAGTTCTCTTGTAGGTTGTTTAAAATCATGGCTGTTTCAGTCAGCTTAAATTGCTTTTGAAGTATTACTTACCATTCTTCCAATCTTTGTTATTTGAGTGGCACAAAAGAGAGACAAAAAGATGTTGCTGATTCTTTTCATTATACAGATACCACAGAGCTTTAATTTATTCTATTAGTTGCTGTAAGCTTAAAAAAAAGTTTAGCTAAAAAAATTGGGAAGTCTATTTTATAGTGCAGTTGCAATCATCTCTCCCTCATGCAGTATCTACTGTACAGTGCAATTGTAGGTTTTAAAGCAGATGTTGTTTTTGCTTAACAGACAAGTGGCAACCTGGATAGACTCAGGAGTAGATTATGGCTGATATTATCTTAGCACTTAAGCTTTCAATGTTGGCCTGGGTTTGTTTGGGTTTTGTTTGTTTTGGTTTTTATATATGAACCCTTTCATACTTCCTTGCACTTCTGAGAAGTGAAGGCACATACACAAGAGACTAGAGCGGAAGAAGTTTCTTCCAGGCACTGGCAGGCTGCTGGTGAAGGCTGAGCGTCAGAGCTTATGTGGCTTACAGAGCTGCTTGTTCGGCATTCACATTGGTTCTTACTTCAGCTGCATTGTATTGCTGCTCTTAACTTACTGTTAGATTCCTAGAATTAAAGCTGCTGTTGCTTTCCTTGTAAAGTTATGTAAGCTAAAGAGTATCCGTATGTTTGATACGGCATCTTTTGAGAGACTGAGAATGACCTGCTAGAAATACTGTGCTTGGAGAGTGACGTTATTTTCTTCAAACTTTCTAACGTGAATGGATACTGATTTACAGGAAGTTGTACCACTAATGACAAATTATACGCTTCTGTTATAAATGTTATAAAGATAGATCCTAGCTTCAAGACCTTTTGGCTCAGAGATGAGCAAAATCTAAATTGAGTCAGGAAACTTTGGGGAGTAGGTAGATAATGAAGTTCTGGGTGAGGGGAAGGTACTTACCTATTACAATGTATGTAGATCAAAAAGTGGGAGGGAAGCAGTGATAGAGAAGGAACCAAGAACTGAAGAGTTACAAAAAAGTATACAGAGATAAAGGAAGAGTAGAAAGGGGTAAGGGAAAAAGCCTGAGCTCATGCGAAGCAGAAACTCACATGAGCTTCTGCTCAAGCAAATAGAACTCGTGAACTTGTACTTAACCAGTAAGCTGTGATTTGAAGCAAAGTCCTTGTATGTGGCATCCTCCCATCCTCCAGGAAGGAGCAGAACAGCTCCTGCAGTGCCCTCCCTGAGCTTAACACTGAGAAAAATTCCAGGCCTTCCTGTTTCACCCAAAATAGTGACTGGTTCAGCTTCCACCTGCCAAAGTGGCTACCATCATCATTCATGGGTGCCAGCCATGCCATGGATGAGAAAAAGCAAAGACGTGAGAGCCTACCTTATGATTTGCAGGTAGCAGAATCACTATGTGCAAGCTGTCAAACGCCTGTGGTGTCAGACCGAGGATGAAATTTCACCTGAGGTGGCTGCTGGAGCTATGTGGCATCTAAATGTAAGCACAGATCAAGTGTCTGTGGTAGTCAAAGACACGCTTTGTTTACTTTTGGCCTAACAGGAGTCCTTGAATGTTTCAACAAAGAAAGCAGTCGTGACACTTGGTCTTCTGTGAGCAGGAGATCACAAAATCTTCATTTTAGGAACACATGCTGAGCTGGTTCAGGAGGCAACACTGACCAAAAGGGAAATAATAGATCATGTTTTAATACTTGGAACTTGTGACTGGTTTGAAAGAACAAAGTGGTGATTAGTTTTTGTTCTTTTCATCTCTGGCTCCTATTGCCCACCAGTGTGTCTGTGTGCTTTGGGGGTAGGGGGAAAGGCAAATTCCTATGGAACAGGTCATTGAGTACATCTGGCATGGCTATCTCAGTGCAAGCTTTGAGATACAGTTTGTCACTGGGGCTTCTCCTGCAACTAGTGGAGTTTTTCTAGGATTTGTCTTTTTGCAGATCAGAAGTACAGCTCAAATCATCCTGGCAGGTTGTGCCAGAGTCAGGTATCTAAAACTACTAGCTATACTTTTTTAAATTCTGCTGTTAACAATGAGAACTTTTCAGAAGGAGATCATAAAGGCATAATAACCCGAGTCTGACAATTTTACTCTAAAAATATTTTGACCTTGCTAGACTTGCTCACTGTAAGGGATATAGGCAGGCTGCCAAGTCTGTAGGTAGTGGTTTTACGTACATTCACATGTAGCAGTCCCTTACATGACCAGTGTAGATTTTCTTTTAGTTGCACTGTGAGATTTTTGTCTTGATAGCAAGGTAATTACTTGTAGTTGGATCTCAGGCTGTAACAAATTTTCTCTGGTTGGATTAAAACTTACATAGCACCTACAGGGTTGTTGCTGTTTGTGATGAAACTATATACCTTCTGGAACAAGGTTCTTTCCAGGAGGTATTTGCAGGAGGATTCCTTTCCTTTCCCAACAGATAATAGTAAAACTGTAAGAAAACTTGTGATCCATTCTGACACAAGTTTCAACTCCAATACATTAGGTAATCAAATATCGTAATATTGTGGTATTTTAAACATAGTAAGAAGGAACTTCTCTATAACCTCATGTGACCCTGAAGCCATCTAGAGAACTTGAAAAGCAGTGTTAAAGTGGTATAATTTTTTTATTACGCCACATCATAAGTGTCTTAAGTTATTTACACCCTACTAACCCCCAACTCCAGCTCTGCACACTAAACAAGAATGCATGCACAGCGTTGTGCATTAATCATTTAAAACCTGTATTGTGAAGTCAATACCAGAAACCAGACATCATCTTCGTCACACGGAGTGAAACAGCTTTTCAATAAAAAGCTAAAAAAAAATGACAAAAACCTGTTTTTACTAGTCTATTTTAAACTACTTTACATGTGCTTTAGAGTTGTTACATGGATATAGTACACTGTAGTGGTCCCAGTATCTGTGGTTAAGCAAATCTGAAAATATTTGGACATAAAGCTGCTTTTATTTTGGTGAATCTTTGTCTTTCAGCTAGCAGACAGCCCTAACAAGCTTTTTCAATAATTTTTACTGTATCTTTACTTTCAGGCTATATGACTATTGTCTCAATGTTGTTAAATTACACAGAGGAACATAACACCTGGTGTATTATTTCTGTACTGACCTTTATTTTTGTAACACTCTTGTTAAAGCAGTAAATGAACAAGAAAGACAAACAAAAGCAAGTAAAAAGCCTACAGACCAAATGAGATGAATAATGAACTATGTCAGTTTATTCCATACAGTTAAAATGACACAGTGTTGCCTGGTTAGTACCAGAATCATATGTAGAGACAGACTTTTAAAATCTGAATTTGGAGAGCAGATCAATTAAAGAAGTGGCTTGTCATTTGCTCTTCCGGTTGAGGCGGAGGGGAGGGCAGAGTTCCTTGCGTTCATGTTTGCATGGAAGGTTTTTGGCCTGTGCAAATCACTGCAACTCATTAAAGTTTCCCAAAGCATTTAATGAATGTTTGCACATCTACAAGCTTCCTCCCTAGCTGACATAGAATATAAGCCATTCAGGCCACCTTGAGTTGCTGAAATGTTAGGTATTCTTGTTTTTAGTTTACTACCTGCTTTCCAACACCTCCCCCCCCCCGCCTTTGTTTTATTATAAGAAGTGTTAAGTCTACAGGAACTAATTTTTACAGTGTATTTCTGTCCAAGTTTAATGCTGGTAGCAAGTTTTCTCAACTTTGGAAAATAGTCGATACTCTGGAACGAAAATTCAGACAGCAGCTAGGTTGGTGTGTGTTACACTCCTGTGTACAGAAGGTGACACCTCTAACCTGTTTATTCCACTTGCTTACCTGCAGGCAGTCTGCTTTGATTGTAACATATGTACCAGGAACTAGGGTACATTGCAGTTTGCACTATAATTTCTTGCACAACCTTCTTTTTCTCTGAATTCAATGTTATATCAGCAAAAGCTTCTGGACACAATATAAATTATTCTGGGAAGGGACTCTGAAACCCAATGTAACCGCTATCCATGTGGCTCCTGAATTTTTGGCCTTGGCTGTAGTTGCAAAACCTGGACATAGTCGTGGAATTTTCAATGAGGTACTAGGCAAAAACATTCCTTAGAAATAATGGAATTGAAGTCAAGGCATGACAGACTTAGTGGATGGGCAAAGAGCAGTAGTTGAAAGGAAGAGCGGGACTTGCTTGAGGAACTGTTGGCACCATTGGCTTGTGAAAGAGCTATGGTGCGATTTATGTGTTTCTCAAACTTGTCAAGAAACTGACTGCACAAAGTGAGTGTATTTGTCAGTTTGTTTCTTTAGGAAGAGTAGCTGGAAAATGTTTTTTCAACATGTAACACAGCACAGAATATTAACTCACTGTGTGGAAGTGGTAATTAGGCTAGCATCATTTTGCCCATCCCACAGGAGGCATATTTTTGAGGGTTTAGTAGTGAATATAGAGTTTCATCTGCCTGTTGAGACCACTAAATATCTGATTTATAGATGGTAGTTTACGCAGGTTAAATTACTCTAAGGACATGACCAAATGAGAGAGAGAGAGCAAAAAAATATTTAGACAATTTTCTAATGCCTTGATCTCTTAAAATGAGTACTGTGGTTTGGGTTTTGTTTTGCTTTTCCACTTGCAAACATATGAGGTCTCCTGTGTCGAATGTTAGGCTGTTTACTACAGGATTCCAGAGCCTGTAGCCAAGCAGAGCCCACTGCTCAGGTACAGAGCTCTGGCTCAGTGCAGTGCCAGTAACCGTGGTCGGACTCCAAGGACAGCATGACTCTTGTCTGCTTCCTTTCCCACTGAGCTCCTCTTTGTTCCTTTTTTCTGTGCTGTTGCTATGACTGAATATGGTAATATGTTTATAAATCTTTTACACCAAAGTCAACCATGTGATAAAGCATATCCTTTTAGACTGTCTGAATAGAAACTTAAGAGAGAAAAAAAAAAAAAGATTCTATTTAGAAAGTTCAAAGGAGAGGGAGGGAGGCAGACAGGCTAGGAATGGAATATTGATTGCGGCTTCATTTCTAATCAAATCATATTGGTGACTAGGCTGCTAACATCTCCACAACTCTAAAAATAGGAAAATCTAATATGAGTTTAATACGTAGGAACTAGCATTAAAAGAGAATTGGCAACTAGTGTTTATATCTGTGTGCTTTTGAGAAACCCTGCATGGTTAGCTTGAATATAAGCTAAACACATGACATTTTCTGTTGATAATTTTTTTAAAAAGTTCTGAATTCAGATTACAAGCTGCCTTAAAAAGACCATCAAGCTTATTGCAGTATTTTATGGCATAATAAAATTATATGGGGAAGGTAGGTAGGGAAACACATGACTGAACTTCTGTATCCTCCTCTAAATTGTTCTGTTGTGCTGTAATGGCCAAAGAACGTGAGAAACAAACTTACTTGAGTTGGGCAGCCTGTAGCTTCATACAAAAATGTTATAATGAGATGAGTCCAACTGTTTGATTATGGTAGTGGCTCGAAAGAGGCTCTCCCAATTCTCTGTGGTTAGGTAAAGGAGGCAGTGGCTTTCAATAAGCTGAAAAATAACTCTTAAAAATGCTCTGAAGCATCTTCTGTTGTTTTCATACACATGGCAGAGAAGTCGATTGGTGAACTCTGTGACTCAGTTTGTTTCTGGAAGGTGCAAGTCATGGGTGGCGAGTGTTTGTGTGACAGCTTGACCAAGCAGAAAAGCAATAGCCTGTGCTCTTGTTTCAGAAGTGCTATCCTGGTCTAGCTAACATGAGTTATGGCTATATAAGAATCTGAAACACCTACTTGCTTAATGAAGTTTTTGATAGATATAACATGAATAACTTCTATTACCATCTCTGCTTAGGCAATATAGGTAGCTTTATGTTTCTTCATAGCATGTGAAGCTTACCAGCAATGCTGAAAGAGATTCTTGGGTAAAAGAGAGATCTATACTAATGTCTACCTTGAAAATTGTGTCTTTATCATATGTATTTATACCAGTTGACTTACCCATCACTATGGATTTAATAATGGACACCACTGAGGATGTAACAAAATCCATTCATTCTCTTTTAAGATTGTGTTTTATTAATTAAGCAAAATTATCAGTTGTTGTGTCAAGTATCCATTCAAATGAAACGTATGGATTCCATAAAATCACGTGCTTTGGAGTCTGCAGTATCCAGAATAAACACTTGTTTGTGTGACGCGATATAAATCATCATTATTATTTTAAAAAGACAGATTGTTCTTGGATGGTCTTAATTTCCTGTATCTCCTTCTATAAGACTCTTAAGAAACATTAATGCATAGACCGGCAATTTTTTTAAATCTTGGCAAGTATTGTACCAGTGTTCTGGGTTTGTGTGGTGGGGTTTTGATGGCAGGGAAGGGCCTGCAGGGCTGGCTCCTGTGAGAAGCTGCCAGAAGCTTCCCCAGCTCCCAAGTCAGACCCGCCTCTGGCCAAAGCCAAGCCCATCAGCAACAGTGGTAGCGCCTCTGGGCGAACGTATTTAAGAAGCAGAAAAACTGCTGGGGAACAGCAGCCAGAGAAGAGAGGGGTGAGAAGATGTGAGAGAAACCCTTGTGCAGATACCCAGGTCAATGAAGGAAGGGAGGAGGTGTGCTGGAGGAGGGGATGCCCCTGCAGCCCATGGTGAGATGGCAGGCTGTCCCCCCCAGCCCGTGGAGGGGAGTGGGGGAGCAGATGCCCACCTGCAGCCCAGGGAGGAGCCCACGCCGGAGCAGGGGGATGCCCCCCAAGATGGTCGGGACTCCATGGGAAAGCGAGCGCTGGAGCAGGCTGTGCCTGAAGGACTGCAGCCCATGGGAAGGACCCATGCCAGAGCAGGGGACGAGTGAGGAGTCCTCCCCCTGAGGAGGAAGGACCAGCAGAGACAGTGTGTGACAAACTGACCCCAACCCCCATTCCCTGTCCCCCTGTGCCACTGGTGGGGAAGAGGTAGAGAAAATGAGGAGTAAAGTTGAGCTGGGAAGGAGGGCAGGGTGTAGGGGAAGGTGTTTTAAGATTTGGTTTTATTTCTCATTATCCTGCTCTGATTTGATTGGTAACAAATTAAATTGATTAAGTTTTTTTCCCCAAAGTCGAATCTGTTTTACCTGTGACCATAATTGGTGAGTGATCCCTCTGTCCTTGTCTCGACCCACAAGCTTTTCTTTATATTTTCGCCTCCTCATCCTGGGGTTGGGGTGGGGGGAAGAGGAGTAGGAGTGAGCGAGCAAGTGGCCTCGTGGTGCTTTGTTGCTGGCTGGGCTTAAACCACAACAACCAGTTAGAATATATCCGGGATAAAAAGCATGATTAAACTAATTTCAGATAAAAAGATGAAGTTGCAAATATTAGATGAGCAAAAGCAAGAAGATAAGAGGAAAGATATAACTGAAAAGAAAAATGTACAAACTTGGAGTGTGAATAAGCACGTAACTGTCAGTGTAGATATTATTTCTGTAGCAAGCTATACTTGTTTTTATTTGTGTAAATTTGACTGTACTACAATATTCTAATGACAATATTAAGATTTCCTCTTCCAAAAAAATCTCAGTTTGATTAGCCAGTGGACCTCGTTTATATGAATTGACAAGTTTGCCTGTTTCGTCTTTAGAGTCTAAATTATGGTTAGTATGGCATCTGGCCATATAAACATCTTGGTAAAGTAAACCTCTCTGAACTTTAGTTATGTTTCAACAGATATTATTTGAGGAATAATTTTATCATTACCTGAGGGACATTATCGCAGAACAACAAAACATTTTTAGTATTGCCCTATTGAATTAAATAAATAATCCCTCTGACACCATCATGTCCTTTGGAGGGCTAGAATGAAACACCCAAGATATCCTTAATGATGCTGAGATCCAAGTTAAATTGTAACTCTAAAAACATTATAAAGGCCTTAATCGCCTCTGTCCTAGATGGAGTTTTAACAAAAATAAAAAACCTGAAAGGCCTTGACTATGGACAGGGCTCTATAACAATTATCCAAAGGCAAGAAAAGACAGAAAAAGCAATAGAGGCTGCAAAGCCATCATTGCTTGTCGTTTTCTAATGTGACTCTTAGTCTTGCTGTTACATTATTGGTGTTGCCTTTTTAGCCTTGCTGTCTCCTATGATAGTTCTTGACTACATCTGTGCCACACTGAGCACAATTTTGCATAAACATACTAATGTAGCAAAGAAGTTGCATGAAGTTGGTCTATAATATTTTATCAACCCTCTCAATTACAGTATCTAAGATAAGGGGTTTTAATTTCACTGTATTAAATGACTTTTAGATTAGGAACATGGTTTTAGCAGATTAGGAAAGACCAACTTGAACACGTTTTTCTTCTATTGAATCTATTCTGCTCTATGCAATTTAATGTGCTGTGCAACTGTACAGTTTCTGAGCATTTTCCAGTAGTCCGTTAAACAAAGTCACTATGGTTTGTTGCCCATGATTCTCATCTCTCAGTCCTGCATTTGGGAATGGTTTTTGCATTGGATGGCAGAGAGAAAGGAGCAGGTTTTTCATTTGGTTTTTGTTTGGTTTGGTTTTTTATTTAGTACATGAGCACTGAATTTGTGTCTAAATTTTGTGCATAATGTGCATTCCTCTGTGTATTTATACTACATGAAGAGATGTTCACCCAATGTGCCCTATAGTTGGAATAGAAGGCATTGAGCTTTGTAATGAGCCTTTAGTATCTGCAGCGGTTCATTCCACCCTTGACATTTTAGTTCTGGCCAAACAGAGATAGATGTATTTTCAGTTTGCAAATATCTCTGAGAGGAAAAGGCTGCTTTCATTTGCCGTTACTACCCTGGCAATACATAACGATTACTACTCAAGCTTGTTCAAAATTACATCAGAGGCTTTGTACCATACTCTCAAAATGTTGTGAATCCCCGTTAAAGGCAGTTGTTTAAAAAATAGTTTCTTTCTTTATCCCCAAAACTTAACAAAACTGTTAATTCACAATTTTTTTACAAGTAATATGGTGATGTAACTATAATTTAACCTAGTTTATCTTCCAGAATTGTCTGAATTGCCATCTCAAAGTAATTCAGTTTAATAAATATCACTAATTGGGGAAGTGTGTTCTCAGGATAGGAATATTTTTAAGACTAGACAAAAATTTTACTTTAGGGTTTTATTACTCTCTAATTGGGTGAGTCTCTGATTTTTCTTTGCAGTTAGACAAGCTTTCTGCATTTTGGGTTTTTAATTAATTGATGTTCTCTTATTGACTTGTGGAACTTCTCTACAATGCAGTTTCTTTTATGGGTTGAGAACTGCTGTAATGTGCATTAGTATTTGAAGCATATGGTATATACAAAAATTTGAAAGAAAAAGGAAAAAATGGAGTATGGAGATGACCCATCACTAAGTACAAATAGTATCAATTTTATTGAACTAAAATAACCTACAACAGTCTTAGCTGAACTTGGTTCAGAGAGAAAAGACTGATAGGAAAGTTTTTAAAATATTTTTTTAAAAACCAAACCCTCAGCCTCTTATAGGAATGATTCATGCCAGTACAAACTCATAAGCATATTAAAAGATTGTGTGAGAAACTATTCAAAATCATGTGCTATAGACAGTGTTTTAATGTACAGTTATTCCTTCAAGACACTTAACCGAAGAGTTTATTTAAAATTTTTTGTAGGCTTCTAAAAGGATTTTTGTCCTTTGCAACTAACAAATAGGAAATTGGTGCACATACAGAACGTATTTCTGGAGTTCACTCTGATGTGTTATTATGTGCATGTGGAGCATCTTCAAAAAGGAGGATTCAGGGAGATCTGCTTGTAGAGGCACACTCGTCTTCAGAATGTATGCTATTTGTGTCTTTTTTTTTTTTTCTGGGAAAGTCATCTTTTTTGTGAACTCATATTTATTTGTAACTATTTGAATTGATTGTTAGGGTGTAAACTTAAAATACCGTGCCAAGCGGAGGTTCTCGGAAGGTGCACATAAGCTGAAACACTGCTTTATTTTTTTGTATGTATATGAGATTTTCTGTGGACTTGTACTTGCTTATAATAATAATAATTTCATGTGTATTTGTAAAAATATTTATAAAAACATTTATATATGTGTACATTTATATAAATAAGAAGATAGTAAGCATACAAATAATATTTGAAGACATTTTCTCCAGAATAAGGAGAATTGTTACAGTTGCTCTCAAGGAGATTTGATTAGTTGTATTCATAAATAGAAAGCGTTGCCTGTGACCCAGTTTAGTAGCATGGTCACAACAGCAGAAAACCTTGTTCCATTATATTTTTACTTCTCAAAACAATGTTATTTATATTAATTTGGGGGACAATGTTTCATTTTCTTCCAGGAGGAGGATATGCAGAGAGTACTGCCTGAGCAGGAAACTGTGGTTCTGTTGCCTAATGCTTTATATTGCCCCTTCAGTGAAGAGAAAGGAAAAGATTTTTTCTATTTTAGAGAGAAACATAAATAAGAAAATGCTTTAAAGTTCTGTTGTTGTGGTGTTCAGGAGGTAGAGGGTTAAATCCATTGAATCTGCAGAGAATTTTGGCACCTACTGCACTGCAATTAAGATGTTTTCTCCAGAGTTTATTCAGAGCAGTATTAATCAGTTATGTATAGTAGCTTAAAATACAATTATTGCAGCAGTATTTTTTGAATAACAAATGACCTGTATAATAATGCATCTGTGTGATTCCAGTTTTAGTTGTCCTTATCTTGCACAATGAAATACAGTTTTGTTAATAAAAATAATTTAAAACTTTTTTTTTAATTAGGCTTTAAAATAAAACCTTTCATCTCTCCTTTCTTTCTTTTCTGGGCTTGTCTTCTTTCTTTTTTTTTTTCTTCCTTTCAGTATATGTAGATCATGAAGTATGGCCAAAGTTTTTGATTTTTTGTGGCCCAGTCTCCCTGCAGTTCTCTGTCTTTGGGCTTATTTCTGGTATTAGCTACAAATACAAGTCTTGGATATCAGGTGTGGAATGAAAAAATGTACTCATATGTGTAATGAGGCACGTAGTGAAAGTTTGCTTGTGTATATAAGTAACTAAGCTTTAAAAAATAAAGTTGCCTTGTCAAGAGATGTACTAGTTATTACAGAGAGGTAAATAAAATGCTCTTCAAAATGGAGATCCTTTCCTAGAGAGCATCCTGAAGTATAAGGGCAGGGGTGGGGAGAAGGAGAGGGGGAGGAGAGAGAAAGGAGAGATCTTGTGGTGTTCAGCACACTTCCAAGTTCAAATGTGTTTGTTTGCTGCTGGCACCTGGAAGGAGGGCTACCAGGCATTGAACTTAGTGGACAAGCAAAGCCTAGAGCTCCTAATACCTAAAAGTTAGAGAGGGGAGGGATATCAGGTATGTGTGAAGTTGTCTTAAAGAGGGATCAAAGCCACAGCTGTAAGCCTTCCAGTAGTTCTGTAATAGTGAAAAATGACATCTAAGCTGCTCATTAGGCAGCCTGTGGTTGTTAGTCACGCAATGTAGTGAAGCAGAGCTTCTCTTTTGATTAGGCCTTCATATCAAAAAATGAACTAAAAGTCCTGTGTGTAGGCAGAACTGCTGATGTAACAGAAATGTATTTTTGAGATTTTATTTTATCAGCCCAGTATGGAGAGAAGGGGGGAAAAAAGGGAGAAGTAAGCAAGCTCCTTTGAATAAGTGACTCAGTTCATGTACAGGACAAGATGTGATTGTTTATATGCTCAGGATGTGCTGCTGCAGCATTAACGCAAATGAAAAGATCTTATGTGTGATGGAGCTATTGTTCTCCTGTTTATAAATGGAAGTTTTGCAATGGTTAAAACAAATAAAAACCCCATGACTTGGGTCTTTTGCCTATGATGGCCAGTCTATCTGGATTTGGAATGTTTTATCTCTGAATGGTAGTACTTCAAAAATGCCCTGCTACTGTAAAGTCTGAATGTTCCTGTTACAAAATAGGTTTTATATAAGTGTTGCCAGCTCAAAGCAATAAAGTAATGAATTAGACTTTCTAAAATCAGTTGTGGGTTTAATTTTTGTAGATCTGTAAATCATATATTTAAAATTTCCTTAATATTGTCTGTATTTTGGGGGAAGTAGGACTTGGTTGTTGACTATTAAGTTACATGTGGGAGTTATTTCTCTGTAACTGAGGGCAAGAAACTTAGTAATATTCCCCAGAAATCTCTTGTATGATTGTACATTTCTAGGAGCTGGGATTTCGGGAAATGCTTAGACAATCTGAATAGCAATGAAATTAAAAGAGTTGACTGTGAAACAGAAGGAACTGGGTGGAGGGAGCAGGTAACCTGTTGTAGCTTTATCAACATGGAATAGATAATTTGTGATGTGAAGTTAGACAATGGAGTGATACGAAGAAAAGCACACTCTAAATCACAAGTGGTGGGAAATCAGAAGCATATGCTGTAACTATGAGAGGTGGTTTGTCATAGCGGGGATGTGGCTGGCTTTTTATCGAATTCTCATTCATAGAAAAGGATTTAATAACTGAAAATGTATAGCAGCTGGCTTCTCACAGAGTGTTTCACAGTATTCTGGAAAATTTCATTCTTGCCACCTATTTGAACATCTATTGGAAAAAAAAGCTTATTATTGAATCGGAGGGGAATAAAATCCATAAAAGCTGGGGGGATAGGGAAGAAAAGCACTTATTAGAAACACTAAAAGTGAGTTGAACAATTAGTCTAGAAGAAGAGATACAGAATGTCTTGCATCACCCTTCAAAAATATGCTATGCCCATACTGATTCATAGTATTTTGAGGGGTTTGTGTCAGGTGAAAGGCACTCTCCTTCAGGGGGAGTGCAGGCTTCTCATAAGCACTTCCCGATGGAACCACACGTGTAGCACTTGAGGCTCCCAAGTATTTCCTTATATTGCTATGGAAACGTGAGACAGAAGGAGTATACACATAAAAGTGACATTTATTTTGATTCAAGAAGTTAGGAGACAGTATTTTAATGACTCCTTCTTAATTAATGGTACTTACCTAAAGTGTGGGACTGATCTGAAGCAAAATAATTAACTGTGGGGTGTGGAGCCTACCTCTGGCCTGCTTAAGAAACTTACTGTTTTCCCTAGCCAGGACAGTGAATTTTTTTTTTTTTTTTTTTTTTACATGACTGCTGGACAGTAAATGGAAAGTAGCTAGCTTGCTTTTATGAAGACCTGTTGAAGTTTGCAGCGTCTACGCACAGAAGTTGTTTGTATTGGAACTGGTTTGCTCATGTCAGTTTTGTGCTGTGGAACAACCTGGAAACAGGACTGAGTGCGAGCTGTGACATAGGAGACTTTTCAGTGGATGTTGTTGGGTTTTGATGAAGCTGGTATTGGCAATGAAGCAGAAAACTGCCTCTTCCCCCCATTGTTCTCTTCTCCCATTGTTGGTTTAATCTGAAACAGTACCATATCTGAAGACTTATTTACACACAAGCAGTGACCTAGCTAATTTGGCCTTAGTTCGGTCTTTAATTAGAAATTAGATAAAAGGTTATTTCTGGGATACTCCTAGTTTGAACTGGGCATGTCCATAGGATTCAAGGCAAAAAAATGTTGGTGTGAACTTGGCTGTTTGGGTTGCAAATTATACATAGCTATGTGGCATTGACTGAATTAGACCAACAGAGTAAAAGCTGTCTTTCTAGTAACACCAGAACTTATGTGTATCTGCTTTCTTTGTAGTTACTTTCTACAGAGTTTGTTTTAAAGCAGTTTAAACTTTTTTTTTTTAATTAAAATTACAAGCACATTTACATCTTTCTTGAGGTGCCTGTGCTTACAGTCTCAGCTCTGTGGTGCTGATAAAAAGAATTAAAATGGACGGAAAGGTCAAACTGACTCTGAGGAGGAGTGGGTTCCGTATCTGAGCTCTTGCCTAAGTTGCTTAGTATAACAACTGAATTTTTATTATTACCGGACCATGTTGGCATAGTGGGGAAAATTTTCAAAAGCTCTACAGACTAGTCTGCCTCTGTGTGATGCCTTACTCATGAAATGGCCTTGAAGCTCCCCAGCCTTTGAATATTGAAGTGCAGATACCTGCCAAAGTGTATCTGGGATTATCTTTGACTATCACTTGGAACAAACCCCTAATGTGTGTTAGTGAGATGCCTAACAGCTTTAATGTTTGTCTTTTTGATAGGTGATAGAGAAACTGTAGATGGTAAAAGAATCACCTTCTGTTATTTGACTCCATCAGCGTTTGCTAGGTGGTTTCAGACAAATCACCCTGGATCTCTGACTTCCCTGGTAAAAAGCAGAAGCAGCATTTGCTGTCTCCCTCCATTCCTCTATTCTCAACCCTCTGCACGATTATTGGTATGATGTTCTGAGTGTAGATACTTCCAGATACTACTATTAAGTAGCTCTTCAACAAAAAAACATGAGCAGAAGATGTTTTGCTGTAACATACTGTACAGCAATTTTGGGGGCTGATTTTATATAACTAAAACCTTTTATGATGATTAAGCACTGTTTTAAGCCTTCCATGAAATATTCTTTCCTGTGGATTTTAGGAGCAGTGAATTTGAAAGAGATGGTAAAACTCTCCCCAAACACATTTCTGCTTTGCAATGTGCTGAAAAAGGAATAAAACCTCCTCTGCATGCTCTTTTACCCATTGGAAACCCCTGTGCTTCTAGTATATGTATATTTCTTGACAAAAAGATAATTACTCCTGGTTGTTTTTGTTGCTATTGCTAAACCCTAAAAGCTTTAAAGCTGCCTTAATCCCATCTTCTATGTTTCTTACGGGATTCGTTTTCTAAGCACTAGTCAGATACCCCTCATAAAGTCTTGCAAGATAGGCTTAAATTATCATCATAAGCTTTTGTTTAGCTTGCACAGCTATGGCTGGTGATGGTAATGAGGCTGTTTGGGGAAAGAAAAAAAAAAAAAAACCAACCTTGAACCACCTTTAAACCGAGCCTATTTGAGTAAATAATCACTGTGTCTTCATAGTTTGCTTCTGTTAGCGAGGCAATGCAAAGATGTGTGCTTTCTGGATCCTGATGCGTATATGCAGTTCAATGACTCTGTCTTGCAAATGCTTTTTCTCTGTGCTTCTTTCAGCCACTTCTTAAAAGAGTATGACAAATCTATGAAATAAACAGTAGAGTTCAGTTTGACACCTAAACATAGCTGGCTGAGCTCTTACTTGTCGGTGGAGAGCTACTGACACAGTCAGTGGAACGGAGGAAGTGATTCATCTGAGCAGCCAGGAGTTGTGTGCTTGAGGGTGGGCTGCATGCTCTCTATGCTCTATTCACTGTCGATTTCTTTCTCTCAAATGGATCCCATGCAGGATCTTTGGGAAGAAATAACCTTCTATGTCTGCTTTACGTTTTGCAACCAGAGAATATAATGGCCAACCTATACACGCTGTTACACGTGTTCTTCCCCGTTCAGCAGTTCCTGTCTATATGAAGCCCCTTTCCATCAGTCTTACCTGTGGCATTTCGGCACATGGGTCCTTTTGTGCTCTGGGCTGATTGTTAGCGTGACCTGCAAATCTGAGCTTTGGGTTGCTTTTGCAGGCGGTAAGTGAGAAAATGTGGATCATTATGATGCCAATAAAATACCTATCCTTGCTTCTGTGACTGGGTTGATCTGAATGTTTCTTTATGAATGGCAAGTTTCCTTTTACCCAGCCCTCCACTTTGCCATTTAAGATGGAAAGTACACCTGCCAATTCATGCGTAACGAAGGGTTCCTAGCAATGTGCCTGCGTTCATTGCACCAAGCAGTTATTCTGTTATCCCTTTCGAAGCTGTGGACTTTGGCTTGGGATGGGCTGCATGAACAGCCTGGCCATGCAGCCGGGGATCTGCATGGCTCCTTGGAAGAAGGGGGGTTGGGGCAGAAGGAAGTTGCTTTACCTCTGAGAGGTACCTATCTAGTCATCTGCGGTGTCTGGCTCTGGTGCAGGCAGAGAGCCTGAATTGCTGCACTTGTAAATCACTGCTCTTAAAAGCTAGTCTTTGAGCTGCACAAACATTACAGTTAGTTCTCAGCTGCGTTGTAGCAAAGTGTATATATAAGCAGCTTCATAAAATGCAGTGGTCTCTCCAAGCCCCAGATTCTTCTTTCAAGCTAACATCAGCTATGGCTATCCCAGTAACCTGTTTTTCCCCTTTTTTTCCCTAGAAGCCAGATCCAGGGCATGTCTCTGTTATGTACTCAGGCTCTGGGCTAGTGCTTTGTCTTCCTTGTGTTACCACTTGTTTCAGGACTGCTTCCTCTCATCTATTGGTAATCCCCAGCTCCCTATTAATTGTTATCGTAATAGGAGAGATGTATGATGGTTCAATTCTTTTTTCTTTAAGTGCTTCTTACTTCCAAAAATATGGCTGGTCCCTTTTTGGCTATTGGGGCCACTACTGTGTGTATATATTTTTTTCTCTTGGCAACCATAATGAAAATATTAAAAAACAAATCAAGCTCTCAATAACTTCTTGATTATTAACAGCTTGGCACCCTTGTAAGGCACTGGTGACCCCAGAGTCACAGAAAGAACAATAGCGTGGATGGCATTCATCATCTCTTCCCATAGCATAGTTGTAAGAGCACTTACATAGTTTGAGAGGGATGCATGTTCAGTCTCCTGCATGTGGGAGGATTTCAGCCCACATCACAGGAGAGCACGCCAGTCCCTGCAGGGATGAGGTAGCATCTCGGACTCCTATGGATGGTCTTCTGCTCAGTATAAGAACTGGGCATTGGATACAGCAGGAAGAGCAAGTTACACTTACAGTGCTTCAGGAAGGAGCATTAGTGACTAACGCAGAGGGTAATTCTTCTCATCTCAAGATGAGACTGTTGCAGCAAGGAGGATTTGGGGTAGGATTTGAAGTTGGACCTCTGGTGTCTTGGGGTAACATTAGTGTTGAGCTATAAAGCAATCATAAATGGATCTTTGTCAAACCATTCTACCTCATCAAGGTAGAAGACAGGTGATAGGCCACTTGTTTAGAGATACCTGGGTCCTCCAGTGTCTGCTTGCTTCTGATTTAAAAACCCAAAAATACCCAACTGACCAAACGGGGGGAAAAAAAAAAACCCAACACCCCCCCCCCAAACAAACAAACAAACAAGAACACCCCCCCCCCCCCAAAAAAAAAACCAAACCCCAAAACAAACCACCAACAAAAAAGTGTATTACATCAACAGAAGACTTCGAGAGCCTCTGTTGCCTGACCCAACCTTGCAACATGATGGCAAGAGGACACCTGCCATTTTGGCCAAATACAGTCAGACAGAGGAACGTGTTGGATATGACTGTTCTGTACCCTTGGTGAGCTCTCAATGTCGTAACCTAAAAAAACTAGTCCTAGCAATGTTTTGTGAATTTAGACAGAATTCATTTCTAAACTTCACTGAATTTGAACTGGCCCTGTGATTGGTTTTACTCGTTTCAGAAGTAGATTTGCCACATGCTAATTGATTTCCTCAGCTCCAAAAGCAATGCAGCTTTCAGCAGACGTATTGCCCCAACATTATTGTTCTTTTTATCTCTGTTGCTGTTGTGACCTTGAAGTTCCAGGAAGGCACAGGGTGCATGGTGATGATAGACCTTGCTGACCGCTAGAGAGTCCAGTGAGGGAGGGGACATAAGGGAGAAGGGATCTGGTTTGGGCTTCTATCCAATTATTATTACAATATATTTTTAGACTATTTTGTACTAAGGAAGTAAACACTTAATGCTGTGTAAAGGTTAGAGAGACCCACCCATTCTTGGAATTATGTACAGCTTGTCCTGAGTGACATCAGTGATGGATCTGTCTTGTGTGTACATGCAATTTGGTGATTTATGACAGTATAATTTTGTGCCAAAGCTTATTCAAAAATGTCTTGAGTTGTTTCAGGAAACTATTGTTTTATACTGAGCTTTTTCTCTTTACTGAATTTGTCCAGACACAGTAAATCCATTTAAATAAATATTTGCCATATGGGGTACAGATCTTGTATCTAAGCTTTTTAGCCATTTGCCTTGATTGCTTTTCATTGCTGTATGAGCCTTTGGAAAGATACAGGTATCCTATGTCAAACTATTTTTGTTTATATTAAATGCATATTTTAGCTACCACAATAATATTATGAGTGTTACCACTTTTAAAAAGTGATCTGTAAAAGCATTTTTTCCCATTAGTTATATTTCTAAGACTTGTTCAATTAAAAAAAAAAATCAATAAAAATGGAAGTTAGATTTCACACTTGTGATTTTTGTCACTGTCGTGGTTTAGGCTCAGATGGCAACTAAGCACCACAGGGCTGCTCGCTCGCTCCTCCCCTCTGTGCCCCCCCCCCCCCCCCCCCCCCCGCCGCAGTGGGATGGGGAGGAGAACTGGAAGAAAAAGGTAAAAACTCATTGGTTGAGATAAGGACAGTTTAACAGGACAACACAAGGAGAGAAGAAATAATAGTAACAATAATACTAATAAAAGAATATATTGAGTGAGTGATGCACAATGCAGTTGCTCACCACCCTGGAGTCTGATGCTCAGCCCATTCCGGAGCTGCAATCCTTCCTCCCTCCCTGCGCCCCCCCACCCTCTCCCAAGTTATATACTGAGCATGATGTCGCACAGTGTCGAATATCCCCTTGGCTAGTTCAGGTCAGCTGTCCTGGCTGTGTGTTGCCTCCCGGCTTCTTGTGAAAATTAACTCTATCCCAGCCAAACCCAGGACAGTCACTCTTTAAATTAGGTATCACCTGAATATAGAATGCCATCCATGTGAGTCATATCCGTGCAAATACTAAAATGACATCTCATCAATAAAGTAGATTTTCAGTGAAGCACACATGACTGATGATATTAAATCATATACAAATTTTATATATTTATAAAAATTGCTTACACCTCTATTAAGCATATGTCAATATAAATTATTTTTAACAAACTGGTAAAGTGCAAAGCTATTAGGCCACAGCACTGGTTTAATCCTCGGAATAGAGTCCAAGGCTTAAAGGTCACCATTAACCAATATTCTCCAGAAGCAATTGTCAACTCCAGAAGTCTTCAGTTTGCATTTTTCAAGTGTCCATTTTTCTTAGAGGTTGGTGAATGTGAACTTTTATGTTACCTGGTTTGCACCCTGAGCAGTGCAGTAGCAAAAGAAAAAAAAAAAGGAAAGGAAAAAAGAAAAAAAAGTACTGTAATCCTCAGTAATATAAGGATAAGAATATAAAGTACGAGTAGAGATGATCTTGTCTCTGAAATGGTCAGGTACAGATCCAATTTTATGGCTGTATTACCCCCTCTGTATTTGTAAACCCATCATAGTAGACACAGGGTGAGAATAGTTCTCCTGATCAATCTGTGCATGATGCATGTCATTAACAGTAGGACACCATGTCTGATTCCTGAGCCTGTATTTTAAGGGCAATACAGGAATACTGGAGAGAATTTCCAGGAGGGCTACCAAAATTGTACAAGGATGGGAAAACAAACCTCACAGCAATGGTTAATGATGTTTTTGGGTTTTTTAATCAAGAAAAAGATTGAATGGTCATCACCGCACATTTATGTGCGCATAGGTTGTGCTGCAAGATCTTTGGTGTTATAGACGATAATAAATACTGTAGTTGGAAATCAAACTTTTAACATGGTATCTCAGGCATTTTGAAGCAAAAAGTAGTTAAAGCATTTGACAAATGCATTGGTCAGCTTCTGCCTTGTCTTCTGCAATGGTCTTGCCTGAGCAATTGTATTAGTTCCCTCTGGTGTTAAAGCTCTGAAAACCCATCATGGCTAGAGCGTTTGTTTAAGTAGTCTCTATAGACATGATGTTGTGGCAGCTTTAATGAAATGTACCTCCTATGTCACAGAGGCTAGGACAAGATGATAATAGGGATGGAGCTATTTTGCTTAGATCATTCTTGTCTCATGGCTCCCATGTGACTTTGACTTTATATGAGGAAATACTTTTTATGTTTTGTGTCAGACTATCTTGCCTTTCAGTTGAGAAAGGTGAATAATCTGTTGTGTTTGTGTTGTGACCAAGTTGCCTGATTGGTTTTGTTATGCTTGAGAGCATTGTTAATGTGTACTGAGTGAATGCAGTTTTCTCTCCTGAGTTTCTTTTTCTGTAAATCCCACTCAGTGAATTTGCTATTAAAACAGACTTAGCTACAGCAGATCAAGTTGTTGAGCATCTTCATCAAGCATGGAAATTCAAATGCAGGTCAATTATTTCTCTACGCTCTCTGCGCTAAAAACTAGCAGCTGCTTCCTGCTGAAGTATACAGTAAATTTCCAAGAACTTTCAGCTAGTTGTGGAAAAACTTTGAATTGTGTGACAGATTTGCATGGGAGGAGCATGTATCAAAAAAGGACTTTAACCTGGTAGAATATACTGAACATTATAACACTGCTGTAGAGGGGAAAATTCTGTTTATGCCTCTGTCAGTGTTTGACCATTTCTAAGAGAAAAATGGCATGATTATCCATCATGATCTTTTTGAAACTCTTAATAATGGACAATATATTTGGGAACCTTTTCTAACTAGGCATTGTTCTGGTTTTGTGAATAACTGTAAATGATTTTGAAAAACTATGTACTTGAATAATTTTCACTCTAATTCATCTTTCTGCTTTTTTAAGAAAGACAGGCAGTTCCTTGGGCTGTTTATCAACCTAGGGAAGTCAAGAAAAATGCTTCTTAATTTCAAAGAAAAGTTCATTTTATTTCGCTACTATAAGCTACTTTAAATTGTGTACTTGTTATAATTACATGCAGAAAAGGAAACTGGAAGTTATATTTTAAAAAAGTAAAATTCAAATTCCATTTATCTCCTTTTTTTTTTCCTCTTTATTTTCCCTCTCAGGTGGAAAGACATGACATGAATACCCTGAGTTTACCGCTTAACATTCGCCGTGGAGGCTCTGACACCAACCTGAACTTTGATGTACCAGATGGGGTCCTAGAGTTTCACAAAGTCAAACTCAATGCAGATAGCTTGAAACAGAAAATCCTCAAGGTTACAGAACAAATCAAAGTTGAACAAACAGCTCGAGATGGAAACGTGGCTGAGTATTTGAAACTGGTAAACAGTGCAGACAAGCAACAGGCTGGGCGCATTAAACAAGTCTTTGAGAAAAAGAACCAGAAATCTGCCCACTCCATTGCCCAGCTGCAGAAGAAATTGGAACAGTATCACAAAAAGCTCAAGGATATTGAACAAAATGGATCTTCCAAAACTACTAAGGATACTTCCAAAGATAACTTGAAAGATAGTCAGCATGGAAAGTCTCGTACCTCTGGGCATGGAACAGAGAGTGGCAAGTCGGGTGTGCCGGGTGTATCTTTGACACCACCTGTCTTTGTTTTCAGCAAGTCTAGAGAGTTTGCAAACCTGATCCGAAACAAATTTGGTAGTGCAGACAACATTGCTCATCTCAAAAATACCTTGGATGAATTTCGGCCAGAAACGAGTTCTAGAACGTATGGGGGCAGTGCCACCATTGTTGCCAAACCAAAATATGTTAGTGATGATGAATGCTCAAGTGGAACCTCTGGCTCAGCAGATAGTAATGGAAATACTTCCTTTGGTCCTGCCGTGGCAAGTACCCTGGACAGCCAAGGAAAGCTTTCCATGATTTTGGAGGAACTAAGGGAAATCAAGGAGACACAGTCCCAATTAGCTGATGATATTGAGAATTTAAAAACACAATTTAAAAGAGACTATGGCTTTATTTCTCAGATGTTACAAGAGGAAAGATATAGGTATTTTTTTCAACTGTTCTCTTGAAATTACTTTTGAATGGGTATAGAAGCTATTTGGAAAGTGTAAATGTGGGTGTGTGCTTGTGTGTGTGATATTTCAGAAGCAGGAGGAAAAAATAGTTCCAATCAATATCTCTTACCAAGATGTTCCACTCCTTCCAATAATTGAAAATACATGTAGAACATTAATATTTCCTATCAAATAATGTGGTAGTTCTTTGCCTTTTGTCGAAGGCTTGTCAGAAAATTCTCTCATCTGACATAGCGTATTATGTGAATACTGCGTATAGGAGATGCCAATTGTTTTGTAACTGGTGGAAGGATTCTGATTTATTGTGACTTGAAAATGCTAATCAGTCTACGGTGCAGCAGAGCTGATTTACAGCTGATAAATATACCCTTTAGTCCCAAATACCTTGTCCAAATACTTCTCAGACACATTCCTATCTTGTGGATGCGATGTCACTTTGTACCCTGATGTAACACGCGGCTGTGAAATGTAGTATTAAGTGCTGTAGCGCAACTTCCTCTTGCATTTGGTACTTGGCAATTAATTCCTTTATCATCCACTGTGGGAAGTGAGATGTGTTCTACAGAGGGCTTGCACCTGCTGTACCTATATCCCATTTGTCATATTGCTTGTTAAAGTAAGTGTTGATTCTTGAAGTCTTTACTATGCTAATGGGCAAAAACTCAGTAGGAAATACAATATTTAATGTTTCCTTTTGTACAGTTCTTAAAATACAAGGGAAGGCTGGATACCAGGTGGTAATGTGGGGGAGGAAAGAACAGAGCAAATGGCCTACTGAGCTCAGGACTTGGTTTCAGGAGAAGGCAGAGCAGCCTCTTCTGACAGCTCGCTGCCATTAAGATCTTAAGCCTCCTGCCACCATTTCCACAGCTAGACAATTTTGCCTCCATCATTTTTGTGCCAACTGCAGTGTTTGCCTGTTGTTGTAACTTGATTTAACACAAAATCACCAAAAAAATTTTCTAGTTTCCTGAAGGTTTAGTCGAACTGGTTTTCCAGGCAGCGACGTGCCAAAACAGGCTGTGCATGAATGGCAAGACCTTGCAGTTGTGTTTGAGAGGGGATCCAGGGAACATATTTTTCCCTTCACTAGTGGCGAGCTGTTAACTGGCTCAGGCTTACATATGAAACCATATCTTCTTGTCTAAATGAAGAGTGAGAAATGGAAAAATGTAAGTTGGATACCCTTAGGCACTGTTTATGGTTCATATAATTTGCCAATGATGTACAAATATTTGCTTTTTAACACCCACTGCCAGCAAGAAACACTCAGAAAAGGCTTTTAGTTTGCTGAATAAATGCTTATGGAGAGTTTCCAAAGTTTTTACTGATTTCTCTATGTGCTCTGTAATGCTAGTCAGATGAATCCATAGCACACTGAAAACTGCCTTTTAAAATGTGTAATTGTTTTCATGATTTAGCATTACTTGAATAGAAGGCACTAAATTTAGACCTTTTTTCCTAATAAGATATGAAAGATTGGAAGACCAGTTAAATGATCTCACTGATCTTCATCAACATGAGACAGCAAACTTGAAACAAGAGCTAGCCAGCATAGAGGAGAAAGTGGCGTATCAGGCATATGAGCGATCACGTGATGTTCAGGTACTTTTTTTTTTTCCCTTATCATCAACTTCTGACGTTTTGTGGAAATCTTGTGGTGAAAAACACTTGCATCTTTCTACATCTTTGTATATAAGGAAACTGGGGAATTATTTAAGCCCATGTTTTGTCTGTTTTAAGGTGAAAACCCAGCATGTTTAAATTGGTGATGGTCTCCTTTTGTTTCAATGGATTCAGAATGTTATCTGCTGGAACTGATGATACGTCCTAGGCAGACTCGTGGGTGAAGAATGGCCTGTTTTAATTTCTTGCACCAGAGGAGGAGGGAATTGAGTCTCCTTGTATTGTGTAAAATGCCACTTTTGACAATGTTGTAACACAAACCTCTTGCTCAGACTTTCTCTGATATGTAGTCATATCACTGGCAAGGTTTATTATAAATGGAGTTTAAGGTCATAAGTGAGAGAGCTAATTGATAAATAGACTTGTAGATTTGCCAGTTATAACTTAAGAGTTCTAATCCATGGTCACAATGGCCCCTATAATCAACGCTGTAGGGTGTGTTCACCTCGGTGATCAGTTGTAGTCATGTCTGACTTCAATCAAAAGCCAGTAATAATGTCTACAAGTTTGTCCTGACAGCATGTAGTTACATACTTGAGTATTTATATACAATATAAGCATTTATATAATACATAATATTTCTACCCAAAGTCTGAGCAAGTGGTGAAAAATGGTGAAAACATTGTTTTGCCTTACTTTGGGTTTAAATTCACTAACAACTAAGGAATCCTCAAAGACTGTCTTCATATTGACTCAGATGGTAAAAAAAAAAACCAACCACAAAACCCCCACCAAAACCAAAACCCCTGTCCTGTACACCCCTGTGCTCACATTTCTAACATAGAGCGTGCAAGCAGGAGGATGATCACACCGTTTCCTGATTGGTGTGAGAGTTAGGAAACTCCAGGGAACAGAGTGGCAAAGGGATAGTACTGAATGTAGGCATATAATAGGTTCCTTTGTAGGTTTAAAGAAGAGAGGTCTCTTGTGCAGGACTTCTTTCTGTGAAGGCATCTTGAGGATGTAAAAACTGAGTGAGACCTGAGTTCCCCAGCAGAAGGGCTGTGAAATGTTCACAAACTCATTAGCAGAACCCTGGAGGGGTATCAGAGACTTTTAACACTAATTGCAGTGTTACGTTGATACAGCCTTGTTTCTTTTATCTCTGTACAGCTAGGCCTGTTTAAACCTGTTTCTTTGGTGGGGTTGGCAAATAATCTAAAATAGAGTAAAAGCATTTAAGTTGTGGATATTTTAAGTAACAGCCTAACTTCGGAGCACTCTGTCCCTAAAGGATGGGCAGATCGTTTTTAAAACACTTGCTCAGCCTCTCAATGCAGAGCTGCAGGTATCAAACTTTTGCAGCTGGACTTTCTCTAAAGCAGCACAAGATGATTTGAGAATAAATTATGGTCAGAGTGGAAGAAGGACCAGGAAAGTTCTTCAGTGGGTAGTGGAGACCATGCATGAACCCTAAGGGACTTTGTGCCACCCATTAAGAACTGTCTTCTGTATTATTACTAATTCCTAGAACAGTGAAAGGAAGCAGTCTTTTGTAAGGTGCTATGCCATGTGCTTTGCACTCAGTTTGGTGCCTGGCTGGTCACCTGGTAAGCCAGTTCAACTTGCCAAAACAACAGAGAACTGACCCAGCAAAAGAAAGCTAATACTCTGTGTGTAGTGGTTTTGTTTGTTTTTACACGGAGGATTGGGTTGAATTGGCTTACTCTGTGATCAGGTGAACACCCCTGCCAGTGCAAGGAAAATATTTGGAGTTTGAGAGTGGGGAAGGAAGCAGGGATGCTGGAGCAGAATTTTTTCCCGTTTACACAGTGGTAAAAGGTTATGTCAAGTTGATTGATCTCATTAAATTATAGCCTTGCACCATGCTACACAGGGTTGCCCAAATCCCAACTCTGTCAAAAAGTGGCATTTTGGCAAGCAAGTGAAGCAGTCGGAAACTTTTCCATGTTTCACTTTGAGAGGGCTTAAGTGTGGGGTTAGTGACTTAAGAACTGTTTTACTCAAAGACCATTTTTAGTCTACCCTCAGGCAGAAGAGAGAGGCCTGCTTTCTTTAGAACAAAATGTGAAGCTGGATATATCATGTGTGAGAGAGAATCCCATAAAAGCATCACCACAGGTTTCTCAGCTGTCTCCACTGCACGCTGCCCACTTGGAGGGTGGATTAATGAGCCTTCCCACTGACAGAGGGAGAAGGCAATCTCTTACTGCAGACTCAAGCCCAGCACTGTACAATGGGTGTCTTTGAGAGAAAAAGTAATGTAGACCAGAGAGATGGTGTAAACCAAATGCTATATGTTGCAAAGTAGATGTAATTAGTATCACAGCAAGCCTGTACTACCCTAATGTTTTCTACAGCGTATACAAAGAAACTAACTTTGCTGGTTTAATCCAGTGAAAGTTGCCAAGGCAACAGCTTTCCCAGTACTTTATCTCATCAGTATATGCAGGAAACGTCTGTCATGAACATTCGAGTTATGATACTATTTTTCAAGCATGAAGAATGTAAAAACTACATTTTGGACAGTGTTGTCAGACTTGATTGTGCCTGAGCAGGCAGTGATACACACATGCAGGTATATATGTGCATTTATTTTTTAAAAAGTTGGTGGCTCATTCAAATTTTAGGAGTCTATAATAAATTACATTTCTAATCTAGCTGATGGATGGCTCTGCAGCTAAAATGGGAAAAGTGGTGTATGGAAATACAGCTGCCCTAATTCTTGTTTTCTGTCTCCAGGAAGCCTTGGAATCATGCCAGACCCGGGTTTCAAAGCTGGAGCTCCATCAGCAAGAACAGCAAGCACAGCAGTCTGAAACAGTTAATGCCAAAGTGCTCCTGGGGAAATGTATAAATGTTATCCTGGCCTTCATGACTGTCATCTTAGTGTGCGTTTCTACTATTGCAAAGTTCATTGCTCCTATGATGAAGAGCCGTTTTCATATCATCTGCACTTTTTTCGCAGTGACGCTGCTAGCAATATTTTGTAAAAACTGGGATCACATCATTTGTGCCATAGAAAGGATGATTATACCAAGATGAAGCTGCTGGTCTGGCTGCTCCCCCCCCGCTTCCCCTTCCAGTTTTTTAAGTGCTGTGTGTATACAAATCATTTTTTGTTGGTTTAAATGTGCAGACTGGATGGAGAAGGCTACAAAGACTCCTGGACTTTAAGGTGTAAATACATAAATGCATACTTTTTGGCAGTCATTTGCCTGTTCAATCCAATTATGTCTAATTGGCTATGTCTGTGATGAACTGCTCGCTTATGTCTGTCTTCTGCCTTAATCCAAAGGGTTTTCCACTTTACAAACCCACACCCACAAAAGATGGTGTGATGCTCTGGGAGGGATCCAAGCAACTGCAAGTGTCAGGTGTGCTTTTTTACTAGACTGGAGTGCAAAGAGTGTGATCAGGAGGGAGTGAACCACAGTGCGTATCAGCCCTGTTAGACTAATAAGTTAATTTTCTCTCTGTATCCAACTAGAATGATAAGCCAAATTATATAGTCATATATATTAATAGTTCTTGATTCTAAATTAATGGGTATCTGTATATGGGGTTTCTAGTTTTCAGGAGCAGCAAAACTGGATGCTTCTGCTAGTAACCTTTTGCACAGGGAGTTTATTGTTTGTAAATTAGACCAGTGATGACTATTGACCACAGTTAGCAGTTGTTCTATCCTGGCACTGTTCCTTATCACATTCAGGAAACGCATAAATGTGGCATAAGACTCCCAAAGATGAACTGCATTGAATGACAAGATCACCGGGCCACTTTGTAAAGAAGCAAATAACTGGTGCATAAGTTTGGTCTTGCAGACCAAAGCACTCTCTTGCTTCAAGCCCTGCAACCTGCAAGGGGAAAGAAGTACACAGAGAGGCAACATCTAGATTAGCCTTTGTTAGCACTGAATTGTTGGGGTGCTCTAACTGAATGCAAAGCAGGTAGGTGGTGGGACTCTGGGTACAGTGGATTTCTTTCTTGTGTCAGATTAAGGAATATGGAAGAAGCATGAGGGAACAGCTTCTTAGGGGAGCAGGGAGTTAAACTTCCGTAAATATACAAACACTGTGCAGACTTTCTTGACAAACATTCCTGAAAATAATGTATTAGCATACAGTACCACTACTAGGAGACAGGGTTGGTTTTGTTTTCCTCCTGGAATTTATTTTGCTTGATTTAAGAACTGAAAAAAAAAAAAAAAAAAATTCCCTGAAATCTGCTTGGCTTTCAGCCATCATGTAAAACAAGATCTTTAATTAAAAAAAACAAAAGAAACCACCACAACCAGAATTATTCTCTGCTCTCCATTAAATGAAAAGACAGTGTCTCCAGTTATTTGATGTTCAGTGTTACTTACTTTGAAAATAATTGTCACGACAGATTTTCTTTTCAGTTGCAGTATTTGTTATGCTGGTTTTATGGCAGTGGGGGGAGGGGATTACTTGATGTGTGTATTTGTTTTTAATCAAGTGCAATAGTTGGTGTAGAAATTCAGAAGACCTTATTCTGAGGAAAGGGGGTGGGGGAGGGGAGGCAAGGGAAGAACTTTGACATTTTACCACGATTGGATTAACAGTGAATACAGTTACTTGTTGTGGCTTCAGGGACTGAAGGAAGGACAGAATTAACTGCATGAATAGGGATATGACTAAGCATTTAGAAAATTCAATTAAAACACTTTAAAAATCATTAAAGAAATTTTTTTATATGTCCTACATCTTTGAACAGAGAAATCAGGAAGGATTGTGCTGGCTCGCACACACTGGAAATGGATCAGATCAGGCACACCCATGTTATCGGAACCCAGCCCTGCCTCATCTTCAGGGGGAGGTAGAGTGGAAAGCAAGTCCTGCTGAGAGGGATATGACTTTATAAAGCCCAAACTTACCAATTGGTTTATCCCTGGCTGTGTCAGGAAGAATTATTATATAGATACATTCTTCTTTTCCTTAGTGTTTGTTTTTGGGGGTTTGTTTGTTGGTTGTTTTTTTTTTTTTCTTCTCTTTGCCTTTACGCCTGTATTCCTGGTGTCCCCTGAAGAAGGAAGGAGGTATTGTGTTACGTATAAAAATCTTCTGTCTGAATCGCTGCATGTGCTCCTGCTGCTGTTCGCTTCAGGGAGACCTTTCTTCTCATGTCTTTTAACCCATTTTGGCACTGTATGCGTGCATTGCAACAGGCCTTCACCCACACCTTCCAAGTATCTGCACTTAGCCTCCTTTTACAGCCAGCTCATAAACAGGGGATTGCTTCTACCGCTGCAGCTCATAAACTTATCTTCAGAGGAAAGTCCCTTCCACAATTTTAAAAAGATTAAAAGGAAAAAAGAAGTAGCTCTTTCCTGGCCTTTACATCACAAGAAAGGCTTTCCCTTGGTTTGTTTTTATGCCCTTTTGATGTTTCCTGAGATCCTCTTCGTCTTTTCCACTGTTTCCATACAATTTGTTCCTATCTTCATTTTTAAAAAGGCGTATGATGTCTTTTTATAGTCTGTATTTTCCATTTCATTAGCCAATGAGCATGCTTCTATTCAGAGTCCTTTCCTTTCTGAAGTGTTTTCCTAAATTCCACCACCCATTTTACTGATCAGCCCTATGACTCTTCCCCCCCACCCCATTTCCGTAGGGCAGAAGATTGTACATCCATTACAAAAAACCAAGAGTCCTGTACTGCTCCTTAGAAAGCTGTGACTCTTCATGGTGTTTTCTTGCCATCTTCATTATAATTTCCATCCTTCTATTCCGTTTGCACAGCCACCTTCTGGTTTGGCCACTTGAGAAAACACTGTTTGTCTAGCATTTTGTTAAATGGGTTCAGAAGGGGACGTGTGCAAGAAAGGAATACCATGTGTTAATTTTTACAAAAGGAGAAACTCCTTTGCCTGTTGCATGGTTATATGTTTAAGGAGATAATCCTCCCAGTGCTAGTGTATGTGGTTAAAAATGTAATGTCAGATAGTCTCAAGGTCAGGCAGGAAAAAGGTTAGTCATTTTTCTTATAACAAAGGAAGTTGGTGTAGTACGACCTGGGGATATGAAGGCTTCTGCTCCAAGGGCATCCTATTACAATCCTGGAAGATGACCTCAGTGCAAAATGAGGGTAGAACATAAAATCAATGGGCCTATGAAGGATTGCTCACTGTTTTGATAAAATCTGACTGGGTTCAAATTGGAAACAAAAGGGTCTTGTGTTTCCATATTGGCTTTATATCTGGCAGAGGACACAGAAAAAGCTGTAAAAGGCTGCATAATGTTATTCATGCAAATTAAAACAACCCTAATTGGTAAATGGGCACAGCACTTCTCTAGGTTATTTTCCCTGCTGGATTTAAATCACTGGAGGATGTGACATGCATCAAGAAATTAAATAAAAGATGTGAAGGGCAAAAGCCTGCTTTTGGGTGAAACTGCTATGGTTTTGCACAGAGTAAGGCTGCAGTGCCAGGAGCTCGGCCAAGTGGAAGGGTACCCGAAGGGGAGGGAGGTCTCCCCTCCTGCCTTTACCCTCCCATTTCTTACCTTGTGCTGACACTGGTCTGTGTTGCAGTCTTGCGTGTGCCATGTTAGCTCGCTGAGCTGGGAAGAAAAACGTAGCAAAAGAGCTGGCTAGTTCTCCATGTCTAGAGACTTAAAGGGCTGACGGAAAGGTCTCGTGCGTGCAAAGTGGGGACAAAAAGGGAGATGAGCCTTTTTCTTTCTTGCTGCAGTGAATCATTAGCTGCCCCTAAAACTGTACTCTAGGCAGCCTCCCTGCAGAACGATGGGGCAGCTTCAGCTCAGAAAGGTTCTTCCTAGCTTTTGCCTACAGGGAACAGATACAAGCAGCACCAGGTTGTGGTAGCACAGGCTAGCTGGCTCTGTCTGCACCCAGGACCAAGAGCAGGCTGGTGGCTGGGCTGGGCTAGCCAGAGTTGATGCCTGTGCCGCTAGCATCAGTATGAGCATCACTTCCACCGCTTAGGCTGGGATTATATGAGTGTACGTATCTGGCCTGCAGTCAGAGCTCTGCTTGCTGTGAGAGCATGCCTAGGCCACCCCAAACAGTTGCAAGACATCTCTTAATGACAACTTTGTTCAGCTTCTCAATCAATTAACCGTGTTCCATCAGGATACGGTTTGCTTTTACATTCTCACACAACACCTTAGACATTCTTAGTATACAATGTACTCCTTACGCTTACTCATCGTGAGCCTTTGAAACACTTCCACTCAACAAAAAGTTGCCAGACAGTGTCTTTTCTGCTTGGCGCTGCCTGGTAGTCAATTATTTCACTTCACTTTGACTATAGCTCTCCAACTGAAAGGCCCTTCAGTTAGTTGTTAATACCTGTTCTACAGGCTTTTGGCAGATTTTTTGCTCAAAGGTTTCTGGAGATTCAGTTTCTCGTGAAGGTCAGCACAATTTTCCTGACCTCTCCCATTTCAGCATTCAGGTCTAAATTGGGTTTCCTCTAAAACTTATATAATGGATCCCTCCACTAACTTCAACTATAACTCCACTATTGTTGGACATCCACTTAGTCATTGACAGCACTGAATGAGACCCAGTTTAAATTCCTTCTCTTTTCTGCTTTACGTTATATGTGTTCGTGCAACTTCTCATTTCACTGCGCTCCTGTGATGTCTACTTGTTCTGATTTCTTGGAGAAGCACTATCAAATCTGGCTGCTTTTTAGTTTAATATCAAAATGCTTGTGTTATGCAGTGCCTCTGCTGCAGGACTGTCACATAGCGACCTGATATCTGCACTACATGAAGGCTATTTAAAAGCCAATGGTTTTCTTTGAACAAATCATTGACTGCTTATCTGGGGAATAAAAATTCAATAGGTGAAGGCCGTTTGCTGTAGGAAAGATACATGATCCACTGACTACAAGCTGAAGCTAGACAAATCCAGTGTAAGCATAAGCTTCAGTTTTGTAATCACAAGGGTTACAAGCTAATTATCAGCTACTGAATAACATGAACAAGGACTCCAACATTTGCAGTTAAAGTTGAATGCTGCTGTTCAAAGGAATCAGTTCAGGCTTGTGTTTGTGTCACGGTTTAACCCCAGCCAGCAGCTGAGCACCACACAGCCGCTCACTCGCTTCCCCCCACCCAGTGGGATGGGGGAGAGAATCAGGGAAAAAAGTTAAACTTGTGGGTTGAGATAAGAACAGTTTAATAGAACAGAGAGGAAGAAAATAATAATGATAATAATAAAAGGATTGGAATATACAAAACAAGTGTTTCACAATGCAATTGCTCACCACTCACTGATCGATGCCCAGTCAGTTCCTGAGCAGTGATCCCCCCTCCTCGGCCAACTCCCCCCAGTTTCTATACTGGGCATGACATCACATGGTATGGAATGCCACTTTGGGTCAGCTGTCCTGGCTGTGTCCCCTCCCAACTTCTTGTCCCCCTCCAAGCCTTCTTGCTGGCTGGGCATGAGAAGCTGAAAAATCCTTGACTTGGTCTAAACACTGCTCAGCCAAAACTGAACACATCAGTGTGTTATCAACGTTCTTCTCATACTGAATCCAAAACACAACACTATACCAGCTACTAGAAAGAAAATTAACTCTGTCCTAAAAAGTCAGATAACAAAGTCAACTGCATAACCACAGGTAGTGCTTTCTGGAATTAAAATTGATGAACAAGAAATTATTTTGGGAAAAAAAACAACCCCAACTCACAGAAGCTTGTTGTTCATTTAGGTGGTATGGAAACCAATTTTGGAAACCAAGCCCCTTTCCAATGTGATACAGACATCTTAATTCTGGATTCAATGGTACAACAGAAGGTAAACACAGATTAATGTAATTAAACACTTTAATTTGGATAACAGAATTTAATCACTTCTGAAAGTCCATCTAGGAATAGCAATCAGGCAAGTTTATTCTCTTCTTTTTTAATCAAGCAAATATTTATCTGCTTTTTTTCATTTACCATCGTGCCAGAATGTGGCCTTTAATTAATTACATTTCTCCCTTTTAAAATGCAAGAGATTATAAAAGGCTTGTTTTCAGATAAAATTTGAAAGGTCTCTCTGATGCTGAGTAGAATCCAGCAGAAAGAATTTTTTTTTACATTACAACAGTGAAAGACTAAGAAAACTTTAGTTAATGGAATTGCTTATTTTCCCTGAAAAAGCAAACCGAGCAAACTGAGATGATGCTGTATATAAAGACTGCATGAGGACTAGTCAAACTATCTTGTACGGTTGATTTGCTGTATGTTTAGCATATTAAGTTGTACTGTTGTTGGAAAGTTTTGCACAAAGCCACCTTTCCTTTTTACCCAGAGAACCTGGGTCTGGTAGTATCGAGGTGTACCAAAAATTGTCTGGTTTTATTGACTAAAGTTAATTGTCTCAGTATGTGATCTACAATGTTTCTCATACCATTTTCATTTTGTGCAGCACTGTGGAAAGATGCAACTACAAAAATGTAATTTTTGTATATTTTGTTGTGTAGTCATGACTGCCTCTAAGGTGCCATTAACATTTTTTAAAATAAAAATATTTACATTTATTTGATGATGAACATTGTTTCTTAAACTTACTGTCTGATCACTCAAACCACTATCAGTTTTTCTTTGTCTGTACTAAGTTACTCAATTGACAGTGACAAAGTCATTCAATTGAGCGTAAGCCCCAGCTTTAAAATACTGATGAAACTGAGCATTCTGCTCTGCTGCAGTTTTGACCGAAACCGGTAATTTGAGTTTTATTTACAGCTATGACATGGCAAAACTGCAAGCATCAAATGAGGTATCGTCATTGCTCCTCTCTAGAGCTTGTGTGAACATGCTATGCAAACACGGTGCTATTGCGCCAAGCAGTTGGACTTGCTTTGGAGTATCTTTTGGGAAAACCGAATTAGAAACCTAAGCTGAATTTTTACATTATTGTCATAAATCTTAGTCACATGTGCCAAAAATGCGATAGTGACATGCCTAATAGTTAACATAGCTGACATAAAGCAAAACATTTGCATTTATTTTTCACAAAGCAGAGGTCTTGTCAGCTGGCACCAGCAGCCATTGGGAACGATATTATTTTTATACCAAGAACAGCGTGTTGCTTTGCAGTCATGCCATACTTCCTATTTCGTCCTCTTCGAGGAAATGGCCTACAGCAGCTCCCATGTCACCTGCAGACAGTCCAAGGTCTTGTCATGCTGAGTTTCACATGGGTGCCTGGAACTCTGTTTATATTAAGCCATTCACAAACAGCAGGTTCCCCCACAGCCACTGATAACTTTTGCCCACTTCTGGCCTGGGCTGAATAACCCCTGCTAACACACTGGCAAACCAGTGTAAAAAAAGGCATCTCACTCATCAGTTCTCTCAGTTGTTCATAACTCTGGTTTGAAGAGTGCGTAACACACCCTGGTAACTGTTTTAGCACCCAAAAATAGAAAGGCAGAGAGGAAAATACAACAGTGCTGTTTAACTTAGCACAGAAAGAGAAGCGTCACTCATAGCCAAGTAGTGGTCACTGTACAGTGTTAGCAATCTTTGGATGAGACAAATAACCCTTACCAGTAGTGTACACTGAAAATACTTCGTGTTGGTGCGCCTCATACCTCTGAGAGCCAAAGCTGTACGAATGTGCCAGAAACCACCTGAAGGTACCCAAGACTTCATCTGCTACTGCACTGCAACTCATTTTGCAACACCAAAAACTGCTTTGAATTAGCTAGTTCAGATACCGCTAGCAGTGCAGTTTAAACTTGGTGATAAATGCTTCCTGAATACATGTGTGCCATCGCTCTGCTTGTGCTACTGTGGGAGAGCGCAGCAATCAAATGCCAGGTTCTGCCTGCCATGGCAACTAGCGCAGAGTTGATGTAATTGAAAGGAGAAATTTCTACGCTGTATCTTCCTCAATTCCTGTTTGGACTGTGGACTTAAGTGGCAACACATTAGTTTTGTGAAGTTACCTAGTGGATCGATGCCATGTTACCTTTTATGTGCAGCCTACCAGATTCAGACAGAAGTAAAGCAGAGAGGCTGAACTCCCCTGCCTTAGGACAAGCTTGAAGCTGGCCAGTGCTAAGCTGCTGAAAGAAGCATTGACACGCTTTTGACAGAAACTTTAGAAATTGAGCTTGCATTTGATGTAGTCGTGATCCCTTCAGCTGGTGAGGAGTGTGTGGTTCTACCCATCTGTATGTGTAAATTTGGAAAAACTCTTTTTAGTTAGCAGGGCTAGAATGGAGTCAATCCAATGGAAATGAAAGCACAGTCAGGACTGAAGGCTGTAATATGTCAGAACAATATACCTAAAATGTGAGATCTCCTTGTAGCCCAATGAATTCACTCTGTATTTTTCTGTTGAATACCATTTTAATAAGTTGGTACAGGTCTGGGAAACATCCTTTCCCCCCATAGCCACAGACGCAGGGTTAAAAGGGGATCAACATGCTGAACAGAAAAGTAGAGAACACAACTCCTGTGTGATCAGCAGTCCCATACAACACATTTGCCACATCTGAGTAATGGATTCATAAACTGCCAGATATTCATGCTTTATATCTACTGATGTCCTATGTGCTAAAAATTACATTCTGTCCCTACTGAGCTCAGTGGTAAAAACCTGTCCGAGTTTAATCGGGGAAGACTCTTACCACAGCACTATGGCACTTAAAAGCAGTTTCATCTTCTGATTTTGCAGTACCAAAAATATTATTTTTCTCAGGCAATCTACACACAACAATGTATGGTTTTAACTCTCCACCACAAAGAGCACACTACTCGGTCACAGACATCTCTGCCACAATTGTATGAGACAATGAAACTATTTGCACACTTTCAGGCTCTGCTGACTCAGAGGCTGAACAGAGCTCGTACTCCCAACACTAATTCCCCACTTGGCCTCTATCCTGCTAGGTTGGATTCAGGTCAAGGTGACATAAACTAAGCATGGATTAAACCACAGGTATGACCAGTAGCATGTGTGCATAACAGCAAAACCCTTCTCTAAAGATATGCCACTGGGCTACAGGAGCTTGAGGATCTATCTAATCTAGCAACTATTTTCAGCTTGCTCAACTGAGGCAGCAAGGAATTCTAAACAAGCTTTCAAACTCATCAAGACTTTTTCCTAACCATACTTACACAGTGTCTTCCTCCAAAGAGTGTATCTGCAAAATGCATTGAAATACTTCCCTGGGCTTCTCTACATATTTTACAGCTCTTTGTATGTTGCTTTCTTTGTGTGAGGATGAACCTTGCTGCTCTCTGAAATGCTGATCTACCCGGAACTAATATAAGATGACATTTAAAGAGACATAAATAACCTCTAATACTGTCAAACAAAAACCTTGAGGTCTCTAAATGAAATATCTACTTTTACTTGAGCGCCACAGTGAATTTAAATAGTGTACCCTAAAGAGACTATTTTTTTGTAAAATAAACTACTGAGATCTGAAGCTGCATAAAGTTCTATTTCTATAAGAAGACATGTGTTGTGGGAGACGTTTCAAAAAGGCAAATTTGCCACTGTTGGAATAATCCAACATGTTATAAAGGTATTATACCTGCTTCCTTTAGGTACTGACTTAATTAGAAGAGTAAGACTGACAGAAACAAAGAGAAAACAAACAAATCCCAATATGTTTCTTCTCTCTCCTCAACAGGATGGCTTCTTTTCATATTTACTTCTCTCAATTATTCTTTCATTTTTCATGTAATATTTATAGTCTTCATTTTCTAGCTGTTTCTCCCTCTTACTCTGTAGGCTCATCTCTTGATTGACGCTCTTCCCTGTCTGCTGTCCATAAGCCCCACGCACCTGCTTTTCTACTCCTCCTTCCTTCAGCCATCTCCTCGTTGCGCCCTTGAACTCCATCTTGTCTTTTGCTTTTTCTCTTTCTTTCCCTGTACTCTACAAGATTCCCAGATCAAGCCCATCTGAGTCACTACAGCAGCTCTATTTTTAAAGCAAGCTTCTCGCATTGCTGTGAGACATGGAGAGAGACGGTCACTGTGACAAAGAGGAGCATCGTTACTACTCATACTTCAAAAATGCTAGCTATCAGGTGATTAACTAGAATCACCTGACTCAGTGGGCCTCAGAAGGAAACAAGTACCCTTTTGTGATCAATGTGAAAAACTTGGAGGCAAAAATAAAGTAACACGATTTCCAACCATCTTGAGGCATCCTCTTAGAACAAGATTCCACACTGGAAATGATTACACAAAAACTGTACCATTATCCAACAGATTAGCTGGCAAGAGACACCCAACCCTGTCTGTTGATTTTAGTTACCAAAATAATTTTAGCTTTTGTAATTTTTTTGCTATGTCCCCTGCAGACCTCATACCAAGTGACCTAGATTCTTGACGTCATGTTTCTCAAATAAATTAATTGTTTTCCAATAGATTATAGCTGTGTAATCCTGATGTGAACAGACACTAATGGAACCAAAGAAAGAACCTGGGCCATGCTACAATTCCTGTTAATGAAGCTGCACAAGGGAGGAAGACTTCTGTTTGACCTTAGTTAGCATTAATATTTGTAGAGCTGATAGCAAAAAAAATAATTTAAAAATGAGGAAATTTGATACAGAAAACGAAAGTCAGGCATGCAACTTCATAATAGTTTTTTAAAAGATTTTTTGCATTGTGAAGCCATGTAGAACTACAGCTTTTTTTTCCCATCAAAATCTGTTTTGCATCAAAATTAAATTTTAATTCATTTTGGAAGGTGAACTTTTAAGCTGTTGTACTGTTACTTATTTCAGTGTAGGTATACATTGGTATAGACCAAATACTGTTGCTATTTCACTTCTAGCATTGCAAAGGTGTTGGCCACAAGCACAACATACATGTAAAACCATACAGCAGCATCAGTGTGCGCGGTCAGCCTTCCAGTGCAGCACGTACTGAACTCTTGTCATTGAGGCTGTGGAAGTGACTGCAGTATGTTTTGGACACCTTCTTATTAATTGAGCTTACAACCACCTCTAGGGGAGCTAACTGCTTTTATAATCTCCGGAGCCGTATAAAACTACGGGCAAATTTAACATTTGGCTTTTTTTTCTCTTTTTCCTTGGGGACGTGCGTGTGTCGTCAGTAACACCCACCTTCTAATATACTAATTGAAGCCAATTTTAATCCTTATTAAAGGACCGTTAATCTCATTAGGGGATCTGGATGATCAATCTCCCGCTTCAGCCAGAGATGCCAGAGAGAAATCGAGGAAGTTTACGAGAAGGTCACGCTTACGCTCTTTCAACTGCCCTTTACAACCTGGTTTCTGTCAGAAAACAGCCCCCGTTCCCAGGATCGCCTGGAACGCGTTTTTCTTTCTGCACCGCTACATCAGCCCCACCGTTCAGCTCGGAGTTAGCAGCCGGACAAATCGCCGCTCAGTCCCGCTGGGTACGAAACGAAACGCCTGCTTTTTCCCCTCAGCTCGGGAGCGTTACCCTCGGCTACCCGTTACCACACGGTTTGGCGCGCTTGGGCGTCCGTCCGCGCCGCCGGGCCTGCCGTTCTCCTCTCTCCTTCCACAGAACCTCCCGTCAGAACGCGGTACGGAACCTTAGAACGGCCGTACAGACACGCTAAAAACAACAACAAAAAACCCCCGCATTTTTAAATACACGACGTTGACGCAGAGGGGGGGTTATTTGGGCCGCCTCAGCCGAACGGCGGAGCGACCGTTGGCGCCGGGCACCGCCCCGCCCGCTCGCGCAGGGGGGGGCGGTGCCAGAGGGCTCGGGGCGGGGCTAAGCCGGCGGAGCCCGTTTCCCCGGCAACGCTGTCCCGTCTTCTCCCGCCCCGCCCTCCCTCGTCGGGCGTGGCGTTCCCAGGATGCTCCGCGGCTCGCGGGACCCCGGCGGGCGGCGGCGGCGGGAGGTGAGGCGCCATTTTTAAATTCTTCGCACCGGTGGTGAGCGCTGCCGGCTGAGCGGGTCGGGGTTGTGAGGGGCCGGGCGTGCCGTTGAGGGAAGGCTGGGCGGCCGGCCGGGCGGGTGGGTGGACTGGGTCCTTCCTGCTCGGGTCCTCACCTGGCGGCGGACGAGGTGGGAGGCCTTTCGGCCTTTGCTCCGGTGCCGCTCGCTGCTCCCCTGGGCTGTTAGTCACGGAGCAGAGAGCCGGGAAGAGAGGCCGGCAGCCCGTCCCGTGTTCCGTCTGGCGCTAACAGCCTGCTGCGGCCTCTCCTGGCTGGTCGTGGGCTGGGAATCGCCCAGCACAAGGCCGGGGGGGCAAAGTTGAGGGGTGGGAAGGGCCCGCTCGCTGCCAGGCTTTCACATATTTACGTTTGCATGCTTTCTTTTGCACCAGTGGACCTCAGCGATGTGCAGTTTGAGGATAATGATTATTTTTCTGCACATCCGGATGTGTGACACCCGTATTAGTGTTGCGTCTCTGACCAAGCTCCCACGTCCATAAGTCATAGGAAAATTAACTGTAAAAATGTCATGGTGACTTACACGGCTCGCTTTGCTTCTCGTATGCTCTTTGTCCACATACTGTAAGGTGCATATAATCATATTTCTGCCTACAGGAGGTGTAGGATACATATACTAACATGAGACCTATGCCCTGTCTGAACATCTTTAAGTCAATATGAAAGGGAAGTGATTTTTCAGAAGAGTTTTGGTTGTGGGCTATAGAACTATTTGTGACAAGCAGCCATCTGTATGTCCAAGTAAAACTTTGAATGAGATTCTAATGAGCAGAAGTTCTCGTGTGTTTGAAGGTCTCTTGTCATGAAAAAACAGTGGAAAACACGTGGCATATGTAGACTAGCTGTTCTTGAGTACAGCTAGATTTACCAGCTGTAGCTCCCATACAAAATTTCAGTTTGATCAGTAACTGCTGTCAATTTGACATAGTCTAAGTGGCTAAAGCAAAAATTTTAATCCTGAGTTAAGATATAACCTTGTTTGTTGCTTTTCACCCGATAAGTAACCATATCTCTAGAATAAGACAGCAACTGAAAGTGCCATACTGTATGCTGTGTGTAGGGATGGACACTGAAATAATGTATGCTTAATTGTTGTTGGAATTCGTACTTTGAACAGTGTTGTGGAGGAAGTGATAGTAGTTTGAGTGAGATTGATGTCTTCTGTAAAGTAGAAGTCATACAGATGTTCTCCAAAATTTCTGTACCTAGGCATGCAAAAGTGTTAAGTGTTTATTTTCACTGGATTCTCTACAATGATATCTGAGCACTATCCAGATTATGGAACTTCCTACAAGAAAGGTTTTCATGTCTCTCTCTGATAACTGCCCTCCCAAGATATAGATATCTTTTTTTTTTTTTTTTTAAGGTGATTACTTTGGCTATTGCAAGTTGCTGGTGGTGATTTAGTAGAATGTGGACTGTTAAAGTAATGAGAGCTATGCTATCATATTTCTCAAATTATATATAATTTTGTTTTGGTTTTTATTCACTTGACGTTCATGGGAAGTCTGATCTCTCATTAATGTGTTGCATAGTCATTTAAGGTAGGATTTGTTTCATTTAGCTAGCTTTTAGACAGTTACCTAGTCCGAGGCTGTGATTCCTGAACATCTGAGCTCATGATTTGACAACTCTGCTCCTGAAAGGAGAAAGCCTTGCTCCTCATCCTGCTTATTTCCTTGGCTCTTTGTTCCTTTCTCCTAGCCAGTACCAGCTGCCTGCTTTCACTGATGATGTAGCCTGTTGGAGTTTTCCATAAGCTAGCATGACTAACTGACCTCACAGAAAAACTGTTGAGTGTTTTCTGCTTGTTTAAGTGTGTTGGCTTCTTAGGTTAAATCAGTTCATGGAAGGGTCTGATGAATGACAAATCTAGGAATGGGGATGAAGAAAGGAGGAGTGGAGCCTCCCGTTCCCGGTGACAGTGAGCTCTTATATTGGATTCCACTTTTTCATTAGTTCATTATCTAGTCTTACTGTAGACTCTTAAGCAGGGATGAGAAGGAGTAGTGTTTGAAGAGTCATGAGGCTGTGCTGCTTCTGAGTGTCTCACTTATTCTTTCAGGCAAATAGTTCATTGTTTCACAAGACCTTGGCTGATTGGATTAGAAAAAAAGAAGAGAAAGAACATATAAGGAGGTCTAGAGTTCTGACAGAAACAGGCAAATGGATTAAACCATACATTGTGTGAAACAGCTGTTTGGCTTTCAACAGATTTTACTGAGAATTTTACTGCTTGAGCAAAACATGGCACAAGGCTAAGTACTGTAATTTTTTTCATCAATAGCTGCATAATTACATTCATTGTATCAACTAACTGTGTAAAATAGTGTTTAAATATAAGTGTGGATGTGATATGGAAAGCAGAGCCATGAGTGAGTTGTTATGTTACCCAGGTGAATTATCAGTACATGCTGAAATCATGTAATTTGGTTATGCCAGGTAAGCTAGAAGGAAGCCTTGTTGTTGTAAACAACATACAATAAAAATAAAAATTGTAATATAAATAAGTACAATTATCTTGATATCTTCATATTTTTCTCTAAACGCAAGTATTCTCACCATTTTAAGTGCTTGTAGCAAACAAAAAGTTAAAATAATATAGCTGAAAAATCTTGTAAAAGAAGAAAATCCCTTTCATGATGTGTAGATATAAAGAAGAGAGAGATGTGAAATAGGTCTTTAAACGGTGTTTCTCTCTGTATGAAAATAAACAGTTGGAGAAGAAAGGCAAAGTAAAGGTCATTCTTGCAAACGTAATTAAGTTACTTCACTTAGCTAGGTATTCTACAATAAATATTGCCATTTTAGCTACTGAGTGTGCATTTCCTAGGTTTCAGGACTCTGCACCAATACCTTTATATGTATACCTGCACAAAATGATGTTAAGATTTCAGAGTATAAATTTGGGGAACTGATACAAGTTTGCAGTTCTGTAACATGACAAAATTTGGCAAATATATAGGTGGAGAATTAACTTTAGATGATCTGGTTTTAGTTTCTTTAAAGTATGTTTTATGGTTCTCTACTTCTTGAACAGATTTCCAAGAGAGGAAGAAATTTTAACTAGTGTTCCTTTGAAGTATTTCTCAAAAATTATGGGTGTAGTCTTGTGTAATTTTGAAGATTATTTAAGGTCTGCTCATTGACTATGAGCAAGTACTGTAAGCCATTAGCACAGAAGAAATTCTTCTTAGTAATATACTTACAGTATTTGTAGCCCTAAACGATGTTGACTACTGACAGTTCACTGCCAGGAATTATTTTATGATTCGGGGAAAGAAAAAAAAAAAGGTTTTTTTATTTGTAAGAATGTGAGTAGGTTAAATATTACAAGTTGCTGTTAATAATTTCAAGGAAAGAGCTCTATGTGAAGTAATGAAATCTCTTATGTTACTGTAGTTTGGTTCATAGTTGTCACCAGGAATGCAAATCATGAAATTTGCCACTAGGTGTCCCTGCAAGCCAAAATAGTTTTGTTTCCTTAACTACATACTGCTTGGGTTTTTGCAGTCCGAAACAATTGTTTTGTAAGCTACAATTTTTGCCCTCTCTTCTTTCCTTTGTTCTTTTTCATGAAATCTTCATGCAGATGAATACATGACCAGGTGTGTGTCTTGCTTTATAATTTGTACGCTTTTTCATAGCAGCAAAAGCTGTGAGGAGAGCATATACTTCCCACCCGCAGCAGCTTGGAAATGAGAGTACAAAAGGTTGCGTTTCCATTTATCTTTTTCTTTTGGTTGGTATGTTCTCAGAAAACGCCATGCGCTTTTTTGGTGTCTTTGACTTTATATCTGTTATGCCACTTCAGAAATACTTCTTACTCGAGTAAGCTGCAGGATTCAGACCCAACTTTAAATCCTGTGTTCTTCTGAGCTTTGGCTTACATTTGGTATCTGTGGCTTATGAAAGCAAAGACCTGAGACAGAGAAAAGTACTATTGCCTGGTGGTTGGTTGTGTTGGTTTGTTGCTTGGTTGTGGGGGTTTTTGTTTTGTATTCTTCTTCAGTGATCATGATAACCCTGTTGGTATGCATAGAAATTCTTAGGGGTGTGCTGCCTTGGGTTTTCTCTGTGGACCAGAACTTTCTGTCCTCTCACATGGTTTATTGTCCTTAGGATCACTAAGGACAGTGACCTTTTGAATGACCAGTTCTCCTCATACAGCTGTTGGTTTAACAATTGAAAATGTCTTTATATTGAGTTTGGAAATTGCTGTTGTCCTTTGTTTTTCAACAACCAACAAAATTCAGGAATCAAAAATAGATACTGTGTTGATTAGAAGGTTCTTCAGAGCTTATGCTATTAATGTTGGAAATTCGTTGTGCATCCAGGACAGTCACTGAGGAGAATGTTCTTTATTCTGATTTCTTCCCCCTTGTTCTCTCAGCAAATTTGGGTAAAGCAGAGTACAAAGTTGCTGTTGTCACTTTGCCTATACTAGTGGTGTAACTCTGGTAGATTTGAAAAATGGGAAAGAAAACTTAAACGTAAGACTTTCTTACATTATTATGTACATCTTGGTGGAATGGGCACTGACATGCAACATTTCTTTTCCTATATGGAAGATAGATTTTCATCTTGCTTATAGTTTAGGGGTTTATAAAATCAAATGGTAAGCGTTTAAGATAGATCCGTGAAAGATTTGAAGAGTGGAATGGTAGAAAACATTATATATTCCGCTGTATATGTAGAGAAAGTGAGGTATTTGCAGTGATGGTGGAGATTTAACATTTTTCATGTTTGAGTTTTACTTTGTACAAAGTTACAAAGTGTAACTTTGAATTACATTTTGTACACTGCAACCATGGAGTTCTTAGGCATCGGTCCAGTTATGCCAAAAGCTAAAATGGCAGAGAGGTTGGTTTCAAAGCTTTGTAACTTCCCTAAAATTCACTTATAGTCCTCCCACCCCCAGATCCTTTAGAAGTGTCAGTAATGATCAGATTAATATCGAAAAGAACTAATGGGGCATATTAGAATACTCCCTCATTTCTCAGCATCTGTCAATTTGCAGCTTTCTCACACCAATCTGATATTGTCACATTTAGCAAAACTCTTTCTGGAAAGGTCACAAGAAACCATGAGATAAACTTTGAAAACAAGGAAGTGACATGTATCGATGATGTATTTCAGGGCTGAACTTTGGGCAGGTATGTTCCAGACTGTCCATGAAACCTTAATTCTTCTCCAGAGAGGGCTTGATAGGAATTCAACAGTGAGAATTATCTGCTCCTCTTCTAGCTGAAATGAGTAGTACAACTTGTTAGGATAGTGTGAAAAACTGTGACTGTAATAAGTAAAGCTATATGTGTCTGATGTCTGTGGCCTCTGCTGAACTCTGGTTCACAAGGCATCATTAGGGCATTACTAGCATCATAGTTTGATTCTCAGTGTGCAGCATAAGTAAAAATAACTTTTCATGCAATCTGTCAGATGGAAGTGCTTGTGCTTATTTTGTATTGACTCAAATAATCTCCATGTTTAAGTTTATTCTGTGCCCCTGGAAGGGCTGTTACTTTTTAGGGTAGGCAGAATGAGCAGAGAATAGTCGCCCTCTCAGTAGAAGCTTCTAACCTGAGTTACAGCAGAGCCAGGATTCTTCTGTACTGAAGGCAAAAGCAGTGTGTGAAATCTTTGAACTGTGAATGTACTCGATTGCTAATTACACGTCCTTGTATTTGTTCAGGTGACTTGATCTTCTGGGATGTCAGCAGAAGAAGTGGATGGCGTTGTGGATTAATTATAAGTTAATTTTTATTTTGTCCTCTCCATACTCATCGTGAATAGTCATTATAAAATGGATGCTTTGGGCAGTCTCCTTCCTCCCGTGGCTGGAAATGGTGATATGGCTAATTCAGAAGAATTACAAAAACTTCTGATGGATGAAAAATTGCGATGTGAACACCATAAAGCAAATTATCAAATCATAAAGACAGAACATCTAAGGTACACTAATTTAAACAGGTTTCTTCTTATAAGTTGTTAAAAGGTGAAGCTAAATAGCAGGTGGAAGGGATTTGAGTGTTAGGTATTTCTGTATTTAAAGACAGATTTGAGCGTTGTTCAAACTAGAAAATAAACAATTGAAAATACCTTAAGACATTGCAGATTAAGTTTCTGCAATACGTCTTATGCTTGTAAATATGGGATAACTTTCCAGTATGTTACAGGAAGAGGATATTAATAACTTAGTTCTAACTTGGTATTTGCATGTTTGCTTCTACACATGAGTCTTCTGAGCTTTAAGATCTAATTTTAGAGGGTAAATATAAAATAAATATGTATTTTATCTTGCAGATTACAGGAGAAATATACAAAATCACAAGATGAACTGAAGCAGCTGTTAGTTGAAAAGCAGACTGTACATGACAAATTTCAGTTACTTCTTGCTGAATATCAAGAGGAGTTGCTGGGTAAAACACAGGAGCTGGAAAAACTGAAGATGCAGGTGAAATACTTTACTGGCAGGACTTAATATGAATTTTAATCCTGTAGTAGGGCCATACATATATTTCTGTTTATGTAACATGTATATACCTAGCTAGAATATATTTCAGATATCTTGAAATTCACCCAACCTGAGTAATGTTTCTTCTCTAGAGTGACTATGGGTTGAAATTATTGTTTTCTTGTTTAACTGAACCTTCCAAATCCTATTGTTATGTGCAATGTTAATAGTTAAGACCCTCAGTCTCTGTCTGTGCATGCTCTTCTGTTATGGGGAGAATCATCTGCCCTGAAGGATGACTTAGATGCCTAAACCTGTTAGGATAAGTGACTGGAAAAATAGGTATTTGTTTCTCTTTGTGATGACAGCTTGCTTCATTTTAAAAGAACAAAAAAACCAAAAACAACCAAACAAACCAAACAAAGCCAAACACCACCCCCTCCCCCCCCCAACATTTAAGATAATTTGGATGACACTTTCTATAACTGCTTGTTTCCTTAAAATAATGCAGGACATGTTCTTAGAAAACAAATAGAGCATCTAATAAAGGATCCCAGACTCTGAATGGAGGAGATGTGCCTCAGTATCGTAACTAGAATCAGTTTGCAGGGACTTCAGGGTTCAGATAAGTGGAAGAAAAGTAGAATAAATTAGAATATATCACAGGTTGTGGATGAAATTTTTTTTTTAAACACTTTTTCTTGGTAGGTATCTTGCTGTATTAACCATACCTAAAAAAACTTAACAAAATGCCATGTCAGCATGGAGTGTAAGGCAGGGAATCCTTCCTGATTCCATTTTCATTTCATACCAGTACCCATGTATCTGTTGGAGAACGTGTATCTAATGTGTTTTACAAAGAATTGGTTTGGTATTGCTCATTGTGATTCTTTGGGGTTGGTTCACTTACTGTTTAATTTTTTTCCAAACGCTAATTCTTTATCTTTTATGTGAGACCACTTTTCCTTCCCCCCCTCCCCCACAAAGGAGATAAACCTCTTGGCAATTCAGTTTGACATTTGTATTGCTTCTACCAGTAAATACTGACATTTTAAATGCTTCTGTTATCTCCCCAGAATATTTTTAGTTCACTAGTATCATGGGTTTTTGCTTCTGTAACTACTATTGAAAGTTCTTTAGAAAAACAGAAAATTAAGCAGCATTCCTAACACCATATTTGAAAAACTTTATTCCTGGCTATTTGTCCTATTGCAGTGTAAATAAATGAATTTGACTAGTTATTTATGATACCTTTCTGTCTTAAGGTGCTAACTCCTCAAAAATTAGAACTGTTAAAAGCACAAATACAGCAGGAATTGGAATCTCCTATGACAGAACATTATCGGAAGCTAGAAAATGTAAGTAGTAAGTATTGAAATTCTATTTCATTTAGAGTAGTGATCACCAGGTTCCTAAAACCTTAGGAAATTAAAACTGAAAGGGGAGCAAAGTATGTCATTCTTTGTCTAGTACTGTTGCCCCAGGCAGTGAAGGTTGAAACCCTAGAAGAAGGAGAAGGAGGGATTCAGTTCATCAGATATAACTTGTGAAATGACAGGAGCATTGCATGGACTTTTGAAGGAAATAAATCTGAAAACTTCTGATTGATGTTTTTGGTTCTTTTGCCTAACTTAGGAAGTGGAAAAATACAGAACAGAATATAACAAACTTCGTTATGAACATACTTTTCTGAAATCAGAATTTGAACATCAAAAGGAAGAACATGCACGTATTTTAGAAGAGAAGAAAATAAAATATGAGTCTGAGGTACGTAGAATGTTACAGTAGCTTAAAATGTATCTGATGACAAAACTGCTACAACATTGTGAAAACATTGGTACTTGATGCGTTGTCAGTTTGACACCATTTCATAACATAGTGTTTGTTTCCGTTCTCTTAATTCTCAAAACACTTTTATGACTTAGCCTAGAGCTGTCTCTGTAGGTTTGTTCAGTGATGTGTTGCAATATCGTTTGTGCTATTATAAGTAAGAATAGACTTGCCTTCTGTCAAATGACAGCCAGTAGCTTTGCTTAATGCTTTTTTTAATCGCATTTGTGATAGAATTTGAGACATTACGCTAATCTGAAATTAATAAATTATCTCAGCAACCAATGTAAGTTTAGATTTTAAATTACTTATGTGGCAACTAATTCAAGAAGGCAGCAGCAGAAGATATTGTTAATACCAGTGTCCTGGTTTCATCTGGGATAGAGTTAATTGTCTTCCTAGTAGCTGGTATGGTGCTATGTTTTGAGTTCAGTATGTGAAGAATCTTGATAACACTGATGTTTTCAGTTGTTGCTCAGTAGTGTTTAGTCTAAAGTCAAGGATTTTTCAACTTCTCATCCCCAGCCAGCGAGAAAGCTGGAGGGGCACAAGAAGTTTGCACAGGACACAGCCAGGGCACCTGACCCAAACCGGCCAAAGGGGTATTTCCATACCATGGGACGTCAGATCTAGTATAGGAACTGGGAAGTGGGGGCAGGGATCACTGCTCGGGGACTAACTGGGTGGTGAGCAATTGCACTGCGCATCATTTGTACATTCTAATCCTTTTATTATTACTGTTGTCATTTTATTAGCGTTATCATTATTAGTTTCTTCTTTTCTGTTCTATTAAATCGTTCTAATCTCAACCCACGAGTTTTACTTCTTTTTCCCAATTTTCTCCCCCATCACACTGGGGGGGGAGGGGAGAGTGAGTGAGCGGCTGTGTGGTGCTTAGTTGCTGGCCGGGGTTAAACCACAACAACCAGACAAGGGTATATTTTGCAACTAAGTTGGATCATGACAGTGGCGGTCAAAAGGATACTGAAAACTTTGGTAACTTTATTTCAGTTGTATTAACTCTTGAAAAAAACATTAATGAATTTTCTGTTTCAGAATTGGACTTTCAAAAGTGTAGCTAAATAAATTGCCAGCTTATTTATCTTTTAAATATATGCAGCAGTGTAAATGAGTGGTGCATGTCATTTGCATATTCATTTAAGTATTTGTCTGGGAGCATATATCCTAAGATGCCAGATTTGAATGTATTAATCCAAACATGAGACACAAATCAAAGCAATCATCACTTTCAAAATCAATCCAAATTTGCAAATGGAATGCATTAAAAACGTAACAGTTGTCCTTCCCGGAGCTAAACCCACATGCTGCTTTACAGCCTGCCTCTCTTGTGGGCTTGTTGAGTTTGTGCTAGTCCTGCAGCTAATTAGCACACTTACAGAGAATGAAACTACCTTGAGCCCAGGGCACAATGTGATCTAGTTTCTTTCTCTTAGATCCTTTTTAACTTTCTATGCCATTTAGCACAAGGAAGCTACAAAAACAGTGTAATTCTTAAATGATGGGCACATCATGCAATAACTGTTTGAATCTCCTCATAAAAGGGATTTGGAGGGCTTTTGCTGTAGAAATTGGCTTTGCTCCAATAGAGATCACTGAGGCAACCTCTGAAAGCACTGCTGCAGATCAGAGTTTGGACTTGTCTCCAAATACCAAGAGAACTCTTACATACCTTACTTTCTCACTCTTTTGCCCCCAGTATTACATTCAGTCCACATTACTCATTTTGAAACACTGGAATCTATATAATACATTTGTTAGTTACAGTCCTGAGATTAGTTTTTACCTATTGTACTACCTTGTAACAGAAAGATTTGGTTTTTTCTTCTTTATTTTCCATCTGACGGGGCCCAATTGTGTTGGCTGTCTTGAATTACTAACAGATTTGAGTTCTATTGTGGTTGTAGAATTGTGGAATCATATGAGTTAGAAGAAACCTCCTTCTAGTCCAACATCCTGCTTAAAATATTGAAGTGTGATGAGATCGGGTTGCTCAGGGCCATGTCCAATTGAGTCTTGAACATCTGGAAGGATAGAGATTCCACAACATTTCTGGGCAAACTATTTCAGTATTTAACCGTCTTCATGGTAAACCTTTTTCCTAATACCTAACTGGAATTTCACATATTCCAACTGTGTCCATTGCCTCTGTTCTCATCACCATGCATCTCCTTCTCTTCTCCAAGCTGAAGAGGCATAGTTATCTCAGCCTGTCCTTCTATGTCGTGTTCCCCAACCACCTGACCATCTTGGTGGCCATCCGCTGGACTTGCTCTAGTTTGTCATTATTCTTCATCTACTGTACACAGACTCCAGATGCAATCTTACAAGTACTGGAAAGGGACAAAGGATCGCTCCTCTGGCTATCCTCCTGCCAATCTGCCAGGATGCATTTGGCCATCTGTGCTGCAAGGTTACTCTGTTGACTAATGTTCAACTTCTCCACTAGGACGCCTAGATCCTTTTCCACGGAGCTGCTTCCTTGACAGTTGCCCCCAGCATGTACTGTTGCATTGGGTTACTCCGTCCCAGATGCATGACTTGCTCTTGTTGAAGAGGTTCCAGTCAGCCCATTCCTTCAGCCTGTCCAGATCCCTCTGAAGAGCAGTTCTGCTTTCCCAGCACATTGACCATTCCCCCCCCCCCAGTTTGGTGTCACCCGCAAGCTTGCTGGAACTGTACTCCATCCCATTATCCAGGTCACTAACGAGGACATCAATCAGCATTGGACTCTGTACTGATCTCAGAAAGACCACACTAGCTACAGGCAGTCAACTGGGCTTTGCACCATTGATCATCGCTTCTTGAGCCTGGCAGCCCAGCCAGTTTTCCACCCACTTTATCATCCACTTTTCTAGCCCCATATGTCACCAATTGGTGAGAGAGATAATGGGAGACTGTATCAAAAGCCTTGTTAAAATCAAAGTATACAAGAGCCACTGCCCTCTCCTTGTCTGCAGTGCCAGTCACCTCTTTCTAGAAAGCAGAGAAGTCAGGCATGATTTGCCCTTGGTAAACCCTGCTTTCCATCACCCTGTCTTTCATGTGTTTAGAAATGGCTTTTAAGACATTTTGCTTTATAACCTTCACAGAGACTGATGTGAAGCTGGCTATCCTGTAGTTATCTGGATCCTTCTTGACCTTTTTGCTTTTCTTGATGATGGGTGTGCTGTCTGCCTCTTTGCAGTCATCAGGAATCTTCTCTGATCGCCTTGACTTTTCAAAGGTGATAGAGAATAGGCTTGCGATGATACCAGTGAGCTCCTTCAAAATGCTTGGATCTGTTCCAAGGACTTGTGAGTGTCCAGTGGATTAAAGGATCCCTAACATTTTCTTCCTCTATTCTGGGTACTGCTTTACTCCCACAGACTGCTAGGCAGCTCAGGGACATCTGAGGCCTGAGGACAAGCCTTATCAGTGAAAACTGAAGCAAAAAAGGCATTGAAGAATAGGTCTGTTGATTTTCCTACTCTAAGAAAGAAAATAACTGTGAATGTAATTTCTTAGTATTTTAAATGAACACTGCTGCTCTTTCCTGAATTGTCAACTGCTGTATTTGTTGCTGCCTGACACCTAACTAATGTAAAAGCTTTTATTTTTCTGATTAACAACTATCAGATTGCAAGGCTGGAGAAGGATAAAGAAGAACTCCATAATCAGCTGCTGAGTGTTGATCCCACGAGGGACAGTAAACGCGTGGAGGCACTCTCTAGAGAAAAGGCACAACTGTATCAGAAATTAAAAGGCTTAGAAGCAGAAGTAGCAGAACTAAGAGCAGAAAGAGACAATTGTGGTGTGCAAGCAGAAAATGTTCAAAGAGTACAAGTACGACAGTTAGCTGAGATGCAGGCTATGACAAGGTCTCTAGAGGTAAGATTCTCTTTTTTCTTTTTTTTTTTTTTTTTTAACTTTGCCTCCTTGTAGAGTGTAGTGAGAATAGCACTTGAACTGTCACTAAAGTCACTGATAACTTTGCCATTGACTCTACAATTTGAATTTGTACCTTTCAAATTTAAAAACAAATTGTAAGTAAATTGGGAGTCACGTACTGCCAATTCGACTTTGGAAAGGTGGAGAGCTCAACTGAGAGATTCTGCTGAATGACCTTGTTTCTAAACACGCGAGTAATATCCATGTTTGCAGTCAGTAAGATGGTCATGTCAGCACTTGTCACTTGGCTGGAGTTAGAAACTGATGACAATATGTTAATAATCTGCTACAGTAAATTTTTTATAATTTTCAAAAATGTCATGAGATGCTCCCCTATTCCTTTAATTCTTTCCTCATGTGTTTTCCTTCTTGCCTACCTGTGTCTCTCCTCTTTCCAACACGTTACTGCTATTGTTTAGTTCTTGGCTGTCGCTCTCCCTTAAAGAAGCTTTCGTATTTCTGGCCTGTTGTATTTTTCCCAGGATTCCACTGTATTCCTCATCTGTGGTCTTCAGTCCTCCTGTCAGTTCTTGCTATCTCTCTAGGTAGTGAGTCCTTCCACGTAGATTTCTTGCAGAGTTGCAGCATACAGATAGATGGTTCATTTTCCTTTTTACTGTTATCAGTGCTGTATACCTTTGTTACAAAATGCTGGCATCACAACTTAAAATGAACAGTGCTGTAATATTCTTAACTTAGAAAACTTAAAAAAAAGTCCTGCTGGAAATAGGTCAGTTCAGAAAAAGAAAGGTGATATTGTAGGTTAGATTACCTTTTTGATACTTAGTAAAGCTAAGGTCTTGAGTCTGTAATACTCACAGTAATTGCATTTTATTTCCTCTCCATGATGTTAATTCTTTAGTTAGTATAACTGTATAGGCCAACATATGACATCTTTTTAAGCACCACTTAGAGTCATACTGGTGTTTATGGCCCAGTAATTTACTGGTAGGAATACCTGCTGCCTCCTAACCAAGTCAAATTACCTCTGCCTCTTGTGAAGTAAGATTGAAAATGTGTGTGATTCTGTGCAGGCAGTGTTAGTAAAAACAGTTGTGACTTTTGAGTAAAATTCAAGATCCTTGTACATATTGTTGTACATACCCCTTGAACATATTGTTGAGCAAAGATATAATAATATAATATATAAATATTTATAATATAAAGAGTCAGTAATATCTGAAAGCCCAGATCAATTGAATCTTTCAAGTGAATAGCAAGAGACAGCCCTGCTCAAAAAAAAAAAAATAATCTTATAAATACCTCCTTTATTCAAGGCAGAAAAGAAGTCTGCTGAACTACAGATTGATCGAATTGAGAAGGAACTGCGGATGAGTCATGAGCAAAACATTCTCTTAACTACCAAACTTCACAAATCTGAACGAGAAGTCAATGCCTTAGCTACTAAAGTAAGTGCTTTTATGGTATCTGAAATACATTCTTCATATCCTGTTATGTTTACGTTTTCCTGTATATTTTACATTAAGAATAAAATAATAATGTCTTCTGCTGTGACTTAAAATAGGTTTGGAATTTTTTTCCCAATTTCAGTTGGAAGATACAGAATATGTGACTTTACAGGAAAAACATCATCCCTAAAATTATCTCTAAAGATTGAGGTTATGCTCTTTCTATTTCATTTTCTAGATCTTTTTTTCTAAACACAACAGGGCTTGAAGAGGTATCTTTCTTTATATTCATGATTTTAGTATCCATGAAAATAGCCAGCCCTATTTGATGGAAACAAGCATTACTTTTTCATAAAGTGTGCAAAGTGCAATAGAGCTTTAAATTGATTTTTTTTTTTTTTTTTTTTTTTTTAATGGAGCTATGGCTTCTAGAGATCTTAAAAAGTATCCTCTGAATGGGCTGTGTTAGCTACAGGAAGCAAGCTGCATTGGAATCACCTGTGGAGATTTAGGTTATATTAGAAGGATAGTCACATTAACATAGCATTCTTCTTGGGCATAGCCAGCATAGCTTGTACAGAAACATTTCTGTACAGCACTGCATCATATCATTTTAAGTAGATCATTGTCTTGCAACATGTTTGAGTATCTTAGTTGTTGGGTTGGCACCAGATCTGAGAGATTTTGTTCTATGTTTGTATGCTTTTTTTTTTTTTTTTTTTGAGATCTTAGAGAAATTTCTAGAAAAATACTTAAGATAAAAAAGATCAGAAAACTTCAAGTTTAGGGAAAACCTGAAAGTGCTTAAGAAACTCGACAACACTGTTTAGTATTTTAGGATAATTAGTTTAGTATGGATGTCAGATTCAGAGTTTTATCTGGTTGCAGTGACTCTTCAGCTATACAACTTAAAGACAGATCCTTTATGCAGTTTCATATGTGATTATTTGAATAAATAAGAAAAATCAAAACACTAGTAAACTGTTTTACCTTTAAATGTTGCAGAATACTTACTTTATGTAAATCTGAGTCAGGATACTAGTCCTAATGAAGTAGTTACTTGGGTAAACGTTAGCTTTCTGCTGTCTCTTATTCCCTCCTTTCTGGAGAGAATACTGGGTGATAAATTTTTATCACATCTGTCAGTTCCTGGTAGCAAATTTAATCCCATGTGTTTTCTTACCGTTCTGGAGAGGCTTTAGTTAGTTCTGAACTAACTGTAAAGCCAGTAACTTTGGTCTTGTAAATCTAGCTGAATGCAGAATTATTTTAAGCTCTGTTGATTTAAAGTTATCCTGCACTTCTGAATATACTTTCCAGAATAATACTGACATGTGCTTTGAATGGGTACGGTAGTTAATATTGTCATAATACGCCTCAAGAAAGATACAATACAGGAAGAAAACTTTAACTTCTACATAGTTGTTCTTTAACAATCTCAGATTTAATTCAAAACAGGCTTTACAGTGCACATTTATGAGTGTGAAGTATTTCATTTTGGTCCTTAATCCAAAAAAGGTCTCATTTACCCTAAGAACAGGATATACCTATATCAGTATTTAAAACCTCTTTATACAATGTGTCATACTTGTCTCGTGAAAAATAAATAGGAGGGGAAAACTTCTGTTAAACATTTAGTAACCAATTGTCTATCAGAATATATAGAAGATTGTTACAGTCTTTACTTTTTGTATCAACTGGTGTTCTTTGCTCACCTCCAGAAGTAGGAGAAAATTAAAATGTTCAGTGGTGTTTCTTGAAAGGAAGAAAGTAGAAACTAATTTCTATACTAACCTCCACCCCCTTCTGCACCCACTCAAACTTCTTCCTGAGCACAGGTGCACGCACTGATCTTCCAGATTTTGTGCCTTAAAAAAGCCACCTTAAATCTTTGCAAGTTGCCCTGAAATGTTCTCAACTTAGTATTTAAGCAACCAAATCCACCGTGTAGTTACTTAATAAGCTACTATGTCATTCTTAACCTTTTGCCACTTGTATATGCTAGCAGGTTGTAATTACATTTGTCATTGTGAATGGATTTTTATTATAAGTGCTTTCCTCTAGATATTTAATTCTCATTGACCGTGTAATTACTCCATACAAATGCCTAAACTATAGAAAGTTTCCATGCTAGCAGTAATTGTCTTTGATTTGATGTTCTTAAAGCTCCTGCTTTTATGAGGCCATTTGATGTGTGTGTCACGGTTGTAGAGAAGTATTTGAATTAAAATGCACTTTAAAACTATGAAGACCTGGATTTTGAGGAAGTAGTGTAGCACTCCAGGAGGTCAGGAGGACTATAAGTAGTTACTAAATTGAAATTACTTGGGGGAGCAATTGGTAATCTGGTTTTGCATATTACTGTTTTGTTTTACTTAGGGAGATTAAATTTAACTTTATTTTAGCTTGACTTTGAGGGATCTTTAGTTAGAAGTGAAGTATGTGTAAACTGACATGCTAATGCTTGAGTTAGCGAGGCATCAGGGTCTTATGCAATTTGGATCAGTATCATAGCAAGGTATTTCCAACGAGTAGTCTTTTCAGAAATGCCCCAGTATTCAGAGGCTAGCTTGTAGAATGTATGGTATTTATTCAGAAGCCGAGTTTTCAAAGGCAGTCCTGCACATCTGTGCATATGTCACCAACGCTTCTTCAAAGATTAACTTTTCTACACTGTAGCTTGTAATAACTGGCTGGTTAGTTGTTGTGGTTTAACCCCAGCCGGTAACTAAGCACCACGCAGCCGCTTGCTCACTCCCCCCCACCCAGTGGGATGGGGGAGAGAATCAGGGAAAAAACAAAAGTAAAACTCGTGGGTTGAGATAAGAACAGTTTAATAGAACGGAAAGGAAGAAACTAATAAAGACAACAACAATAATAAAATTACAATAATAATAAAAGGATTGGAATATACAAAAGAAGTGATGCACAATGCAATTGCTCACAACTCGCCGACCAATGCCCAGTTAGTTCCCAAGCAGCGATCTGCCCCCTGCCACCTCCCCCCAGTTTCTATACTGGGCATGACATCCCATGGTATGGAATACCCCTTTGGCCAGTTTGGGTCAGCTGTCCTGGCTGTGTCCCCTCCCAACTTCTTGTGCCCCTCCAGCCTTCTCGCTGGCTGGGCATGAGAAGCTGAAAAATCCTTGACTTTAGACTAAACACTACTGAGCAACAACTGAAAACATCAGTGTGTTATCAACATTCTTCTCACACTGAACCCAAAACACAACATCTCTAATTTCATATTAGAGATGAAATACATGTCAATAGTCAGAGAGCCTGGTTCCTGGAATATATGTTGTGTTTCAGCACTTTGATTGTTTTAATCAGGGAATATATAAAACTTGCATCTCAACATGACTGACAACTCATTCAGTAATCTTCAGTGTGTGACTTGAGGAATTAATAAAAACCAGTAATAGTACTGATTATGATTTGGGGAATCAGATCATGCCAATAGCTTTTGTGTTACAGTATCTATATAATCACCACTAAAAATTATCTACAGGAGTGGATATTCTGGATTGGCTTCAGGAAAGCAGTGGAAGAAAAAAATATTTAAGGTATTTTTAAAATAAGCATAGTCCATGATTATTTGGCAGACTTTCTTGTTTGCAAAGTATCACATGAAAAACTTACAGTAAAGCTGTGAATAATATATATATTTATTTTACTTGATTTGGGGTTTTTTTTCTAATTCATAGGTAGAAGAACTTAAACATTCACATAAATTGGAAGTAACAAATGTCAAACTGGAGGCAGCAAGAACAAAGAGTGAGGTAGAAAGAGAGAGAAACAAGATTCAAAGTGAAATGGATGGTAAAACGTGCAATTAATTTCTAATGATTTCTTTTATAACTTCTAGTTAGAATACTACAATTATTCTTCCTCCAAACATTCCCTAGCAGCCTTCACCTTCTACTTCTGGTCTAAGTTATAGATCTGACAATTCATTTTGTATCTGAAATAACTGTGTTGTTTCACTTGGTCTACTAGGTTAAGAACAGTTATGAACAATTTTGCATTTATGTAAATTAGTGAATCTGTGACACAATCTGAACATAATCTGTTTCAAATCATGTACTTCATATGGTTATTTTTTCTATTATTGCCAAATTCTAGTGTCTTTCACACTCTGCTTGAAACTGTAACATACCATAGGGCTTCAGTGGTTGTTTTGTTTTCTGATTCTGTGTCCATGGAATCGATAACAACTGGGTAAGGTTGCCATGTGAAACAAAATACAATTTCTAGCTTGTTTAAAGAAAATAGGCAATGTTCTAAGCTACCTAATACAGTTGAGTATGTAGGCAACTTGAAATAGCTTTCTGGAGTGAAAAGGCCAAAGCTTTCTAGTACTAGTTACGTGTTGATGATTTAAGTCACTACACAGCTTTTAAGCAGACTGTCCTCACCGATTTGCCATAACCCCCAAATAGTACCTTCATCTTCCTGGAATAGTTGTTTCTGTTCACTTGCTTTAATACTAAGTTCTCTAAGAGCAAGTAAAAGTGGTGTTTTCTGTATTGACAATGTGCTTATAGTATATTGCGAACTAAAAATGTTGGACCCTATGAAATACAAAACTAAATACAGACAAGATTTAAGCTAACCTGAACTTGCTGTGGAATCCAGTTTGCACCACTGAATTAACTAAACAACCAGGAGTCATTGTTATAGCATGTTGGCTTATTTACTGGTGAACACAGCTGTCTTGGTCACAAGTTTTTAATTTGCATCTTTTGTCACTGCCTGTAGAGTAGTAATTTTAGAATTGCCTCGTGGTAATATGAGTGGATTAAAATGTGGGATTTGTTGTAGCCAGGTTACTATGGTTTCACTGGTAACCAGTTACTGTTTACCATAAACTTTTTGATAAAAAGAAAATAACAGATTTTCTTCCTTGACCTTCTCATAGCTATTGTGGAAAACTTTTTTTTTTTTTTTTTTAAATCCAGACACAACTGCTTAGCAGGAATTGCTTTAGAGCTTAAATCTATAATAATATCAGCTGTTTTATTACTTTTGTATGTTAAAATAATAAACCTTCATAGACAGAGATTCCAGTGTAACAGTTACTCTTCAAAAGCTTTTGAAATGTTGCTGTTAATACTAAGAAAGGCCATGTCTCTTCTGTTTTTCTTGGGTCTTTTTCCCATTCATTCATTCTGTCATGTGAATTGTGATTTTTAGGTCCCTTATATCAATTTATAAAGTTATTTTAATACTGGATTTCATCAGGTTGACATCAATAATGACATTTTAACTTTTTTTTAATGTATAATGCAGGATTGCTGTCAGACAAGGAAATTCTTAAGGCAGCTGTTGAACGTCATAAGGTGCTTTTAGTAGAAAAGGATCGGGAGATAATTCGTAAAGTGCAAGCTGCCAAAGAGGAATTTTTTGAAAAAATTGCAGCCTTACAGGATGAAAAGTATGTTTTTTTGATTTACTGCTCAACTTCTAAAAGAGGAGTGTTTTGAGTAACTTTTAAAAATGTCATTCTTGGCAACTAAACACTTCTGGCATTTTGTCATGACTCTTGTGTGCATGTTGAATAATGTCTCAGGTTAGAACTTGAGAACAGATTAGCTGATCTAGAGAAGATGAAAATGGAACAAGATACTTGGAGACAATCTGAAAAGGATCAGTATGAAGAGAAACTACGTGTTGTACAGATGGCGGAAGAATCTAGCAAAAAGGAACTTCAGCGTTTGCGGTAGTATGGCTTTTCTAACCTTAACACAAATTTCTCCCCCCCCCCCCCCATTTTCTCTATAGTAGTCAGTATAAAAGTTTACTATTCATAGATACACAAATGTTCATTATGGTAAATTAAACAAAATTATCTTTTTTGCGTTGTGTAAAAAGAGAGTAGAATTAAAAATGTGCTGTTTAAAAAAAAAAACATTTTTCATCCAAACCTTTAAAAATTACATTATTTTAATTAACATTTTTAAGGCATAATTTTCCAGTACTCATGTTTGTTAAAATTGGGTCCATGTTGGCTGCTGGCATAGCCCCAGTGTTAGAGTAAACCATTCGTCTTTCCATAATGGCACCATATCAGCAACTGGGACCCTAATACAGTATCTCTTTGAGTTGGTTATTACAGTTCTTGGTGAAGTTGTTTTACTACAGTATATGTATGAAGGTCAATATGATAAAAGGAGTGAAAGTCAGACTCCAAAAGCCAACAAATCTACTCCCATATGAATTCTAATAATCAGTAAAAATACATTTTTAATCATCATTTAGTTAAATATTTACCAGCCTTTCAAATTATGCAATATATTTTATTGTCAGACCAATTTGTCTTAACATCTATATTTTAATTAAATAAAAATAAGGATATCTTATACAATTTTAGATTAAAAATTCAACAGCAAGCTATTCAGACAGAGGAATTGGAAGAAAAGAAACGTGAAAGTGCTGATCTGAAACAGGTAAGATTTTATTGCCTTGTAATGTTTTATAGAGAAATACAATCTTTCCTGCAGTTATCACTTCCAGTGTTTGAAGATTAGATTGAATTTTTAAGGCTTTTTTTTTTTTCCTGAGAGACAAAACACAACAGATAGTTAAAAGCGAAAGTGTTCAGAAATCAGTCATGCTTTCCTGGACTTTTATAAGTGGATTACAGCTTTTTGCTTAATGTGTTTCATGGGTACCAAGGATTTCAAAGCTGAATGTTTATAGACTGGTGTATTGAATATGGTTATGCACTATTTAACTGGAGATTCAGTTTCCATGGAGACTTATAAATTGTTTCTAGGTAATGCTTTGCATTTACACTGCATCTCTCATCTGAGGTTCTTCAAGTGCTTAACAGATGTTTCATAAATGAATAAACTAGTGTAAAGAGGTATATTTCTATTGCAGAGTAAATTGATGGCAGTGTTGAAAATAAAACCTAATTCTTTTAACTCCTGCTCACCCATGATGTTGTTTAGTAGGCAAGAACATAGCTGCGCATCAAAGTAGTCTGCAAGCTGTGTGCACTTGAAGTTCAAGGCAGTATTTTTTTTTCCTTCAGAAATTGAGGTATCTGAGTGTCCATGTGGAGGGAGAAAAAGGAAAGGGAAATCATCCTTTCTATGTGCTGGCTGCAGAGGTTGGACTTTTCAGACTCTGTACTTGTTTTTGTGAACTGGTTGGTACAACGCATTGTGTGTTATGAGACAGAAGAGTCTGGGTAGCTCCATGTTGTGTGGTGCTCTAGTTCTGTTCAGTCCTGGGGCTTAATGTTGGATTTCTTAAGTTCTGGGGGACACATCAATGACTGAAGACTCCTGCATCCGTTTCTCATTTTAATTACAGTAGAACACCTTCTTTGTCTAGTAGTGATTTACTGTAAAGCTTCTGGAGAAGCTGTTGAGTAAGAAGACAAGGAACAAATAAGAAAAGCTTATGAAAAGCTAATGCAGCCAATTGGTGTCCTTGTTCTGCTTTATCTCAGTATCTTAAAATTAATTGTTAGTTATTTGCATACCTTCTCAAATGGAAAATTTTTTTTTTTTTTAGCAAGTTCATGACATGCAACTCCAGCTTGCCTCACTTTCCCAATCAGAAAATGATTTGCTGGAGTCTAATCAGAAGCTGAAGGAAATAATAGAGAGATTGAAACAAGAATGTCAACATGCAAGGACTCAGGCAGAAAAAGCTCAACTGGAAACAGAGAAGTAATTTTTTTTTTCTTCCTTTTGGCTTTACTTTTCCTTTTCATATTATTTGTGTTCCTTTTGTGTGGATTACTTCATTCAGAATCTATAATCCATAGTTAAGTCAGAAATTAAAAATAAACTGGGCATATTGGACAATTGTATGCATTCTGTTACGCAGAATGTATAAAAGCTTTGCTTGTGGTAACTTCAAAAATAGGGGTTTGTTTCCATTCATGTCTGTTACAATTACTTATTGACTAGTGAAATACACTATTTGTATAAAATGAAATCCTATTGATACTGAAGTGAATGTCAAACTTATATTAGTTTAAGTGGATCTAGAGTTTCACACACAGTTTTTTTAAGAGTGTTTAAGCATTAAGGGTGAAAAAAGCATTGTATTATGCTTTGATAAGGTTTCAGGGACCCAGTCTGTATATGTGTGTATGTACTTCCCTCCCCCCCGCTCCCCGATCCTTTTAGCTGATACGAGGCAAATAAAAGCTTATTGGATATCTTCTAGTTGCTCTTGTCAAAATGAAAAATAATCACTTTCCTTTTTTGCACAAGCTTGACCACATACCGTCAAAATATGCTAATAAATGCTGAAGGAAACCAAATCTTGCTCAGAATCCATATAGCAATGAACACTTTCCTGAAATTTAAAGATTAATTTGTCAGTCAGTCTGAAATAGCGATTTATTATTTCCTCGCCTAATAAACAAATACATGTCTAACTTGTGCTGGATTATTGTGGTGGGTTTTAAAAAAAGTCAGCATCCCAGATTAAACAGAAAACTTCCAAAAGATATAATGTGGTGGCTTTTTGTTCTAGCTCCTCTTTTGCTACTAATTGGTACTGCAATTGCTTTGTTTTCATTAGTTTAAGTATTGCTTTTCAGTTTAACATTTGAAGAGATTATTGCATTAGGACTGCAGAGTATGTTCCGTTGTCAGTAGCATGTTAAATACTTTGGATGTTTACTTTAGGAAGGTGTATTCATATTTTGAGTGAGATTGACAGTCTCACTCAAATAACAGTGACAATGTGATTTATATATTTATGGGCCATAGACCAGTCAGGAGTAGGTTTTCCTGGGAAGGCAGTGGAAGGAACTTGGCAGTCCTCAGAGATGGTTGTATAAGTATGTAGATAAGGGGAGATGCACCAAGGCTGATACCGCAGAAATTAAGCAGCTTTGCAACCTACATTTAAGTCCTCCAGGTCGGTCCTACTGTTACCCTGGGAGCCCTGGGACATGTTTCCATTCTTTTTCTGACTCTGTGGGTGACAGGACTTCCTTCCTCAGTTCAGTAATTCTTACGAGCTTGAACTCCCAAGAATTAAGTTGCACCAAAGCAACTTGGCTTAAAGAGGAAGTGAAATAAGAACCAAAAAATAAGAAAGCCGAAGATAAAAAGTTTCAGATAAATAAAATAATGCCAGCTGAACCATAAGTAGGCAAAGCAGCTGCCTGCCTGGCTGTGTCAATCTTAGGCTTGGAAATGAAAATGTGAAATGAGAAAAAGGGCTGAAGGTAAACTATGAGACTGACACGGATCAGAGATGAGCTCAAACAGGCACTTGTTAAGTATTTCAGGAACAGCATCAGTGGCATTTGAAAAAAAAAAAAAAAGCTCATGGCATTTTTAACCACTGTCTCAATTGAAATTTTTTATTGTTAAGGAGTGCTTTTTGAGAAAGCTCTTTGTTTCCTGGGTAGTAGTAGTTATTTATAGTCAACAGCAAATCACAAACCCCACTGAGTCTACTAAAAGAACTGTGACAGCTACCAAGTGGGCCAAGATCCTGGTTTGCATATGAGAGTGGATGATTCCCAATACTTCTACTGTGGGGAAGGGAAAGACTGTTTGATGAGAAATTTATGGAGATTCGTTCATAGTCCCTGTAGGAAAACTGCATCAGCCCAGGATTGGAGTGGTATGGATGCACCGATACCAAGCCTTGGACTGCATTTCTTAAAAACTGCTGCACAGAATCTCACTATTTGGTTTTGTGTCTTTATTTTATTTTTTTTTTTAATAGTAATGTAGTTAAGTATGCAGTTAATTCTTGTCTGCTTTAACCCACAATGCAGATAGCGCAAACAAGGCAGCAGAGAGAAACTGGCTCCTTTCCTATCCACTGCTAGAGAACACAGCCTAATTTTAGTATGTTTTAACCATGCAAAGACCTAAACAGATAACGTATGCTGTCGGTAGTGCGTGTTCAGCTGAAATGTTGTCTAGGAACTACGTCGGTGGAGCTTCCTGTTGTGTTGGTGTTTGTTCTGGCTGTGAGCGCATACTAGTCAAGTCTGTACTTCTATGTTACAGAGGTGTAGTAGACTGCACAGGGCAGCAACCTATTCTCTTACATCTTACCTCCCGAACAGAGAAGGTAGCTGTCAGCCCTTCTGACAACTGATGTTTGGCATAGGTGTCTACTGTTGTGTTCCAGTGTGATTGTTTGATCTGAATTTAGAAATTTTCTGTGGATGAGTTGGCACGCTGCCAAACCAACAAGCAGCCAACAATTAACTAGCTTATTGGAATCAGTTTTCAAAATTTGCCTCATAGTTGAACAAAACCTAGGATGATGTTAATGCACAGGTTTGAATGTTGTTAGTCACAATTAGATTGTTAGCACAATCAAATTTAAATCAGATCCTTCAAGTATATAGAAGTAGGAGTTGTGAAAAGATGCATCTATTTTAAGAGCCTTAAGGCATTAATCGAACACACTGCTTTGTCTATATAACCTCTTAATCTTTTAACCTGATTTTTTCAAAGGACTTTAGAATACAAACGTATAGAATGGCTGGAGGAGAAGCATGTGCTTACTCAGCGCATCACAGAGAAAGAAGAGAAATACAACCAAGTGAAGAACAAGCTATGTCGAGCTGCTGTTGCTCAAAAAAAGGCATGTTGACTCTTCCTTTATGAATGATCCAGCTCGTGAGAAGTTCAGCTTTAATTTGGCCAACTAGAATTGTTTTAATATTAAGAGTTTATTTGCAGTCTACTCTATATAAGAACAAAATATATCAGGTTTGTCAAGATTAGCATAGAAATAGGTTGAAGTGATAAGCAAAAGAATATTACAGCCAACAACTTTGTTATAATGCCATCAAAGATTTTGTGAGGCTTTTTTTGCATGCGTGTGTGTGTCTGTATATGGATATTTAAGAGGTGGACTCCTTGATTAGTAAGGATGATGTTTCGGATACTAGACAATGATGTTCTACTTTTCCTTGATGGAATATTGAAATATTATATCTTCTTCTAAGTTTGCTTTTTATGAAATAACTGGAAAGGAAAAGCTGATTAATTGTTTATAAAAGCTCAGGATTAATTGGCAGTTTTATACATTGGACATACACAGGTTATGAAACCTACCAGTAGCTCTTAAGGTTGTAAGAAATTGAGGTCAACATGAGGAAAAACAAAAAACAAAAACAAAGCATACTTTTTTTTTTTTGGTCATGTTTATACTTATTTATACATGGTCATTTAAAGAACAAGTTTTGTAATTCTCAAATATAGTTAGTGTTTGTTAGTACAGTTAGTCACTGACCCAACAAGTGACTGACAGCTGTGCATCTTTTAGTCACAGCTATGGATCACTTCCCATCTCTTCTGTTTCCCATCATCGGGATTCAGAACTTTCGAACAACACAGCACCTCTTCTTAAGGAAGGAAAATCCTAAAAACTCACCGCTTGAAACCATGTACATTTGTAGATTTAATTTTTACAGGATCTAATCTATCAAGGTGTTACTTAGCTGTTTGAAATGTCTGTTTGACAGAGAAAGACTCTCAATGATAATAAACAAAGGAGGATGCAAGAGAAACTAGAACTTTTGGAAGCCAAGATAGAAGAACTAGAAAAAGAAAATCAGGTGTTAAATAGGTAATAAACTTTGCTTTTTCTTGGCTTGAAAAATGATATATGCCCAAGATCTGACTTAAAAATACAAAGTATTTTTGAAGATACATGACACTTAGTTTAGTAACTGGAGTCCAGTCTGATGGCATTTTCAGCACTAGAATTCTTTGAATGGAGTCCATTTAGGATGGGCAGCTGAGAGCTTATAAGACAACTGCAGGGCTGTGTCTTTAGGAAAAAATAAAGGAAAAATATCTGATAGATGCAGTTGCAGGAATCCCTTCAAAAGAAGGAAGTGAAAAAGACTTCAGAATTGCGAGAGAACAATATTTAGCATCCTCTTTGAAAGACAAACTCTTTTTTTTTTTTTTCTTTCCTCTTTCTTGAGTGCCTACGGAGGGCTTGATAATATTTAATGTGGCTTGATAATATTTAATTTAATGTGGCTCCTGTGACTCACTAGTGTGAATGCTATTAAAAACTTAATTTATTCAATGTAAATTCTAATCTGTACTACAGCAGATACCTTAATATGTAGAGGGACTTTTAGATAGACATTTAGGCAGAAGAATATACACAGCTCTTCCACCTTCCAGTTCTTCTGGTATATAGTTTTCCCTCATAGGGATAGTAAACAGCAGAGTACTCGTGGAGAGGTGTGCTTCTGTGCTGGGGTAATAAAGATTTTGAGCAATAAGCAATCTCTTATTTTAGGCAGAATGTTTCCTATGAAGAATATGCACGCCTCCAGAAGAGACTAAAGGACTTGCAACGTAGGCACAATGAATTCCGGAGTTTAATTCTGAATCCTAACATACCGTCACTCAATCCAGTCAGTATAATGTCATCATCTGCCTTGCCTCCTGGTCTTGAAGTGTCCTTCCCTCTTCTTCAGGTGGTGATGTATTACAAGTTGTGAAAATAATAGCACAAAAGAGGGTACTGGAACAGTCCTTCATTACAGACTTCAGTCTTAAGGAAGGAGTATTTGATCTTTGAGCAGAGGAAGGAAACTTTGAGGAATGCTTCTAGTATTCCTCACAAGAAGAAGGAGTTCTTGAAAGATAAATGATACGTTATAGAATGTAACAAATGGGCAGTTTTAACCTAGTTCTCCATACTTTGTCCTTCTGAGACGCTTTAAATGGCTCCTTCTGGGCAAGAAATACCATAGTGGTGTTCTCACACCATGGTTTCATTACTAAAAAGCAGTATTGCTGCTCTTCGTTTCTTGTGTAGTTAAGAGAGTTTTTCTTACTCTGGTGAGCTTCTGAGGGTGAATATCTCTGGCTGAGGCTGACCAGGCTGACTACAGATTCTTGGTAACAGTGACCTCAGGTCTGCGTGCCTCTTCATTTGAGAGGAGGAACGCTTATGCATGTATTTCTTGCCGATGCTGTTCATCACAGACATCAGAACAATACCCACAAAACATTGAGGAGTAAAATTTAACAAATGAGGATATTTTGGACTTCACAATTTTTATTTTAAAATCATTAATTAAAGAAAAGGAAATTAGTGCCCATTTTGGTCCCTTGTAGGTGTGCAAACATAATAAAGCCACTTCGTTGTTGTTGTTGTTTTAATTTCAAGGAGGAACAGCATCAAAGAGAGCTTTCCCTGCTTCGCAAGCGGTTGGAAGAACTAGAAACCACACAGAGAAAACAGCTGCAAGATCTTGGACCATCTAGAGAGCGAGCAACGGTGGGTGCATACAGGGACTTGGCTAGAACCAAGAATGCTGGAGAAGGTGATGCACAAAGCGAGGACTCCAAAGGCTGTTAGTTTTCAGTAGCTTCTCCTTTGTACGTGCTTTTAATATTTTGCCAAAAACATGCTTGTATGTGCCTACGTAGCATAAAATATATTCTGCATAGTTTTGTATTTATTTTTGACAGGCTGTCATAAATTATCAAATATAATGGTTCAAAACAAAAGCATTGGAAGATTAACTACATTTTAAAATGTTTTCATATAAATGATGTAAAATTATTTGGAAGTCAAAACATAGGAAATAATCTCATCACCTGAAACTTTAAAAAACTTTTATCAAGGTTTGGGTTATGCTGACATTTAAAATAAAAATGAAAATAAATTTTTTTTGGTAAATCCTTTGAAACTTATTTGATAATATCCTCTTACTCCTTCAATGTAGAAGTTACTGTATCAGTGTGGAGTTTTGCAGGGTTGCTGTTTTGATTAACAATGCTGTAATCCACATTCGGATTGTTATTTCGAAGTTCCCAGGCAGACAGAAAGGATGAAATGAAATGTAGGAAGTGCTGGAAACTTTTATTGGCTACCCTTTACAATCTGCCTTTTGTATTTTTGTAATGGGAATAAGCAATAATCAGGTTTTTTAATATGATGTAGTCAAGATGAAGTATAATATAAAGTGCCTTCACATTATGAAAATGTAAGTTTTTATTTGTTGCTACTGTAATTTGTTTACTAAACTACAATTAAATTATTTATTCAAGGTTTAATGTATTTATTTAAACTTTTTTCTTCCTTCATTATCAGTTTATTAACAGAAACTTGTAAAGGATCAATTAATTTTTTTGACTTGACAGTGAAAACTGTCTTGGAAGTGTAGGAGTGATTTTTTCTGGTTGGTTGGTTAGTTGTTGTGTGGTGTGGTTTTGTTTGGTGTTTTTTTTTTAAATGCTGCAGTGAAAGTACGAGACAGTGTATGCAGTGCGGTTTCTTTTAATAGCTTATTGGGTATGCTTTATTACTACAGTCTAATGACAACTGATTAACTACGTTGCATATGGTGATACTGTCATTGATTCAACTTTTCTATCCAAAGGCTGCATTTTTGATTTTCCATGCAGTATGTAAGTATAAGGATTGTACTGTACTTTCTTGGGGAATTTGTTAGACTTCTCTGAGGAAAACAGTGTAACTATTAGAAGTAAGAGCAGCTACTTCTATTGTCTCCTGCAGGATTAATTTGGAAAAAGTAACTCTCTGTGCCTGAGCCAGCTTTGCCAAATGTAACGTGCACTAACACTTAACCAGTATATAATAGTTGCAAAGAGCTGGCATGCGGCAGCCTGGCGTTTCTGTCCCTGGCTCTGGTTACGTGGTCTTCAGCAAGACTTCATCTGATGTCAGGGGGCGAGTTATACAAACTGGGGAAGCCTTGGAGGGCAGAAAAAGGGTACTAGCAGGAGGAAGAATGATGGTTATCTACTGGTTTGTGGGCTCCCCTTCCCAGTCTGTCTCAGCTCCTTGGTTTTAATGTTATTTTAACAGCTTTTTAAAAGCATCGTCATACTCTCAGAGCCTTAAAGCATGAAGTTGTAGTGCGGCTCTGGTCTGCCCAGCTTCCCAGAGGTGGGAAGGCTGCAGGGAATCCCCCACCCCAGGAATCCCCCCCTGCCCTAGGGCCAGCTGCTGAGTTTCAGGCCAGTACCCCTCTGCCCCCAGCACCGTACCTTCCTTTTTTTTGTAGTTCCCAACAAATACAAAACTTTCACAGTGGCGGAAGTGGTTTGTAACACATGGTGCTGAGGCCAGTGGCTCTGCCTTGGAGCCTCGCAGGGCTGGAACGGCCGTGGTCCTCCTCAGCCAACGCCAGTCAGTGTCTTGCATGCTGTTCCTTGCGCGACCTTAGACCGCCACAAGCTGTGCTTGCTTTCTTTTAAACACTTTAAAATACACAAGTTAATCAAAATAACCTCCAAATGCATTTTATTCTAGATAAACCCTTACAAACACCAACATGTATTTGTCATTTGCACTTTTTTTTAACCATTCATTTTAAACAACAGGTTAACTTCTGTACAACAGGAATTACTTTACATGTTAGTAAGATCTGACTTTAAACTAGATGACTGCAAAATAATGCTCTGTAAGCTAGTGTTAGAAAATATACTGTTTGCCATAGTAGTTTGCCTGTAAACATGTGAAAATAAGTTAAAGAGAAGTTTGCTTTCATTTCGGAGAATGGTGTTAGAATTGTTGGGTTGCCGTCATACAGCTTTAGTCAGAGGTGGTTCTTTTTGTCCGTTTTAACAGTAACGGCGAATTGCAGATACGGAAGGTGTGCCAATGTTTTGTGTGCTGACCCAAACCTACCAAAAGAGCCACAATCACTTAATTATACTTCACATCACTTTGTGAGATCCACTCTATGGGTTACAAAGTCCCAGCATGACTTTAAATGGTTTACTAACAGAGTGACACTGTTTAGGAGGCTTGAATAAAAGGCAATAATCCTATTCCAGGCTGTAGACTAAGGCTACAGGGCCTGCTTCAACACATAATCTCTAGAAATCATTAAAGCTAGTGTAGCAAACAAGCAGTAGTACAAATACAGAATAGGACCGATTTTCATTTCCTCATCATATAAACACATACAGTGAAGTTCACAGGATCAGACCCACGCAAACAGATTATATTTTACAGCTTTCCAAGCAGAAACGTTGCGGGGGTACGGGGTGGTTTCTGCCTGTACAGAAGGTTACTGTTGAACAAAACTATCGCAGTTCATTCAAATGCACTGCCAGCAAACACCTGAAGTGGAACGGAACTGCTGAGATGTCTTACTGGAAAGAGTAATCTGCTCATGCCCTTCCTTTAATAGTAATTAAATTACTGTGCTTTTTTTTTTTTTTTAATTTATTTGATGTTGCTTTAAAATGTTAAGAATGATAAAAATCAAGCCCTTAAGTACAGGTATTCTAAGCTTAAGTGCTACTTAAGCCATAGTCCACTCCTTTAGGACAGAGGGCAAGATAGGTTAGGGTTGGGGGTGAGTTTTTTCCCAATCAAAATTAAACTTACCAAAATCTATTGTGCCAGGCAGAGAAGAGAACTGCTGAAAGTACTGCAACATTGTAGTGCAGTTTCCTGAACAAAGCCATACATTCCATCAAGTATAAAGTGTAAACTTAAGAGCAAGTGTAAGACTTTAAAAAAAAAAAAAAGCCATCACAGTATGGGTTGGTGGCTGCCCTCTTGGCTACGCAAGAGGTACAACTTGTGCAATCACATAGTAGGGAGGGGCCAGACCAGTAGGCAATGTTTGTGGTTTTGCTTTTTTTTTTTTTCACGTTAACAGGCGGCCTTGCTTCTACCAAAGCACGGTTAATGTTCGCCGGCACCAGCCGGCCGCATGCCAGGACACCGTGCCTGGTCCCGGCACAGCCCCGGCACAGGCTTTCTATACCAAACTTGGGCCGCCTCTGCCCTTCACAGCCCGTGGCACTGCCAAGGCAGGGGACAGCTCTTCCCTCTCCCGTGGGCCACTGCGCTACGCCGCTCGCCTCCCGTGGTGGATCCCTCTGGGAACGTGTGGAAACGTATCTCCGTCTCGTCAACACCTTACCTCAGCTCTAAGGGCAGGCAGCAGCCTTAGTTAAGTGTCTCCACGTGACCGAAGCAGAGCCCGGCGGCCACAAAATGTTTCAGCTCCGTAGCGGGGGACAGGACCGTGCTGGTGCGGTAGCAGAGCCGCGGCTGCTCCTCCGTGGCTGTGCACAGTAGCCACTGTGCCAGCCTCGTCTCAGCAGCGTGGCCACACACCTGCTTTCCAGCTGGGCTAACTTTAGCCATCAATGCAAATGTAATGGACAGCCGCCTTTTAAAACCGCCAAGCCTCAAAAAAACACCCCAGCAGCACTAAGGCAGTTAGTTACCCCCTCCCCACCCCCAACCCTAGCTAGCACGCTTGTATCAATTTCTCAGACACAGCCAGAGGTTACATACACCAGCCCTCCTGTTCTTACATATTAAACTAATCCTTTGTGTGGACAACCTGAAAAAAAACAACCCCAAAACGCTGGCTTTAGATCTGTGAGGCCCCTGTATACCCATGGCAAGACTGGCCAGGACTGTCAGCACTGATGCATCGGGGCCGATCGTGCGCCGGAGTCCAGGTTTGGGCACCAAAGTGCGGCCATCGCCAGCTGCTTCATCAAATCACAACGGTGTTCCGATGCGGTGCAGCTGCATGGAGGTTTCACACATGAAGCTGCTCACAAGTGTTTCACAGCTTATTTAAGGATGGAAAGGTAGAAATGTAAACACAGACTGATGCCAGCCTAGCGCCTTTCTCCAAAAGCCTCCCCGCTCCACCCCGCTCAGTGGTTGGCTTCACTTTGCAGGTGGAATTTCTAACCTCAGGAAGGTAAGTAAGTCAAGTCCTGCCATGGGGCATTTGGCCTTCAAACCTCAGACCCACTTTTTCTGCTAAACGCACTTGTCCTAAGTGTCACTTTGGTGCTGGTTTGTTTTTTTTTTCTTTTCCCGAACAGGAACCAGTGTATATTTGTCTGGAAGGAAGGAAACTGCAGCTGACCCGTATTCTGAAGCCGGAGCTCATCCTCACAGTTTGCCAAGGCTGCTGAAAGGATGTGGCAAAACATCAGCTTTCTCTCTTAAAAAAAAAAAGAGCTAAGCAACTTACAAGTTCACATGGGCAACTCTGACCTTGCAATGTGGTTTGCACATCTCCTGCAATCTTGTTTTTAAGTAAGCAGAAAGCTTACTTTTAGGCAGTATTGTTGAACCAAAAGGTACATGTGTTCAAGTACCTAAAAATGCTGGCCCAGCCAACACTAGACTCACTTTCGCTTTCACATGCCCACGTTTGAATATCTACCCCTGCCCGTACTTCATTCCCAAATGTAGATATTACTTGGAATGGTCAGAGTGGAGAAGAGTGTCCAAATGTTTCAAACCCTGTACATATAGTCAGTCAAAACAGTTTGGGGAGCAGCAGCGCTTATTTAAAATCCCCCACAGTGACGCTGTGAGTCAGTGCTCTGCTCAAAGCCATTTGCATTTTTTCTTTTCATCAAATAGCACTTTTACTTGCTGGAGCTGTTTCTGGACTTCTTCAAACCCCCGTTCTCGTTCAAGTTTGCTGACAATCTGTTAACAATTAGCAAAAAAGAGAATAATTTTTTTAGTGCTTATTTTACTTGCTGTTTTTAAAGCCTGCTTTTCTGCATTCCAACAACTAGTGGCAGAAAAATCCATCTGAATGCCTGCCTATATGTAAACATTCTATTCTGACTTGAACACTTTATTTTGGTAGTTTTCCTTTCAAGTCATTGTGATTACAGGATTTGCAACACTTCCACAAAAGAATGACACAGCCAAGCAAGAATACCAAAACAAATCCAACACATGCTCATCTCTTGATGTACAAGGCAAGGCCAGTGCTCCAGTTTTACCCGAGAGCAGATTTGCAAATGGTATTTTATTTCTCTTCCTCTGCCCTATAAACTGAGGGCAATAAACTGCTTCTCTTCCTCTAACTGGCCCACTTGGCACGGGCCCAGGTGATAGGAAGGAGCACTACTGCTGTCTGAAAACTCTTTGCTGGCAACTCTACAAAGTGACTGAGGTCTCAGCAAACAATGAATGAGGTTTAGCTGCTCCCAGTCAAAAGCCAGAGAGGGAAGAGCAGAGGGAGGGTTTTCTTCTAAGGATGGGGTAAGTTTAGCCAGTACTAGCTTCAAAAACGCAAAAATGGGCCCTAAGATTAGAAAGTGTTCTGAAGTCTCCTCTGTCAACAATTCTAATGAGCTTAATAAAGTGTAGTGCCATTCTGAGCATCATCCCAAGCTTTTTTAAGAGGCAAAGATTTGATGCCATCCCAGATAATTTGAGATATTAGAGACCAGAAGTGGTAAGCTAGCTAACGGGCGACTGAGAGCTGGATGATTACAGCAAGTGCTGATGCTGTGCTGCTGGGGATGAAAGAGAGAAAGGTCTGGTTGCTGGGAGACCCAGACAACCTGCTGCAAGCGGTAAGGAGGCCTTCAGGCAACACCCCCCCAGCTGGCTCTTATCTGCGTCCCTGTGCAGGCACACGCAGCCTCTGTCAAGGATGCTGCCGAGCAAAATGGAGTGGAGAATCCTATCATGCAAAGCGGAGGGCAGGGATTTTCTTACAAAGCAGCTTAGAGGTAGCCTGTGACTAAGTGCTTGCAGTTGAGAAAAGATTTCTTTTGTTAGCAATAGCAGGGACTGGAAGCTATAGCTTCTTTTCTTTAAGAGAAAGACTATTAGAGCAGAGCGTAAGAGGGCTGTGATGGGAAAGGGGCAGAGACCTCTTGCTGTAAGGCTGAGTGTGCCCCGTTGAGGTGTTTGTACTGACTGTTAAATCGAAAGGCCTGGTGCTACAGTCTAATCTGATTTCTGAATTGGGAGGGAAATGGAGCGCATGCACCGGAGTTGTGACAGGCATTAGCAGATACTCTGCACACACAGTAAAACAAGAAGTCTAGACTAGATAGGAACTCTTTCGAAACTGCACGGAAGATTTTGTTGCTACTGTCCCTGTGAATCAGAGTGGTGACAGTACAGGTGCATTTACAGACCTTTGGCCTGTGACCCCTCTGAGAGGTGGGGGCTCCAGCCGCCTCGGGGGCCGCACTGCTCTGGTCCCCCCAAGCTCAGCGGGAGGAGCAGCTGCGGCTCCGACACCGAGGGGCTGTCTCTGGAGTGGAATCCAGTAAGTCACACACCAGGCCAGCCCCTGGTTACTTTGTCGAGCCCAACTTTCCAGCCTGAGGCAGCAAGTTAACATTAAGGGGTTAAGCAGGAATAGCAGACATGCTTACCTCATCATAATATTTCACTACGTATTTGTAGATTTCAATCAAGGCCACTTTCTCATTAAATTCATTTTCATGTTTCTAAAACAGAAAACAGTTCTGGTCAGATAGTTCTCCTTTTTAAAAAACTTAACATAAAAGCAAATGAAGTTGCTGCTTCTCAACCATACCTTAGATTCCTGAGTTAGAAATTCTTCAACCTCTGAAGTGGTCAGTGGAGGCAGATCCCTGATGGCTTTATAGTACGCTTTCACCTCCTTCTTGTAGAGCGGAATGTCCTTAGCATAGAGAAGTTTATTTGTTGGTGCTTCCTTAAAAGAAAACATTTGAAGCCTTGTCAATTTTCACAGCACAGATTTCCTAAGGTTCCACCTCCACATAGTTAATTGCATCTAATTGTGTCTGTTCTCTGTGTGACTCATTTCTCTTTGCGGTGATTATATGCAAGGAATCAAGGTTATGAAATAAAGATGAAGAACAGACGCAGGACCTCAGTAACAGTGCATTGTGTTTCATGACAGTTGCCATATTATTATTTCTACTGGTATCAGGAGTGATGAACATTTGTCCCTTAGATGTAGTTTTCTTTCTTCCTTCCTCCTCACCCCTCCCGGGACCTGAAAGATTGTGAAAGCTGAACCAAAGGGCTTGAGGCCGATACCCTATTTAACGTACAGGATACAGCAGTGCTGTGGAAAGTTCCCCTAGGGTAACATGCCAGAGAGCCTTCCTAGATCCTGTCCTGGCAGAGGTTCCCCTGAAACTCTTTGGTCCCTACTACTCCTTTCGCTCGGGGGTTCGAGGGCATGGAGAGCTGACTGCCAGGCATGCACAGCCAAAGGGATTTATTCTTTTCCCCGGGGCTTCAACAACCCAGGTCAGCACTGACCTACCAGGCAGCGTGAGGCTCATCCGAGAATGTAAATGCTTATGTTTGTGGTAGGAGCCAAAGCCCCACCTGGAAACTGTGTTTTCAGAATGTAAAAGTGGGGGCTGGTAGTTTCCTGTCACTGCTCTAGTTTAAATTCTGGGGAATAAATGACACAACCATGTGATATCTTGTCACTACTGTTTCCACTGTGTGATGAAATAATTTAAATGTTTGTTTTCTAAGTGGCTAAAGAATGTTTTAGGATAAAATGCTAAAAATCTGAAAGTAAATACATTATAGTACTAAAAGGCCACAAGATGTTTACTGCATTGCAAACCTTTATCAGGTTTCAGCATCCCTTTTCACATGGCTAATGGGAGCTGTTGTATCAACAGTACTTCACATCGGATGTTAAGCACAGAAACCTAAGAGACCATTTGCAGTTTTTCCATCAAGTGATGTGATTAGTTTTAATTCATGGCACTTCACTCCTAAAATAAGTTAAATAAGCACATTATTTGTTATCTACGTTTAACAGATAAGCAGTTGGTTCAGAGCACATAGGAAATTAGTCCATTTTTATATGAGTTTTTTTTAGGCTAAAAAATCTCTAGCCTGTTTTTCCTGGTAGTATGAACCTGAACAAATGCTTTCTGCTTTGGTCCAAAGAAAAGGAAAATATCCTTGGGAAAAACGAAGCATTCCTGATCCCCAGAGTTCTGGACACTGTACTAAAGAGCTTTTGAATGTAAGATTTCTGGACTCATTGCTCCAGCAAATAATTTTGCATATAAAAACAGACCAGCTCATAGATGTGAAAGGAACTGTTTCAAACTTCAGAGCTCTTTCAAGTGTTCTTATATCTCCCAGGAGCTTACTGTGTGTTTTCTGCATATTGGTGTGTGGCAGACAAAATTTGGACTACTTATCAAATAACGTTAATACTTTTAAGACCGGTGTTTAAAAATTCTTTAAAACTTCCTTAAAATCTTACCATTTCCACCCTCTTCCACAAATTCTATAAACACATTTTGCAGAAACTAACTGCAGAGAAGACAAGCAGCAGTTAACTATCAATATGGCATTCTAGTAGCTGTATCTGACTACTCCAGTGAATTCTTCAGTCACATGAGATGGAGCAACAAGGAATGGAAACCCAGCTTAATTACACCACTGATAGTTTGGCCCCTAATGTCATCAGATCCAGGACTTCATCCCCTAAATCATTATACAGTTGCAAAAGACATTGCTTGAGAAGTTAGCAAAAGACTGGAAGGGCAGCATTACCTTCCCCAGTGTCTGTTCTGCTAGAGAAAAGGCATCCATGAAAGCTTGTGCGATTACAGACAAACAGCCATCTATATGTGAAGTCTTCTTAATATCAAAGACAAATTGTGGATTCTTCAGTATGTTCACCCAGAAGCGAAGAGGAAGACTAGAGAGAGAAAGAACAAGCATCTTTAAAATTAACTACTCAGGTAGCACAAATGCTTTAAAATGGCAGTTTAATTGCACTGCACTCATGGAAAGAAGCACGTTTCTGGGCTGCTTATTCACGTAAAAAACGGATCAGGGAACAAAGACTACAGAGCAAACACATCAGTTAGTCACCCTTCCCTCTTCAAATAATGCTCTCAACCTGCAGGTACTTCTTTCTGAGTGTGAAGTCAGTGTGCAGACTTTGAAGTCCTGGAAGCTATGGTGGTTTGTATCAGTATCCAATCAATATGCTAAAATTACTAGGATCCACAAAGCCAAACCACATCTTCACCCAGACATGCCAAAATCTTATTCTTCTGATCACAGGTGACTTGTTCCATCTTTGCAACATTACATTTTCAGAGAGTGCATGCACTCCTGCGCATATCATATAGGCATACCTGTTGGTTTTCCATATATGGACCACATCAGGGTCAGTAATTTTTTTGCTCTCAGCCTGGGCATCCAGAAAGTCAAAAAAGTACTTGATGGCAACGGGTGCTTTATTGTTGGGTAAACTCCAAATGCTCCTAAAGAGCTTTTCAACAACTGAATGAATTGCAACCTGAAAAGTAAGAAAATGAATAGTGCTACTATTACACAAGAGAAGAGTAGGATTTCTTGTCTCAGAGAGCTGAGCTTGCCGCAAGGCAACCACACACAGAAATTACAATACGCTTGTGGTAAACATCTAGGCCATAGGTTATTGGCAAACAAGACAGTCAATAACAAAAATGAAACTACAAATACACCATAATGAGCTGCTTTCAAATGTCACACATCCTATCACTTCAGGAGAATTGTGGTGAACTTTGTGATAAATCGTAGGTGGAAGGAATCGCTCGTTCCAACAAAGACAACATCAACTGTTTGGATACTGTTGGCACCCTTGGTAAAGGCATTTCGAACTTGTGACTGGAAGAGGGAGGTGAGCAAAAGGAGTTTAACCAGTTTTCTAGGGCACTGGTCTTTGTGGTGCCATCTGCGACACATGTTGAACACATGTGCTCATCAACACTTCACAGTCAAGTGACTGTGGCGCTCGATCTAATTCTAGGATAACAGCTTTGGGTGGCATACAAAGACACTAGTATTAGAGAGAAGAACTGAAACTGGGTATTTCTGATCCAGAAGTGAAGCTATTTGGCTCACAAAAGCAAGGACTTAGTTACTGATGGACTCACTGACATCAGCACAGAGTATTCATAAGTAGAGGCAAACAAAGCAAAACGCTGTTCTGCGTTTTTTTTCTTCACATCTGTTCTGAAGCTCAGTTCAGCCCAATCTTCTCTCAACGAGAAGGATTTAAGTGCATCCCAGGGCCTCGATGCGCTACTGGCCAGTTCATTTCACGTGGTGAACGCTGCAGTTGTGTCTGTGTGCGTGTATGGGTGAGGGAGACATGGTTCGATGCAATTTCCTTTAGTGCACGGCATATCATGGGTGGAATTCCACAGTGAAGGATATCATAGCACCGTTGTTCAGACCACTATCCTACTTCGGAGAAAGAGATGATTAATTTAAAGCCCTTTAAAAGGACTGTTTCTTAGAGCCTGATCTTTTCTTTTGTACTTCAGTCTTCCACCATAAGATATTACTGGTTTACTCCAGCAATTCCTAAGGGCTTATTTTAGTTTCCACAGCTAATGAGAAATGACCAGTCTTCACTCTCACTTTGGGTAGTGTCCCAAATTACTTCAGATGCTATCAACAATCTAATTAAATAATGATTGATAGATTTTTAAATGCAAGAAGCCCACAATCATCATCCCTTCAGGGCTCTTGTATCGCACAGCTCTCAGTGTTGTGCACTGATTAATATTTTAAGTATTATGCTGTTGCAAAGAGTTTTTATAACCCTTTTGAGTAAGTCAGAAACAAGATGACATTACTGGAGGGAGTGAGCAGGGCTTATTCCTAAGGAATGCACATTGTATAAATAAGGTAATTGTATTATAAATCCTAAGGACCTTGTTTTTAAAATTTATGTAGTTATTTTGTATGCTTAATTTGAGACCCTAAAAGATTATTTCATTTCATGGGCAGCATGTTGTGAAACTCAGGCCTTGAAAGTTGTCTCTAAGCTGGGCAAACTGTAGTAGAGGGTGAGGAGTTTGTTGACTGAAAGCTGTCTCTCCAAGAGGAATCGTTCTAGCTCTATGGGACTCAGTGGCAAAACTCATTTTCTGTAAGCTCAGTAACTACCTTTTTTCTTTAACCTGAGAAAAAAGGTTGTGCTTACTGAGGAGATAGAGAGGGCAAGTAATAGACAATTTTAGAACTCTAGCATTAGAACACGCGAAATGTATCTATCACTGCAAATGGTTATAATCCATAGTTAGCACAGTCATTTTTGTAGGCTACCTTTTTATTTAACATTTGATATACATGCAGGAAGTCTGCGTAATTTCTGCTTTAATTTCTATTTCTGTTGTGCCAAACTAGCCAAGCCTAACATCAGCCCTCCCCCAAAATAAGGCTTTACAGTTTACCTTTGTTGACAGAAGCTTTGTCAGATACATTTCTTTCACTTTGAATTTTTGCTTTCCTTTGTGACCTGTTCCTTTCACATCTTTGTTTGCTTCAGAGTCTGGTAAAATCTGTTGTGAAGAGATTAGAGAGATTACGCAGATACAAATACAGCTTAGCATTAAATCTACCACTTAACAGTGTAATGACTGAACTCACCAAATGACAGTGTTCATCGGAGTACTCCACATCTAAATACCAGAAAGCAGAGAGCAAACAGGCATTAATGAAACACACAGCTACAAGCTTGTGAATTCTGCTGGGCTCTGGGCAGGGTGCATGCCAGGATGCCGAGCAAGCAGGCTGGGTGTCATGCTTTCCTGCCTGCAGCGTGGGGGAAGCCTCTAAGAAATGCACAGGTCCTGGTTCACCTCCCCAGTGCCAACCTGTAGCTCAGACCACTAAGCTAGGGCATCATCATCTGCTGCTGGGGTAAGCTGGTAGCAAATCGCAGCTCCTCTGAAAGGAGGACAACAGACAGCAGATGAGACGATGGCATTGGTTTAGTCTGTAAGAGCACTCAGTGCAGGCTGGCTGAGGTCAGGCTTGAAAGCAACGGCTGAGAACAGACAACCCTGGTCTTGCTGAGGGAGAGAGCAATGCCATCCCAGGGACTTGCACCTCAGGGACACATCTCTCCTAACTTTAGATGTCCACTTTGATGGGGAGGTGAATCACAGGCTAGGAGCGTCTGTTTCTGCCCAGGGGCTGCAGAAAGTCCACCTTCCCCAAGCCACCAGCTGGGCTGGAGCAACCTACATCACAGGGGTAGGTGAGATGAACTGACCCCTTCTAAGCACCCTTTAACTCTTGACCTGCTGTTGAGACAGCCGAGTCAAAGTTTTCAGAAACACTGTCAAGAGAATAAGGAAAATTCCAAAACTGTGGTTTTGTGTTATGCCAGGGCATGCTCCCTGTGTTGGTCTCACCAGTCAGCACTTTGTGTCACCTGGGCTTCCCTGCCCTGCTTTCCTGCCTGTGAGTCTGTATCTTTAAGCATTCATTTGCTGAGGACTCTAAGTCCTTCTGTCCTTCTTTCCTTTGTCTTCCTCCCTCCTCCTAGGCCCACTGTACCTGCCAGAGGCCCAGAGCCAGGGTAACATGGCTCTTCATTTGGCCCAGCTATATCAAAGTGCCAAGTTTTCTGACCTCCTATTGACCAAGATACAACCTGTCATAACTCAGCTCTCTGCATTCCCAGCCCATTCTCCACGAAAGATTAAATAGGTTGCAGTCCCTTTGTTACCTGATCGGGTATTTGCCTTCTTTTTAAAGACTTTTATGGTTGCTCCATTTGAAATCTGAAAGCAAAAACAAACATATGCTGAAACAAAAGTGTCTACAATTCACGAAACCCTCAGTTTCATTTCCTCTGTCCTTAAGTCCGTGGCAGCGCAGGAGCTTGCCAGCCCGCTTTGTTCCCACCATGGTGTGCACAGCTCTCAGCAGGCAGCCAGGGCCAGGCTTTCAGGCATGGGCAGCAGTTGCAGTTTATTAGCCTTACCTGGCAAGGTGGGAAGGCAGTTCTTCCGACAAACTGGCCTTTCAGACTTTTCCCTTTCTTTGGTTTTTCTGGTTCGGCCCCTATTTGGCCATTTTTGTTTTCATGTACTGCTTTGTGCTGCTTCTTAACCTAAACGATTCTACGATTCTATAATTCTTGCACCCACCTTTCTACAGATTGCCCAGGTTGAATTCTCTGGCTCCAGTGCAATAGGATCTTATGGGAAGGTGAGGCAGGGAGGAGAACACAAGAATGATTTCTCTTCAGCCCCCTTTCTTCCAGCTCAGTCCAGTTCCCCCATGCCTTACGGTGGGGCCATGTTGAGGGTCTAGCCTGGTGCTCCCAAGAACTATTTTCAAACTGAGCAAAATATTTACACCCCGTGGACTGTAAGGTCAAGATCTGTATCTAGCTACCTTGGGATTTCTAGTAAAAATCTACCCCCTTCCTTCCCTGAATTTATAGGGCTGCCAGGATGGTAACTATTATCTTTAAAAGAAACTGGCAGGTCATGCTTTTATTGTCAAAGAGTAACTCAAAAACGGTTCCCACTGAGAACTACACCACTGCTCTGCTGTCAAATGTTGGGTCTTGCCAAGTGCTAGTGTACTTCCCTCTATAATTACAAAAACAACTGGCCAGTTCTAGGAAGGGATCTTTGCCAAAATAATTTAAGTGTTTTTTAAACCTTGGCAGCCAGCCTTGTGTGAGAAACCAGTTTAAACATTAAGATACTCTATCAAAAGCTGTGTCTTGTGCCAAAGAAATCTGCACTTACACTTGCTCCTGGAAAGTAAATGCAATCTATTTTATAAGTATGATTTTTTGCAGTGTTTCCATTTATCATACAGTGTTTCAGAGCTCTTTCAGATAACACAGAGCACTTTAAAATGACACTGCAAGTAGGAATATGCTCTAAGGCTAGCTTGTGAGGTGACACAAACACCTAGAGAGTCCTCCTACTTGGCCCTGAAGATAGGTAAACAGGAACAGGGCTACCCAGCAGCTTACCCCCTCCCAGAGCGGTGTGGGCAAAACACTGCTTCAACTCCCTCTCCAAGAAGCAAGAGAGCAGCTCAATGCTGAAGTGTGTTGGCTCCTGTCCTGAGGGAGATGGGCAGAGCTTGGAGGAAGAACCGTGCTTCCCTCCAGGAACCAGAGGCGTTGGTGCAGTGCAGCCATGATCCAAGCCCCTACTTCAGGTTTTATTTCTGGTACAAATGATGCTTTTAGTGGAAAAAAAAAAAGTGGAATATGCTTTCCCTTTATCATTACTGCAGCAGACATACTTGCTGTTTCTTTCAGTGTGATCCAATTAAAAAAAAAAGCAAGCCCTTATTTTTGTGTCCTGCTGCCTAAATAAATTTTCACGGTGGGCTGCTCCCATGGGCACCTCAAAACACCTTTGTCAGCTACGTTACTGAGGGGGACAAACAGGGACAGGGGAGATCTGTTCAGATCCACACAACATGGAGTACAGCTACTTTGCAAAACAGAAGATGGAATAGTGTGGCTCTATACCTCTTCCTTGTTCTCTGGGCTCCCTGTCCTCCCTATAATCCAGTTCTTGTCAGTGAGCTCTCTGGATCACGCATTCAAATTCGCTCTCTGGGACTGTGCCTGCTCCTGGAATGCGCGATGCTGCTACAGGTTGAGAAATTGGAGATCTGTGACTGGAGAGCAGATCTGAAAGCGGTTCTCCAGCTCTCTTCTTGCATGGGAAATAGGACATCATGATGTCATAGGACATCATCCATAGGACAGCAACTTTCTTGTCAAGGCTTATGGTTATTCTCATGCAAACCATAGTGCAGACCTCATAAATAATCAGATCAGTAACCCTACTAGGAGCAAAAAATTAAGAGCAAAAGGAGCACAAAGTCAGAGACACATGAAAGTCTAGTAAGAGTACAGTGAATTTTTTTCCCTTCAGAAACACCACACAAAAACTCAAACATCCCCTACTTGTGCATTTTAAAAATCAGTGTAGAAACTAATGTCTGCTTTTTCAAAAGTCCCTGGTGATTCTGGGACCTTTACACCACAACCCTCAAGCTCCAGTATCTTAAAAAGATTTGATAGTACTTCCCAGTTTCAAAAATCTGGTTATTTTCTAGCATTTAAGCCTGGCAAACAAAAAGAAAAATTCAGGCTTGCCACAAAACTCTAGGCATTATTGAAATGTACATTAGAATTCCTCAGGCAATGTTACTACTCTCACACTGTGTATGCAGTGTTCCTTTTTCTTGCTAACTAGACACCTTCACAATCCTTTTTGCATTAATATGCATACAAGAAAATAAACTAGATATGCTAATGCCTGACACTCGCCACTAAGCCACTGCCTAAAACGCCACTAAGCTTCTGCCTAAAATGTACATTATTTTGTCAGTGTCAGAAAAAGTGAACTAAAATATCTAGCAGAGATACCCAGCACGATTTCCATAAGGCAGCTGCTAAGCTATAATTAGTGTAGTTACAGCTTTGCAAAAACAACTGAACCTCCAACCTAACTTGCATCTGCCTGTAGAAACCTCAGACAAAAACAAGAGCTGGGACAAAGATACCAGAGATGACAATGACCAACTGGAGCAGACTCATCTGCCATGAGGTATGGCACCCATGAGCTCAGGAAGTGCAAAAAGCTGCCAGTTAAAATCAGGGAGCACTTGCAATAGCTGCCTGTGGTAAGAAGGGTGGGTATTATCGCATTAGACAGAAGTTCAAACATCTGATCAGATTCAAATCTACGTTGACCTTTGCTGCATAGATTCTGACTGCAACACTGCAATGTCCTAATTTGTACAAAATCTTTACAAGTGGAGTGGAGGAAGTCCCATGTTAATCTATACACAAAACTCAAGAGAGGCACAGGAAAAGCTGTATTTAAGACACTGGATGGTGACTCAGGACATCTGGGTTCACTGCTGCCTCCCCAGGAGGTACGGAGAGCAACAAACGCCTACAGAAATCTGTAAAGTGAATCCAAATGAGCTTGCTCCAGACCTGAGCAGCCTTGTGCTCTGCCCAAGCTACAAACAGTCCTGCTAGTCGTCTTTGTTCCTCTCTGTGGATGGCACTGTATTTGCTCATGCAGACAGCAATGTTCAGGGCTGGCTCAGGTTTCTCAGCACCATACTGCATTGCATGACACCGACCTACACTCATCAGCAAAACTTCTAAATAAATAAAAACTGATTATCATGTTAAGAGCCAGGCTTTCAAATTCAACAACGAGGCACAAAGAAAGCTCACCAAAAGCACTCAGCATACTAACCTCATTTCCAAAATCTACCTGTAAGCATCAAAATGTGAGCTACCATATCACCCGAGGCCAATCATCTGTTGCACATTTTACCCCAGCCCCTCAGCCTCTGACTAGTGCCAGTAGAAACTCCTTAGACAGGCAATGCTGCTTGCTATCTTTTGCAATGTGCTACACCCAGAAGGGCTCTGCCACCAGTTGCAGCCTTGTGTGTTGTTGCAATGATGGACAGATTATTGCAGCATTGAAAATGACAGGTGCAATTGGAAATGGAGGGGAAAACTTGTGGTACAAGTGGTGACAGTAGGTGGAAGCAAAAACAGAGAGAAAAAGGGAAGACGACTGACACGGGAGGTCTCAAAAGAAGAGCAAGCAAATGCATCAGTCCTTTTTTATTCTGACTCCCAATGAGCTTTCATAAGTATCACTACCACCTGTTCAGATAATCAAAATATGAGGTGGGAAGAGGTAAACAATTGCTCATGGTGCAACAAAACCTCAGCAGCAGAAACTAGAAAAGACTCAAGGCAATGTTCACAGCTGGAAATCAGGTGTTGCTTTAACTGAAATGCTCAACAGAAGTAACAGTTTACCTGGTATGCTTGAACCAAGCAACCCTGCAACAAGCAAACCTCTGAAAAGTAACAGAAAACACATGACTCATTGGCAAGAAAGTTGTGTGTCACACATTTTCCTTCTGTTGACGATGCTCAGCTATCTCTTCAAGATTTTGATCAATCAAGATAATTCTATGCAGACAGCATTTGGGAGTTGGGGAGAAACTGCTTCTCGATTCATTGGTATGGCTTCCGTGCTTACCTCGTAATGACCGATGGTATTTAGCTTCCTTATCCCATCCTCCATCACCTCTGAGGAACCATCAATATCTAACAATTCTCTTTGCTGCTCCTCAGACACAAGTTCTGCAGTATGACAGCAAGAGAAAACAATTACATCCCAATGGCATTCTCACTGTACAGATGTTTGTAAAGAAAAACAACACCTGATTATTTTTGGACCAGTGGCTCCCAACTGAGCTGTTTCTCTGTCCTTGTGCTAGGTCACATAAGAGTGGTTTTGCACTCCCACACTACAGATTCCTTATCTGGGGTGACAGCCTGGGTGGCTTCCATTACTGCAGGCTATTGGTGCCTCACTCTGTGTTGGTCAAAGCAGAATTTTTGGAGGTGCTTTCACCTAATCTAGCTAGTTACACAAGCGTGGCCTGATGTTACGGGCACGCTGGGACTTGAAGAAAGGTTTCACAAGCTGTACAAGATTCACATAGTATTTAAGGGTGGTCAGGTACTGGTGGTGGATATAAACATCAGATATGAATGTAAATTATCATCACTTGCCAACATAGCATCTGAGAAGGTGAGGAAATATCAACACCTTAGGGAGCAAGTCCAGGAGGTGACAAATGCCAACAATGTAGTTTGTTAGATTTCCTACTGGAGCATGTGGGAAGTGGTATGGTGGCAACTACTGACTTTTATCTGACCTTGGGCTCTTGAAAACCCAACAAGGAAAGGCAGCTCAACTCATCTGCTGGAGCGGCTTTACTTACATCTATAGATACTGTATGTATCTTTGTGAGTCATATGTGAACTATTATATGAACCTAATCTGACTGTAAATAAACTATATTTGTGGGTTCTCCTGATCAACGCAAACGTAGGCCTGTTGGAAGGAAGGGCAGTAGGAGGGATAATAGGTAGGGACTAAAGTACTTAGTAATCATGATGTGTCATCTTACCTGCTGACAAAATTTATCAACCAGCTGTACTTAGGTGGACAGGCCACCTTACTTAGAAAAGGAACAGATAAATTAGACATGTTCAATAAATAACATGCGTTTGTTAACTGCATGCTGAAGCCCACGCAGAAGCGAAGCAGACGTAGTTCCAATGTTCTAACTGGTAGCATAAATGATCTAGTATTTCCCTAGAAATTCCTTACAAAAACTATGCTCTGCCTAAATGCTAAAAAAATCAAAGCCAAAGGTAGGATTTCCTAACAAGAAAACTCCACAGACAGACCAGTGAACTCCATGAAAATATAAAACACAGTGACATGCTCTTACCAAGACCAATTTCATCCATCTGCAGACCATAGAGAAAGCCATTCTTATTAAGGAAAGCCTGAAGGCTCTTCTCCTTGGCTTGGCCTATGGTGTCACAGTCCAGAACATTAACTTGGATAGTTTGACAGGCATCTCCACTCTCATTTTCTGGGATTTTTTCAAAGATAATGTTCACTGTCTGGGGAAAGAAACACATGTTATTCTGACTTACAGGGAATACCTGGCATGGGAAACCTACAAACTCCTGACAGCATATTTTCAGCATATTTATTATTAAAGCTATTTCAAACAAAGATTATTTTAATTAATTACACAATGAAGCATTTAGAATTCCTCATGTCTGAAGAATCAAAGATATATAGCTATATATTTCCAAAAGTGTATTTTGTATTCTGCTTTTGTGCAAATCTATTTCAGTGAATTACCAAAAAAAGACAGGACACCAGGAAGAATCACAATGCATGTTCTAAAAAAAGCATTTTATTTAAAAGGAATGCCTTTAAAAGCAAAATGGTAAGTGACTAGAGATCTGATAAGGTTGCTCAGTAAGTCGTCATGGTAAGCATGATTGATTTTGACTGGATAGGAATCAGTGTTAAAATGCATATTTGCACCAGCAGATCATGCCGAGTGCCTTATATCATACAAAAAAATACACCTCCCCTGGCGACATCAGTGTCTGTCTGCATACAGCTGTGTCTCTAGAGGCAGCAGAGACAGGGCTACTGCAGAAGCAGTGCAAAGGGAAAGCATGCTGCAGCAGACAGAACCTAAAGTGGTCCAGATCTGCACAGAAAAGTGTGATTTATTCTGTTAGTCATTACTCCAGGTCAAACACCCACACAACCTGCCCAGTTACAACACCCCTGCCCTTTAGCTCACAGCTACTCTCAGCTGGGACACAACTCATCTGCTAGGCTGCACACAAGGTGAGCATGGGCTAGAGGGAGGTGCCAGTGAGACTGGGTGACCATGTCCAGGGAATGTTTTCAGTCAGGTCTTATTTCTGGTGATGTCAGGCAGCTCAGCTGCCAAAAGGCAGGGAAAAAGGGATGAGCACAGAATTGCTAGTGCCAAACGATAACAGCAATCATTTCCAGTGCCACAGCCTGCTCCTTGCAGAGAAATCACTGTTCAGCTACATGGATACAGATGTTCTGCTGGAGATGCCTTGGGACAGACTTAAAACAAGTGTTGTAGGTGCTGGCACTTGACCGCAAGTGGCAAAGGAAAACCTACATACTCGAACCATTCTGGCTCTTGGACATTTCTGGTATAATACATATCTTTTAACTGAAATGAGAGGACTGTGGGTATGACTCAGTGAAGGAGCTATCATTAAAAGAGGAAGCAACTAAAAAAATTTTTTCTCCCTGCTGTCATGTGAAGGAAAGAACTTCTGTCCAGGTTGCTGAAGGGACAACTTTTCTCTCTTCTTAGAAAAATTGGTAGTTATTAATAGTTGTAGAATGCTATTTTCTGCTTTATTACCCAGCAAGAGTGGAAATTATGACACACTGGTGGTGAAAAAAAGTACTCCAATGAGACAGAAATTAACTTTACTGTTTCTACAGAATCAAGAAGAGTATTAAAAACAGGGTTGCAAAACTATGAAGATCAGGATTCAACAAAGACTAGGATGTAACTGAAGTCACTGAGAATAACTTAATCAGGACACTGAGATGTTTAATTGTGAGGAAAATGAGTCCATGGAAAGGACAGACGGAATGGAAGAGGAGGGTATGTGGGAACAGTGCCTGCAGAAGGAGAAGCAGACTGGATGCCATGCCTCAGGTTAGGATTTCATGCGGAAAATTAATAAAAAAATATATTGGCACAGGAATGAGGGAGTCATGCTTGGTTAGGCCCACAGACCAACTGAACAGACAGTAGTCCTGTCCTTGATTTTGATTGCCCTGAGGTCATGGTCTTGTAGGATAAAAATGTGGACAGAGACTAACTGTATTTTGTCTTTGGAAAACTCATTTTAATCAAATTCTTTGTCTCTTCTAGTCTCCGAACTGATCTTTCTGGAGTAGCTACTCACACTTCAGCTGATGTTGATTTGTCTTTACATCCTTGGAAGCATTCCTTCCTTTAGTTGATCTTTCCTCCTAACATTATTCCTACACTGCAATATTCATGTTCCTGCTTCTCCTTCATTTCCTCTTTCTTTCAGACTGTCAAGAGAAACTGTCTTTTTCTCTGCTGCATTTCCTTTTCAGCACATGCTCTCACACAGATTGCACATAAATGTGCAGCCTCTTCAATTATTAGCATGTGAGAGTCCTCCCATCCCCACTCAACTCATTGTCGGATGACAGGACTGTAAAAAGAGAGCAGCAGTCCTTTATGCAGGTGGAATACAAGTCATTTATGGACTTCTTAATCAAAAGTATCCACAATGTGAGGAAAATAACAACACTTGATGACTCAAAGAAGTGGTCAGATGGGAAGAAATATTTAAATACATAAAAGTCTCTAAACCAAGAGAGACAGACAGTTTTGCTGATATGATTTCCTGCAGAGGTTAATCTTAAGTGATGAAGCAATTGATGGGGAGCTAGGAAAGCCAATTATTATTAAGTCTTCCCTCTGTAGCTGAAGTTTTCACAAATCAGATTCAACCTGTCTGACAGCACAATCCCTGGCTTTAGAAACCATTAATCAGAAGCTGACAGTCACAATCACTGCATTTAGACACAAAGTGTAGAACTGGAAAAAGAATCAGAAATGACTGTAAAATTATGAAAGCCTTTTTATGATCAGCTCTGAAGGTCAGAAAACATTTAAGAGAAATCACAGGAGGACACATGGAAGGCACGAGGAAACATCATCAGGCCCTTTTCTAAGCTCTCTCACTTTGCAAAGGAAACGAAAGTACAAGATAACTTAGGGAAAGATTCCAGAGGAATTATAGCACATGTGGTTCTACCTAGTAATATCTAGGGTTGAGACTTCATGCACTAGAAATTAGTGATTAGCAACACAAAGTCTCAGTGCTTTTCAGCAAAGGCTCAACACAGGTTGCAAGAATTGTTAAAGGCTACTTAAGGACAACAATGCAAGCATCTTGCAACTACTTGTATAGCAACTAGCTTGGAACCTAGCTAAAAGACAGGAACAAATTTTAAAAACATTTTTTCACTCATGCAGTGACAGAAATAACGACATTTGAAGACAATGTTTGCAGATGGTTTTTCAGATTTGTAGTTTTCTTGAAAATGAATTTCAAACAATGAATTATTTATTAAAACTATTAATAACCATAGCAGATAATAAATGAGATGTGGTTTAGTAAAGAAATGTGATAATACTGTATTTTCTTAGAAGTGAAGAAGAATTATCTGGGATATTCAAGGGCTCTTATTCATTACCCTGTTCTCTATTCAGCTATGCATCTGAACAAGGCATATTTCCATTTCTCAGACAGACTGAAAAAACAAGAAAAACTTTTGATTGGTAAAAGTTAGAGAATTTATGTAAAGGAGACAGTACAATGATGTACAGCACAACAAAATTGCCTACTCTCCTGTCTCCCAGATTATGAAATACAATAAACAGGAAAAATCAGATTGATTGTATGATCCTTCTGTAGGAGCCAGAACAGTTACCATGAAGAGCATAGCTAACAAATTGGCATAGAAAATGTTACAGGAGTTAAATTTAGGTTAGAGGGGCACTACACAAAGCAAGGGTTATACTCTTGATGCTACAGTATGATACTCAATCTGTATCTAATTCAGAAGACTCTCCTGTAGCCAACATCTGCACTGCTCGCTTCCTAGCGAGGGTTGTTGTGTCCTTTTCTGCTGACGAAAATCCCCACATGTCACATGCTTTTAATAGCTTCCTCATCTCTCACAAATTGTGTCTAATAATACCAAAACCATGGCGTCTTATTAAGAAATTGGGTTCCCTGTCTCTGCTTTACTCCCTTACAGCCCTCCCACTTCTTTTAATGCCCTTCTTTTAACTCATAAAGCTTTGCTTCACTTTCAGTAAAAGGCTGTCAGCTGAACACGTGAATTAGATCATTTCTTCCCATCTAAAAATGCAAACTCATTTCAGCAAAGAATTCAACAGCCCAAATCCCTTTTTTAAAATAAGCAGTGACTATTCAAAAGAATGCTGGAGCACCAAGTCTACCACATGAAGAGGTCTCCCCTGGTTTTCCACAGGAGAGATTCCACCGAAAACTTCTCCCATGCCAGGCTGACATTGTGTAGCTTTTCTATCTAAAGTGAAGCACTTCAGTGAAATACTAACACACAGCTGTGCACCATGCTTCTTCATCAGTCATTGAGCAAATTATCCACCGAGGGGTGCAGCTGCTTGTCTGCCTGTGAGAAAGCAGGCTTGTTTCTTCAGCCTGCGAAAAGGCTCCACGACACATCCAAGTCTCTTTCAAGGCAGTTTTATTTCTCAATACTCAAATATAAGCACAGCATGAAACCACAGAGCTCCTCAGCTCATACTGGACCAGTGCTTTTAGAAGCATCTTTCCTTCAATTCCTCTGCTCAAGTATTTACTTCAGTAGCTCATTTCTGTTCAATATCTGACCCCTTCCAGCAGAGAAGGGTAACAGTAGGGGGTTGGCTAGTCCCAAGGTTGGTGGCCTTTTTAAATAAGGCATGGGGCCCAGCCAAAGACAGCTCTAATACAATTCAAAACCAACACGTTTCTTAGTTCTCTTTTCCTCCTGTTATAAATGGCCTGAATTTTAGAAAATCTCTCCTTCTTTCTCTGTGCCCAGTGCTTCCTCCTTGTCCTGCCCCAAGAGTTTATCTGCATAGTGGTGTGTTCAGGAAGAGACCTGTGGAGCTCCCCCTGATCTTTAGGAGCCTGTCTGTATCCTGCTGTTATTGGTTTGGAACTGAAGTCCCAATCCTGAAAGGACAGATTTCCATGCAGAGTGTCTACACCCTTGTTTGTGCCCTGCCACTGATTTGAGAGTTGAACTCCCTATCAGATGCATCCTTGCATCTTCAAGGGCCTATATAGCTTAAAAATCTGGACACTGAGTGTCTCCAGATGTGCTTCAGTATCTTTCTATCACCCTCTCTTTGGCTGTGTTTTTATACTTTGCTCTGGACAGGTAGATTTTAATGTACTGCTATTGTGGGGCTGTGGAAATGGGCAAAATAAAATACCAACAAAATACTGCAAGAGTCAGAACTGCAGTGAGCAAAAGTGCAAATGCATTTGAAAACTCAGCTCAGAATTTATTCCATTTAGAAAACAAAACCTGCAATCCCTTAGGCAGAAAGAGAAAATACTTGGTTCCCTGTCTGTACGCTCACAGGTCCTGCATGTCATTGCAGTGCATGTGAAGTGGTATTAGTGAGAGAAGAAAAGCTGACTCCTTCCACTTCAGCATCCTGTTAAATGCTGTTCTTGAAAACGTGCACAGCTGGCCTGCTTCCCCAGCCCAGAAAGGCTCACTGTTCCACCTAAATCTCTTTAACAGCACAGCTTTAGTTTCCAGCATAAATCTTAGACAAAACACCAAACAAAACTGTTTCCCTGTCCAGCCAGAGCTAGAGTCCTTGGGCTCCATCTCTGTAATTTTACTGCAGGATCCTCTCTCCTTGTCTGATGGTTTTAAAAGGGAACATTCAGCCACTTCTCAACTAAAAGTCCAATAAACTGCTGGACAGCGGGGAAAGCTGACTTATTAACCCTGTAACAGTATCATTATCTCCTATTTAAAAGCAGGAATACGAAGTACAAAGGCAGCAAACAATGCCTGAGAAAGGCTATCTGCCCTCTCACTTCCTCATCCACCTACAGACAGCCTTCCCCACCGACAGCGAGTCCTTTAGACCACTTCCCCTCTCTCCTCTTTGCTGCAGGCTGCCCACAAAACCCTATCAGCAACTGCAGGCATAGAAGTAGCACTAGGAAAAGTATTTAAGGCAGTGTTCAGCAGTTTCAGAGTCAGCTATCCCCCCAAGGTACTCTCAATTTGAATTTGTGCTATAAATAAGAAAAGTCAATCAATTCCACAGGACCAGATGTTCCTGCACAGTCTACTAGTAGTAGGCATATTGAGCTTGCTTGAAAATTGCTGCTCTGCATAACTACTGGGTTTTGTATCCTATGGCTATAAATAGCAATATATTTAAACTTACCCCAGATCCCAAATGCATGCCAGAATGCAGCGCACAAACAAGGAAACCAAAGATACGGTATTATGCATTTAATTTTTAGTCACGAACTTCCTTTCCAAATGCACGCTGTGGTAACTTAGCTTGAAGTACCTTCACATGAAGCTTCCAACAACAGCTTTGTAAATAGCTATAAGAAGATTTGACTACAAATTTGTCAGTCCAAGAGCTTTCAGCAGAAAATGACAATTCAGAAATGTTTCACAGAAAGGTTGTCATTTCAGTGAGCTTCCTACGTGACCCAGTGAGCTAAGTCCAACAGATTGCTGACCAGCCAAAATTTCCAGGGTCATGTAGTCTCCTCTAGTATGTGGCATCTTAGGACCTCCAGGTTCTTCCTGCAAAAAAAGATGGGCAGATCTGGAAGCTCCAGCCCTACCTCAGGGTATGGCCTCTGAAAAAGACTGAATTCTCCTCCAAAGCTGCCAGCACTTGCAGTGTCCCTGCCATGGCAGTTGCTGCCCTGGCAGTTTCTGCTCCCAAGCTCTGAAGCCCACTATTCAGTCACACTTCTCATATTCCTAAGTATGTCTGGTAACTCTGACAGGAAGCCAGGAGTTAAGAAGCTATGGAAATGACTGGAAATGCAGATTTTTAAGTTCTCAGACTCAAAATCACTTGGAAATTCTGGGGGAAAAAAAGTGCTCTGGTTATTCTGAAAGCCTTTTTCAGACCTCCTACTCAAAAAGTCTCAATTTTTACATGCTCCAAAGTGCAATAATCCTCGCTGTCCTTTCTCTCCTCAGTGTCAGAATGACAATCAGTAAGGGAATTCCAGCTTTCAAAGAATTCTGAGTGTAACGGTAAAATAGGAGGCACTTTGTAGTTGCTTTAAGAAAGGCTAGAAATCTATGGTAAAGTTCAGAAAGTTAGCTAGGCTTCCCAGATACCTAGTTTTTAACCAAGCGACTAATTAAAATCCACCACACTGTAACCTTGCTAATTTGGAGCTAGTAACATGGAAACCCACAGCAAATTATTGTTGCCTGAAGAGTAGCCACTAGTAAACACAATAGAAAAATAAAACCTCTGCATTCCATTCCTTCATTCATTGGAAAGTGTAATTTAGTTTAAATTCTAAGCATATGTTTATATTTTTGTAGTACAGTTTAAAATAAGAAGGAATTTTAATACCCTGAGACTTCATTAAACCTAACCTTTGGCGATTAAGGCATGCTGTGAAGCAAGGAGTGAGTGCTATTTGTGAAATGTATATTGGTGAAATACCAGCTAGTTAAACTCCATTGCATTTTGAAACTTTGTCAGCAATAACAATTTTATTATCTGGGTACTTAACCATCATCTTAGTGTCTAAAAGCCTTAATTTAACTTCCTAGAAAAAGAGGAAACATTGTAGTTGTCCGTGTTTGGAGGGAACACAAACTGGCAAACATACCACTGTTTTGAATTCAGACACTTGCCACAGCAGCCAGTCTTCATTAAGCGTGTACAGGGCTTTGCAAGTTATCGCGTCAACAGGTCCTTTGTTTATTCTCTGATTGAGGGTTGTCACCAGTGAATAGAAAGGTTCACCAATTGTCTCCTAGGACATGAAACAAACACAAGGAACACGTTTATTTTTGTAATCATTAAATGGGCATGAATAACTATAAAAAAATCTCGTGTAACTAAGTATTTCCTTTTAACTAACTTGTTGTCTTGCAATTAGAAAAGAAAATCCCTCTAAGCAGATTTATCCAGTTATTTGTTTAACCTCCATCCTTTGCTTTTCGGTGTGAAAGTCTCATGCAAATAGCAAGGGACAGCTGGAGTGTGCGGCAAGATAGCTCACAGCCCCTTGCTGTGCACAAGCACACTACAGACAAGCTGCTCCTACTCCACCTGGCAGATGCTCCCTAGTTCCACCAAAGAGCGGGTGGGGGGTGAGACGTGCATGTGTTCACATGCTTACTTCAGCTATTTCTTCCTTTTTCAGTCTTGTGACAAAACAAGCTAACAACTAGTTTCCTTTTGAATTGGCGTCTCCCCTTGTTCCTGAAAAAAGCCTTGGGAGCAAGGTGGTGGGACATACAGTGGCGTATCAGTGAAGGAGGGAATGAAACTGGGGTTTCCCTCTCCTGCCTGAACCTCAGGCTTCAGGAAAGCACCTGAGAAAGGAAGGTTGGATCTTTGCTTCCACGTGACACCATTCCTGCAGCCTGGCTAAGGCATCTCACTAGCACAGCTCTGTAAAGATGACTGGTGTATCGAGAACAGATCTCTGACAATTCCTTGGCTCACTCCTGGGGTTTCAGGAAACCGGTGCGAGCTGCTGAGCCTCAAACAATTCTGCTGCTGTATTAATGCAAGGACTGATATGAGTGGTACCAACACTGCAATATCATCACACCGATAAGAGAGACAGGAAGCATAACCAAGCACTGAAACCAAGAACGAAGTGCTACCAAGTGGGCTAAAATAAACAGTAAAATGAAAGAAAATGCTTATTTTATTTTCACTGGAAATCATTTAGGTCTTGAAATCTGCGATGCTGTTTGGAGGTTAAAAAGTTTGGAAAGAAGTTTAGTTTTCCAAAAGAAAGTATTCCTTAAAACTCCGTTATGTGGTAGCTTTCCAACAGCTTGCACAGAAAGGTACAGCTGCATTTTAACAAGCGTGTCAGTCTTTTAGTATGATCACAATACATCTCATGGAGATGAAATAATGTCTGACATGAGAAAAGGATATGCTAGAATTGCAAAATTACCCAAATCTCAGCCAAATAAATGACATGATCATCACTTACAGACGCACTCTTTTCCTACATCCCATTGATGATAGCTAGCTAAGTCACCTAAACTAGAGGAGCGCACATTAATAATGTTAAATGTTAGAATAAATGCTTTAAACTGATCCCTCTAACAATTCCTGCAGAAGAAATCAGTTAAAAAAATCTTCTGTATCTTACGCAGTGAAAAGATGAACACGTACCCGGAGAAATCCAGAAAGGCAGACTGACATCCAGTTTGTCAGCAATTTTTCGACGACAGATTCAGTTCGTCTGAGCAGGAGCTTAGGCTGTACATTGCTTGATTGCTCCATCAAGTCCTTTGTCAACACTTCCAAAATATGGGTTAGATAAACTAGCTTAGTTTGTAGTGCAATAGTCAAGAAGGATGCAAACAAGCACCTGTTTAAAAAAAAAAAAAAGAATGCTATAATATTTGGAATTTCTCTTCCCAGTCATCTTTAATAAATGAAACACACTTTAGTGCAGTTCATATCCTAAGTTTTCCCTCCTCAGGCACAGAAACTGTCCACTGATCTCTAAAAAAATATAAAAATGCAAGTCCATCTGCTCTTGTGATTATTTTTTAAACACAGAATTTGTGTCTCTAAATTTAATTCTGCAGAACAACACCTGCTTCAGTGACAGAACATTTCTAAACTGTAGAACTGTTTATCTAACCCCAGGAAGTGTTTACAGTTTTGAAGTGAGTTTTCCTGCTCCTTTGCCTCTTTGTTTACACGTACAAACATTCTGATTTCTCTTTAATGGCTTGTTTTAAAGGCAATGTTTTTTCTTCCTCAGTGTATGCAGATGGAGAAGATGGAAAAATTCTCTGGAGTAATACAAGCTTGTTTTGCAAGAAGTAGAAATTACATCTGTGTGCTACAATCCATGTTGGTTTTTCCTGCTAATTCTTTGTCTTGAAGATGATAAGCATAATCATACTATACCTGTCTTTCACAGAGAAATTTTTCTGCTTTTCAAGGGTGTGAATGAGAGTAACAAGAAAGTTCTTGTTACAAATTAAAGCATGCAACATGTTGAAGCTTTCATCCTTGCTCGTTTGGTCTCTGCTCTGGAATAGTTAAACAAAAATAAGCAAACTGTAGTTTGGCTATGATGGATTCTTAATGCTCAGAATAATGGTAAGCAACATATGGGGTAAGATCCTAGCCTCATTAAAATCAGTGAGAATTTTGCATTTATTTCATGGGTCTCAGGATTTTACCAAAGATGCATTTGCGCTTGTGTACAACAGAGTACGCACATGCAGAGCACACATTTTCTGTCGTATATACAAAGTAATGCTGATAGTTAAGTTTGCCTGTCATTTCCCATGACTAGATTCTGTTTATTTTATTTAAATAAGTCATAATATACATTGGATAACAGCATCTTATATATCAAATTCTTTTTATGTATAAATCCATGTAACCCTCCTCATGGGGGAATGGGAGCATACTGAAAATGCAATCTGATGTGTTCTAGGACAACACTGAGATAAGAGATACAATCACTCTTGAAAAAAATGTTTATTAAGGCATATCACACTACATCAACTTACCTGTGGCATGTCTTCACTGAAGATGGATGCAAAGCCTCCTGACTAAAATATAAGACAGGTGATATTTATCATTCTTACGTATACCAAAAGTTTCTAACACATGTAGGTTAAACATGCCAAGCATGTTCCTGATGGCATACAACTTGAAATAAAACCATGGAAATGCTGGCTTCTAATGCAGCTACAATATAAACACTCTACACAATAACTTCTGCAAAGGTGCTGTCAAGGTTCACTGAAAAGTGAACTCTCAAAGGTGACGTGGTATTGACTTCCATGTTACTGTGTATGTTACCCTATGGGGCTGAGCTGCACTAGCACAGCCATCATCTAACACTCCACAGAAAAAGCTGTTTATTAGCCCCATCCGCAAATGTGCTGGTGGGCAAGGGGCACTGCAGGCTGCATCCTTCTTGGATGGCAATGATACCCTTTGGCATACAGGGCTTCTGTAACAGTGACACTTGAGTTCATCTGCCTCCATTCACTTCAAGGCATTTAGTGAATGTTCACTAATGAACTCTCCAGGAGGTCCATGCTGTCAGTCTCCAGAGAGGCACAGGTGCCACCACACTTCCAGTCCCCGCGAAAGCTCTCACAACAAAGGGAAGCCCCCAGTTCTCAATACCTTGTCAATGCCTCTTGTCCCACTCTTACAGCCTGTAAGGTCCCAACACAGCTGCATGTTCCCAAAGCAGCACCCTTGAGCAATAAATTCACACTAGTACCATTTACTGCCATCTGCTATATCTGTGATACTGGCAGCCCCTCGTTTCCTTATAGAATCACTTATCCTAATCCTATAAGCCTAATCCTTATAGAATGGTTAGGCTGGGAAGGGACCTTCAAAGATCATCTAGTCCAACCACCTGCCCTGGGCAGGGACACCTTCCACTAGACCAGGTTGCTCAAAGCCCCATCCAACCTGGCCTTGAATGCTTCCAGGGATGGGGCATCCACAGCCTCTCTGGGCAACCTGTTACAGTGTCTCACCAACCTCATCATAAAGAATTTCTTCCTTATGTCCAATCTAAATCCATCCTCTTTCAGTTTAAAACTATCGCCCCTCATCCTGTCACTACAGGCCCTGGTAAAAAGTCTCTTTCCAGCTTTCTTATAAGCCTCCTTTATATTGAAAAGCTGCAATAAGGTCTGCCTGAAGCCTTCCATTCTCCAGGCTGAACAACTCCAACTTGCTCAGCCTGTCTTCATACGAGAGGTGCTCCAGCCCTCTGATCATCTTTGTGGCCCCCCTCTGGACTCGCTCCAACAGGTCCATGTCCTTCTTATGTTGGGGACCCCAGATCTGGACGCAGTACTGCAGGTGGGGTCACACGAGAGCGGAGTAGAGGGGCAGAATCACCTCCTTTGACCTGCTGGCCAGCCCAGGGTACGATTGGCTTTCTGGGCTGCAAGCGCACATTGCCAGCTCACATCTAATTTTACATCTACATATCTGATTTTTCATCCCTCCCTTTCCTCATATCTCCTGTTCTCTTCTCCCCTACCATACTCTTCTTCCTCCTCCTCCACTGGCTATTCCCATTTTTCCAGAACTTCTTCAGCATCCCTAACACCACCTACCAATAAAACACACACACACAAAGTGAAACAACCAGAACTACATTAAAGGTTAAAAATGCTTGTGAACAGGGAACAAGCATGGTAGCATTAAACCAAACGATGTGGGAAATTAAGGGCAAACAGAAACAATAATCCAAATTTAACAAGTAAAGCAAAAATCAGGCTGAACATAAGGAATATTTTAAGAATAGATGTAATATCCACTTAACACCTACAAGCATTAAGCACAAAACAAAAGCTATCAAGCCAGATTAAATATAGAAAATTGAAGCAGCAGGAAGCGAGAAACTAAAAATGAAGATGGGGTCCATCACTCTTAATTTTAGGTATCTGACTCCCTCTTTAAGCAACTCATCCCATCCTGAGACAGATGTCTCAGGCAAATGGGATGAATCACTTTGAGCTGCCTGTCTCTGCACTGACTACAGAAGATGCTCAGTGAACATCTTTGATGTTTGTGTTTAAACAGCTTAGATTAAATGAGACAAAGCCCATCGAACACACTGGAAGGCAGAAAGAGTACAATACGGACATCATTCAAACACATGAGGTCAGTGAGGGAAGTGACGGTTTGTCACTTCAACCCTTCTGATACCCAGTTGCAATCTACTACTCCATTGCCTTTTCTGTTCATCTGTAATATTTGTTTAGTAGAGCACTGCTCTCAGCCCAAGGCATGTTTGGACACTCCCGCAATGTAAACGGTAAGTACTTAGCAGGAAAAATTGGTACACGATACGTTAAATAACTTGCCTGACTGTAGAGAGCTAACAGTGGCAAGTTTACCTTCGTGGTATCAGTATTTCAAACTGAGACAAAATCTAATTGAAACCATTTCCAGGATGCGCAGTGGCATGAGACTCGCCAAGGCAAAACAGGAGCCCTTTCCTTTCTGACCTCACATAATGCAACAGAGTGGCAGACTTTGTGCCTTTTTTTCTTTCCTTTTTATTTGCATAAAGCAAAGCATTTCCACCCAGACAGCTTCTACAGATTGTTACTGTTTTGACAGGGGACTATCGCTAAGGAAAGATATATTCCTAAAAATAAAACCACTATTTTAATGCTAATATGCCTGGCAACAAAATAAACTGAAAGGAGAGAGATGCAGAAAATAAGGTTTCCTTGGTCTACTTTTTTCAAACCTACTAGTGACCCCATACAGATTAGAGTGGGGGCATCACAGCAGTACCAGAAAAAATAATCCCAGTTTCCTCCCCAGTGAGAACTGGACTCAAAGTGCACAAAGATGATGCATATGTAATTGTTAAATACTATTCTGCCTTAGTATCTGGTATTTGGTGGTGTACAAAAAAAGGCCCTGATTCTGCACCATCACATGTGTTTAACTGTATCACAATAGCTTTTAGTGGGATCACACACAGCGATAAAGTGAAGCAGTGTGCAGACAAGACTGCAGGACTGGGCCACAGCAGTGATGAGTAACACATGAAGACTAGCAGATAATTCACATACATAAAAGCTATACACTAAAACACAACAGGAGTAACCAAGGGTTTCTACTCATTGGTGTCAGTTACACAGCACAATATCACCAGCTGAGATCACAGCTTCTGCCAATCAGTAAATGCTGGTAAGCACTGGTTACCATCATGATAGAATTTTGAAAGCTGTGGCAAATGCACTTATCAGCATCGTAATGTGCCACATATGCAAAAAAAATAGCAAGAGAAGCAAAACATTGAAGAGAAGGCCTCTTCAGTCCTCTGACACAGTGGCACAAACTGCTCCAAAGAACAGTTAAAATATCCACCTCTAAACTGGACAGCACTTAAGTACTTATGCAATTTTTAGAGCATTTGACCTGCATTCCTTTGAATCAAGGTCTTACCATTTCTGTTAGCAGCTTGCAGTAGAAAGTCAGCACGACCTTAGAGCCATTTCTTCATCCCACAGGTCTAATTAGGAAGTGTCATGATGTTAGCTAGCATGTTAGCTAACCTGACTGCTACTTTAATTAGCTATAGCATGGAAAGTGAAAGCATGAGACAAAAAAAGCAATGGATAAATTATAGCTTAGTTAGGATGGCCTGAAAGGCAAGCAGCTTAGTGAGGCTGGGCAAAAAAGAAATGGATGCACACACAACCCTTGAAAATTCAACAACGGTGCTTTATCTACAACATTTAGGCTTGGTTGAATATAGAGATGTACAGCCTTAAGTATTCTTTAGTAATTCTTGAATCAAGAAAAGTTTCTTGTGAAAACAATGTGCAACTACTGTGTAGCACTTACTTTAGTTATTTGATCCTGACCTTCCCAGCTTTTTCATTATTAGGCAGGGCTGATAGCTGAAAGACTTGTAAATAATTACCTCTGGAAAGAAAGTTCTAAGAGCAAAGTGTTTGTAGTCAAGGAAGGGAACGGTTCCAAAACTATCCACCACGTCTAATTCATCCATCTGCAGTTCAGCAAATCCTGTAAAAGCACACCCCACCCCCAACCCAGAGAGTTAGTTTAGTTGACACAAAGTCATCTTCACAATTATAAATTGGCCCCAATAGCTGTTCCTTAAAAAACAGTTTTCAGGGAAGAGAGGTTGTTTTTCTAGCTGAAGCTCTTATGAGCGGAAAAGTACCAATCCATTTTTTCCCCCACTTTTGTTGAAGGAAATATTATATGCAATCCCATTAGCTCAGTGCTATCTGCTACTGCAGTGCACACCAACATTAAAGAGGAACTCTGATACAACACACAAATATTCTAACAGCTATAAAATTAAAATGTTTACATGTGAGCTTCTTGACAGTTTCAGTTCAGAAATTATGCTGTACTTAAGCACTATAAAGCTCTTTAGACCTACCCTCGCGTATTTCCTTCCGAATCTCATATTCCAGCAGTTCAAGTTGCTGACTCTGTTTACGAGTTAACTCTTTGGATTTGTATCTAGTAACTATGAATGCCGCTAAAAAGGAAGAAAAAATTATTCTGAGTACAGAAATTGCAGAACAGACAACCCCTATACAAGACATATTTTAATATTATTTTAAGAAACAGAAAGATTAACATACACTTGCACTCTGCAGGAGGATTACTGCTTCTACTGTTGTCAGTGTGCTAGTACCCATGAGCCCTAGTTATCTGGATCTAAACCCCAATGTTTAATAAAAACCATTCCTTTTAACAAGGTCTTAGAATTGTCAATCCAACTTTATTTGAAAGTACAGCACACCCTACGTACAACCTGCACAGAGAGACACAGAATCTAACAACCACTTCTACTATTAGCAACCTACTTAAAGTAGCACTGATTAAACAGGAAAAACAGTTGTTTTGAACAGGAAATCCACTTCCAAATTGTTAACTTCTCTAAAGTTTATTTTCAGAGAGTAAAGGCACGAGATATGCTTCCTGTAAAGGTAATGCGCTTTTTAAAAAGGAACCCAGCCAAAGAACAAACTCCTAAACTTATTACAATAAATGGAAATTTATCAAATATATAAGCAGGTCAAAACATTCAGAAAAAAGGTATGACAAAAAGAGGAGGGGATAACTATTTCCCCCCCTCAGTTTAGTAATGACCTACAAATTCATGAATGATCCAAAGGAGACTGAGCAGAAACACCACAAACGCTGCCTGAGGATAAGCAGTTTGTTAGGGAACATCTGCCCCAGGGACAGGAGGGGAGCCCAGCTCTGACAGCTGGAAGGGCCCAAGCTGTGACACAAGGATGTCAGTCCTGTGGCTTGCCTCACTAAACAATGGCTAGTAATCCCAGCAGAACAGCCAAAACGACTGCCTTGTAACATGCTGTAGTCTGACAAGATGGACTTCACCACCAGACCAGAGTTAACTTTGTCCACTCTTACTTGGAACAGGGAAAAACCACCAGACTGTTTGTGACAGTTCCAAACACATATGTGTGTGTGTATATGTGTTTATGCATCATGAGTATATCCTTCAGCAAATCAAAACCTGAAAACACATTACTGTACTTACCTATAATGACACCCACTACAATAGGCAGCAAAATAAGAACATATAAATATATGTGTGATGATGTTGGTTTGACTTCGTGCTCAAAATTTCCTAATTTGACCTGAAGAAAAATAATGTCTGTGTTAATAGAAGATAGGTATTATATCAGTGCTTAAACTGACATTTGATGTATTAAAAAGAAGTATGTATCTGAGGCACGTAAAGGACCCTCGTTCTCCAGATTATTGGGAAGACAGCAGCAATTTAGGAAAACATATGTAAACCAACACAAACTTAGCTTTTGCTGTATTTGATGTTTAAGCAGGATAACAAAGCACTGACAAGAGAAAATTTTGGAGGTCCTCATGAAGCACCAAATTTTGCTCTCACTGCAAATGAGAGCCCTCAAATGAAGGGCAGGATCTCGCCTTCAGCCGGCCAAGTAGCTCATGCACTTCAGAATTATTGCTAAACTTTCTGGCATTTTGAAGCAAGGAGGGCACATGCTGATAATTAAAAACATTCCTTTGCACTCAGTGTTACTCTGCTGAGCAGAAAAGCAAGGTAAGACTCAAGCTGATAATGAGGGAAGTAAAATTTTTAATAGATGCCTGGCCCACAGCCCTCTTCCCTATTTCTTTGCAGAAATTTCAACCTCTTTGTGTAGGATGTTCCTTAAGAACAAATACAACATACAATACATGTACAACATCCCCCAACAGCCACTGGGCTTGTCAAAGGCAGGACAGGCATTAATTCTTAGGAATACATGAAAGTGCTTAGGTCCCCCAGATGCCAAACTGGAACATTCACCACTGATAATTGTGGCAGAAGAAATTTCACAAAGGAGGATCTCAGAGGACTATGAAAACACATAAATAAAGGGTAGCTAAGCCTATAAACAGGCTAGAAGTAAAAATATGCTTTGACACAGAAAAAGAATACCACCAAGTGCCAGGGATAGAAATGAGCCTGAGATAATTGAAAAGGAGAGTTGAGCTGAAATTATTTTGGGTTACAGCAGGGAAGGCAGAGATCTGGTGATTTCAATCACTGGCTTGTCACAGGAGGTGAGCAGCCAGGGCAGCTGGAGTCTGCCAACTGGATAGTCACATCACAGCTACACGGACACGACCAAGCAGAGAAACCCCACAGGGCTGGAAGGACACTGCCTTCATATTTCTGGGGCTACAAAGAACAGAAGACAAAGCAGACCTATTTCCTCCATCAAATGTTATTTTTTCCTCAGTTGCTTATGTGTTTTCACAATTTCTATACAAAGTACTCTTGGTCTGAGCCTTCCTAGATTCCATTTGCCTTTTCCAAGGCTGAAATACATTGGTGGCTAAATACGTTAATCATCCCATGGCTAATACACCTGTCTTTCTCCACTTGTCATGTCCAACCAAAGCATTCTTGAAGCAGAAATTTCTATTACTCATCCCTGTTTATTGAAAACTGAGATAAAGCATTCGTTTAATTTTCTGCTCATATTTAGATTATCTTTAATCATCACCATAACCTTCCTATTTAGTGGCCCCATTTCTTTCCTTATCTTTTATTTATCTTGCTTATGAATCACAGACTAAATCAGGTACACCTGAATTCATCCAATTCCTATTCCTAAATTCATTTCATTCTTCCTGCATGACATTATAAAACCTCCTCTAGACTGGTAATGCCTCTGAGCTTTATGTCATCAGCAAACATTATTAGCGCATGCCTTACTTTTGTGCTCATCACTAGCGATATTAAGTAATATCTGTATGAAAATCAACATTGCCCAGAGCCAGCTCCCCATACACAGCATCCAGTTTTTCTAATCCCTAGCATCTTCATAATCACCATGTTAAGTAGTTTACTGAATGACTTCCAGGTACATGTGATCTACCACTTTTTTGTTGTGGAAATCACTCATCTTATGAAATAAAGACATCTAGCACAATCTGCTTTTATTAAAAAGAAGTTGACAATTATACCATTTTCCATTTACCTCCAGGTCTTTCATGAGTCCCTCATTCAAAAATACATTATAAATCTTTACACAGAGCTAGGATTAAATCAGCAAGCCTCCATTTGCTTAGTTATTTTTTTTCTTTTAAATACTGGTTTTATATTTGCTGCTCTCCAGTCATATACTGTATGTCTCCTGACTGCAGTTTTATTTAAAATCTTCCTGCAAAGCCTACAATATCATGTGCCAGTTCATTCTCTGTGCTGTGATGGGAATGATCCTGTTCCTGCTGTCTTGAGCCCCTTGATCTATCTGAATCTTGCTTCTGTCACATGAACGGCATTTTCCTCTTTGACACCTCCATTCAGACTGATCATCCTATCTTTGACCCCACACTCAATATCCTCTTTCTTCCTGAAAACTAAGGCAAGAGATACATTTATTCTTGGGCCATACCTGTCTCTTATACCCAGCTTATCCTTTCTTCAGAGCGGCCCTACTTCTTCTATGATGATTTATTTATAAGACTGAAAAAACACATGATGATTTCCTACTTTTACATTTTTCTTGATGTTGGAAAAAAATAGTTTTTAAGGTACCAGAAATGAAACGTTACATTATAACTATTGCATTTGATTTGCCTTAGTGAAGTGGTGACCTTTCTATGACAGTCACTCCTATGAAGCTTGCAGGATGAGCATGTGATATTGCAAGGCAATGTTAATATTTAAATGCAACACCAATCTCAGAAAGGCTTTTCCATGCCATAACTGGCTCAGACGGCAGGATCCACAGATGGGGGATCAGTTAACAGTGATATGAAATTGAGAATAGCTTCGTTAATCTTTACTATGAGCCATATGCCTTGAAGTCAATAGAGTTATTTCAGTTTTATACCACCATACACCGCAATAAGTCTGGCATAATTTTTCTCCCTCATAAATGGTGATGATTGCATTTTAAAAAATTCATATCTTCATCTTATTCACAGAGCAAATATCTTAAGCTGCCATTTAGCTTTGACATCCATGCTAATGTTCTTATATTTGGGCCTGGCTTTGTGCCATATGTTCAAAGCATTTTGGCCTTCCCAGTGCACGTTGAATTTCACCCCCTTTTTTATCCAGAAACGCCTTCTCTTCTTCTCAGTGGTCATCCCTATGCACTGTTCAAGATCCTTATCTACTTTAGTAGGAAAAAGTGAATGGAAGGATACAATCCTTTTCCTCACGGCCACACTGCAGCAGCAGATTGCTTACAGATCTGAGATGAGGGGCTCTCCTGGAGGCAGTGATGATGTATTGGTGATGTCTATGCTGCAGCTAGAGGTGTGACAAGCTATTGCTCTAGAGGTGTGACAAGCTATTGCTCTCCCGGAGCTCAGCAGCAGTGAGCTCAGTTTGGGCTGCAGAGCCTACCCTCTGACACTACAGCAGTAACGAGACAGTAAATGAACTCAGTACTGTTAGTGGTACCTAAGCTAGGCAGGCATGCTTAGATATGAGGAAGAGAACTGTACTAGCAAGTAGCAGCAGAGCAGAAAATGCATCCAGTTCCTCCCTCTATAAAGAACGTTCATGACAAGAGCATTATTGTTACATTTTACTACATTTGTACAAACACCCAAACACTGTTGAATTGCAACAAAAGGGAATTCTACTTACAAAAACTTTCACTGTGGAAAAGTCAATCTTGTCTGTTGCTTCCCTTTTGAATTTGCATAGTATGGTGCTACGGTCTGGCTTTTTGGTAATATTTTGGACACTGAACCATATCTTTTTGGTCTGTGCACCATTCATATATGACAGATAAACCTCTACCTCAGTTTTAGAAATATTCAAGTTGTCATTTTCTTTCTAGAGGGAAAAAAATTGAAGATAATAAACAGTCACTAACTACAGTAAGAAATAAAATTATCCCCAACAACCTTTTAAAATAAGGAATTATAGTTTATTACTTTCAAACTTACATATATTTTTAATTCCAGATCAGGATCCAGCTCAGTGTGCAGCTGGTAGTTAATGAACACTGGGTCAGGGTGGTAGTGTAATTTGACACATGGTATAAAGGTAGTTTCCACTTTTAACATCATATCAACAACTTTACCCTCTGTTGCATGGCTCAGGCTTGGCGTTAAGTAATGATATTCAGATTTATTTCCAGGACACCTAGACACCTAGAAAAGCAATAACAAAGCTGTAACAGTCATTAAGTACTCAACAGTGGGTACAATTACAAACAGAAGCACTTAAAATCATTTTAATGTCTTCCTGATTTCACACAGGTATCTGCTAAACCTCTTCTCTGCGATCAGGGCTGCATGCAGAGCACCTGGGAAAATTTCTGTGTCGAGCCTGTGTCTACCTTTAAGCACATTTATCACACACTCTGCACGCTGCTTTAAGGCTGATTGCACACTGCTAAGGCAGCTATTTCCTGCAGTGAGACAGGAACAGTGACAGTGATTTCTCCTTCCTTCCCCTCCATGCAGGTGACAAGAGAAGAGCAGGACAAGCTCTCCAGCACCCCGGGTATTGGCTCTCCCCAGTTTAACTCCTGAGAGAGGGGGGGTGCTACCGTCACCCCATTGTCTACTCCATGGGATGGTGCTGCTCTTTTCTGGTCCCTGTGCTGCAAGCCCAGGAGTCAACAGGGTGCTTACCTCCTTATAGCCTCGGAGAAAGGGTTTCATCCCAACATCAGCTCCAGTCTGCCACAGCTTGCTGAGGCAGTGGCACCATTTGGGTTCTCAACACGAAGCCAGAGAGAAGTATGCCACCCCCTCTTCCAACAGACCCATATATGGAGGTTGGGGAGACTCAAAAAGGACAGATTTGGAACAAGTCTCTAGAGCATAGAAAAATGCAGGAGGGTACCTTATGTGGACCCATGATCTTGTACTGACAATGTGTGCAACTGTGTCCTGGTTTCAGGTGGGACAGAGTTCATTTTCTTTCTAGTAGCTGGTATAGTGTTGTGTCTTGGGTTCAGTGTGAGAAGAATGTTGATAACACACTGATGTTTTCAGTTGTTGCTCAGTAGTGTTTAGACCAAGTCAAAGATTTTTCAGCTTCTCATGCCCAGCCAGCAAGAAGGCTGGAGGGGCACAAGGAGTTGGGAGGGGACACAGCCAGGAGAGCTGACCCAAATTGGCCAAAGGGATATTCCATACCATGTGATGTCATGCCCAGTATATAAACTGGGGGGAGGTGGCAGGGGTGGATCGCTGCTCAAGGACTAACTGGGAATTCGTCTGAGTGGTCCGCAATTGCATTGTGCATCACTTCTTTTGTATATTCCACTTCTTTTATTACTATTGTTGTCATTTTATTATTATTATTTTTATTATCACTATTATTTTCTTCCTTTCTGTCCTAGTAAACTGTCTTTATCTCAACACACAAGTTTTAGGTTTTTTTCTGATTCTCTCCCCCATTCCACTGGAGGGGGGGGGAAGTGAGCAAGTGGCTGCATGGTGCTTAGTTGCTGGCTGGGGTTAAACCACAAAAAACTGTAATCCTACAAGTGGTCATATTTATTTCAGCAGGGTGACTGATGTGTGCCTGCAAGTGTTTAAAAAATACTGAGATTCTCCTGAAACCATAGGAACAAAGCCTAATCCCTCAAGAGTCCTCTATCTGGTATTGTAAAGGAGATTAAGACTTACAGTGAGGTTTGATCTCTGGTCGTCTGAAATAATCACACTGTCCACCACATTAAAGTTTCTACCAATAGTAGTAATTTTGCGACCACCACTGAAAAAAAAAAAAAAAAAAAAGGAGTGGGGGGAAAGGGAGGTTAATATTACCTGTTTTCCAACAGATAAGTCCTGGATTAATGCTTCAGCTGTGAATAAACTACCTATGTGCATTTTGCTTTGGTAGCAGCCAGTATAATAAAGTCAGATTGCAGGACAAGATAATTTGAGCTATATTCTTTCCTCATAATGTAATGGTAAATACTTTTGCTACCGCAAAACCAAAAGACTTGATAGCATACACATGCATACTCCTTTTCACGGACTTTCCACCTTGTTTTCTATTCATGCAGCCAAAGAACTAGACCATGATTTAATAATCTGTCTTGAAGAAAGAGCATCATGGTCTTTCACTGCCTCAGAGGAGCCCTGCCTGTGCTTAATTCTTGCTTTCTTCAGGACGAACTGATGGTGCCGGGCACCTCACAGGAAACGTTCTCGGCAGTGTTCAGACCATCTGTCTCAGCACACACAATGGTGCTTGTGTCTGAGGGCTCTGGCTCACAATCTCTGCTGAACACAGTTGCAGTGGTTTAAGATATTATTAATTTCCAGCTGCCTGAGCTGCCTCTCACCTGGAAATGAGGGTATGCATCCTAGCTGCTCAGCTGCTGCAGCTGCTAGCCCAACTTATTACCTCAAATCCACACTTGCCACTGCTTGACACCAAGACATCAGATTAAGAATGTGAAAGTGGGTAAAAGCTGTGCAGGCAGAGGAACAGGTGGAAACCTGTGCCTGGGAATATCTTAAAACCACCCTGTAAGTCTTTCACCAGAGCTGTGAGTGTCCCACAGAACAGAGCAGAGGCTTGAAAAGGGCTCTTTTGGCTTTAGGGAACTCAGTCCTAAAGCAAGTCTGCGTGTATCACTGCAGTGGTGATTATTTTCACTTCATTTCCAATTCACTGATACTTTACACTGTGAAGGGTATATTAGTATCAAGAAATCAAAGTTAATTGGAGTTTGAATTTATGCATGCTACCCATATTTTGGATTTAGCTTTTGTATGAAGAGACTATTTTTGACTTCTACAAAGGAGACTTAGGGTGGGCAGGAAGAAGTTTACAGAATCCTGCAGAACACAGAATCCGTCCTGGAGCTATCATGATCCTATCTGTATGTTAAAATGTTAAATCAGTTCACCAGCATAAATTCATCCTCCACAACAGGTTACAGCAGTCATCCAAGTTTACATCAGCTGCAGTCTGGCCAAGGAAGGAGGCTCATATTGACTCAGTGGGACTACTTTTTAATAAATACATAAAAAGTATAGAAAGACAAATTTACCTGATCCAGGAGGTATTTGGTGTGATTCCAAAACACGATGGCAGTGAAACATAATGTAGAGTCATTGGTGGTGAACATTTTTTCCCATTAGCCTGTATACATATACTTTTGGCCTCTTTACGTGTTGGTGGGAGAGCAAATGTCATTTGTGTATCATTTAGCACATTTCTAACTTTAACGCTGGAGGAGAAAGAAAACAGTCAGATGCTGAAACACAGATGCCACTATGCCACTCATTGGTGTTACTACACAAAGCCTATAACCTAAAGCAAAGGATGAGAGAAGAGGAATGAATCTCTCTTTGAGCTGCCAGATGGAGGTGGAAAGAGAGAGCACGGAGTTGAAAAGACAAAGTAAGGCATCTTTTGAATGAAGTTGCTACGTGTCACAATAATCACAGAAGATGGTACAGATACTGGTCTTACAGCCTTGGGATGAGGCTATGTAATGCAATGTGTGATTTTGCTGTGTAAAGGGTGTACTTTGCTGTGTACTTCTCTATGCTACCAACACATTAGCTAGTCAAGAGTGAGAATCTTCAGTTTCCTTTTCTTCCTTTTTCTCTCTTCCCCCCCTCCTTTCTCCCTTTCTCTCCTTCCTCTTTGTCTCTACTACTTCTCTCTCCCTCCTCTCCCACTCTCCACCCTTCTCTTCCTTTGTTTTCTGTGATCCCCAAGAAATTAATGGTTGAACTAAAAATTGAATTGTACCACATGAATACTTGTTCAAGTGCTAGCTGTGTAAAATGGGCTTGGTAATCACAGGCAGCCATTGCAGCTGCACCTGAAAACAACTGATTCAGAATAAGATAGCCTAATTATCTAGGGGGTTACACTGTGCAATCATCAACAGAGAAAAGTACATGCTATTGCATGAGAGATTCCCTTCCTTCGCACGATGTCTATGCTTTCACAAGCAAAATCCTGGAATATATGGGGGATATTTTGAAGCAGAGGACTGTTGAACAAAAACTGAGGTTTCCCTGTGACCTAACTTCTTGCTGCCTGCTGCAAGGCACAGAGGGCCACAGGTACAGAACTGCCATAACTACTGGTGAGAGTTGCTCACCTACCCACCCATCCCTTGTAGTGTACCCAAACACCAAGTTCATTTCTATCCTTCGGGCATTTAAAGTGGAAGTATAACTAAAGGAGTGCAGAACATCGCCCCCCTTGCTGAGGAGAGGTCCATGACAACTGTTCACGCAACTGTACTGCTAGGGCAAAATGGGCATAATTTTCACCATGCAAAGTAAATAGTTAACTCACATGTCTGGTTTACAGCCAGTGATTCCAGTCAGTATCAGTTTTATGCCTGACGCATGTGTAAAGTTTTCTCCTTTGACTGTTACTTCGCTTTTGCCTAATGTAGAAATCCACAGAGGTTCAATGGAATGAATGCTGATATGCTATTAGAAATCAAAGCAAAACAAAATTGGGTTATAAAAAGCCTAGGCAGTTAAACAACAGCTGCAAAAACAACCACCATTCAGGAATGTGGGTTTTATGGCACTGGGATACATTTTTCTTTTTAATTTCAAATCTTGTTAAGCTTGATCCTGGGAAGTACTGTCAATTACAACTTATTTACAAGCCAACAATTTTTACCTACATATTTTATATCTCAATTTATCTCATAACAAAGTTGCCCAAAGGAATCACAATCTGAAATACTGGAAGGTAAGTGTGATAAAAACCCTGCCTGAAATAATACATTTTGTGTGACCTTTGAAGAACTAAGAAACAACGCAAGACAAAACCCATGGTGCTGTCACTATGAGAGATCAGAGAAACAAATGGTGGTATCTCTCATGACCTGAAAAGAGAAAGCAGGGTCAAACCCTAGAATGAAAAGTTGAGAGAGAGCCCCAGAATTAGCTTTACTAAAAAGTCTTTTCAATATCATACATAGAACTAAAGGTACAACACAACTGCAGGGATTTTTTGGTATCCCATTTCTCATGCTAAGAAGTTGACAAATCTATTTTCCAGCATTTAAGCATAATCTTAGTTTGCTCTGATGCTGTCACCATCTTGGAGAAATGTGGCCAATTTTTAAACCATGCTTTTCTTTGTGTATCTTTATATTTACTTATTCTAACTTACTAACACTACTGAGCAAGAAGAGAGATTTTTTTCCCTAGCATATTTACTTGATACATTTGACAGCATCTCATGTTTAATCAGTTTTGCTGCTTCCCCAGTTTTACAATCACACAGACGGTTTCCTCTCTGTGTATCTTTCAGACAACAAACTGAAAACATTCAAAAAAACAGGAAAATCTGCATGTGAAACTGTTTGGGACCTTCTCAAGGAAATGATTTCTAGCTTGCATTTAGACTGCCTATAATACTAGTTTAAGGTGAGTTTTTAGAGTATTGTGATCATCCCAAGTCCTGCTGTGCACCTGAGGACAGTTCAGCCTTCCAGACCCCGAGAAGGGCGCTGGTGCAAAATCTCTAGGAAAGTCCTTTCCACGGGGTTTTTCTCCCCGCTGATCTTTTCATGTACCCAGAGCAGAACCAAGACTTCGGGCTGGCGGCCAGAGTGGACCACTGGGGTCACATCACCATCCTCTGCAAACATAGCCTTTGCCCATTTCAGAAAGGTCCCCGGCACATTGTCCCCACGTTACCACCGCCTGCTGAATGCCGGAGCAAATGTGAGACCTGTCACAACCGATCGAAAGCTGCAACTTGTGCCTCAGGAAAGGGCAAGAGAGTGCAAAGGCTGGGGCCAGAGGGCCTGCAAAAGGGCCTCCAAGGTGACCTCTGGTATGGATAATGGAGGAGGGCAAAGGAAACCCCTGACAAACAGCCCGAGGGGGAGAATTCACTCCCACCCTGATCTGGCGATCAGTTTAACCCTTAGTATGCGAGCAGGACAACTGAAGCAGAAATCTGAGACACTAAAGCCAGCGAAGCACCAGTGCTTCTCTCCACCCGCGTCCCATCCCTCTGTTTGTGCGCAGCCTCCAGCAGACAAAGGACAGTCAACATCCTCACACAAACCCAGAAGCCAAGTACTACAGAAAGAAGGAAACCCCTGCTTTGGGGCTCTCACTGGTAACCAGCAGGGAGCCCTGAAGGACAGGAATAACGCAGTGTCACACAAACACACAGAGGGCAACGCCAGACATCTCCTGCCCAAGGGCGCAGCAGGACTTCAGGCCTCCCACTGGCCTCTCTGCCAGGCACCACACACCACAGGGCGCCCAGCGTAGCTTGCCTTGTTTCTTTTCTTACACCAAGAAGAAATCACGGGAGGAACGGTTCACTCTGGAAGTTCCAGACCCCCCTAAAATCACGCCTTCCCTGCGGCTACACGACACGGTCTCCCTTGCTGCATCCCGCCTCGGACTCATGGCGTCAGTGCAGTCACTCGCAGCGCTGAGGCGAGCTGGCCTCGGCTACTCAAGAGCCTGCTTCCCGGCTCGACCGCCATGGTCCGCGACACTTTCCTCGGCAGCCAGAGAAACCACGGATCTCCTCACTGAACGCGGGAGGGACCAAGCGTCCTCGCCGGGCTCTGCGGTGCTCGTTTCCACAGGGCCAGAGAGCCGCTGACCTTCCCGTCGCTGCGTGGCAGGGAGAGAGACGCCCGGCAGCAAGAGGGAAGGGAGACAGCGGGGAGGCAGAAGGATATTTCTAAAAATCACTAGTTGCGAGGCATGCGATGAAAGCAGCGTAAACACGCAGAGAGATCTACAGCAAGCGTGCGTCACGTCCTCAGGTAATGCAAATCAGCGCGGCCCTGTCAACTTCGATAGAGCTCCACATTTCTGAGCTGCAGCCCCCGGTTCCCTGGACAGCCTAACGCTTCCCTGGGGCTGGGTAAACAGTGGCAGCCACAACCCCAGAGGTGCGGTTAGCATGGCTGCAGGACACGGCGAGATGTCTGGCAGCAGCCCAGGTGTTAAGCAGCCTCTGCCAACCCCGGGGGGGGAGAGCTCGTCCCCGCTCAGACACGGCCCCTCCTGAGGTGCTAGCGTGGGGGCCCGAGGCCACGCGAAGAACTGGATGGGGCAACTGGCCCAAATGAAAAATAACCTGCTGAAAGACGACGGTTATTTCCAGCCACATCAGTTCCCCAGTCAAGCGTACTCGTGCAACCACTCCGACTGCTGCTCCGGCGCAGGGAGGGGGAAGGTGCGTGCATGGAAACCAGCAGCTGGAGTCAGGAGGAGGGCTGGGGCTGCCACTGAAAAAAAGTTTATTAATCTAAATGCTCAGCTGGGGTTGTGGGAAAACACAAATCCTGCTTCTCAGCTATGCAGTATGTTCTCCTTAAAGCACCAGCAGTCAAAGGAGAACAGGATTTCAAATGCAATTTCAAGCCCTCTGAATGGACCAATCGCTTCTAAATAAACATCTGCCTTTGGACTGCCTCTAGTGCTTTCACTGCCTTGTCCATCACTGTCTTTCCAAGATAAGGCGTGTGGAAGAAAGCCATCTCCCCGGCAATTCCAACTATTTACCAATGTCAAATTAATGCACTTGGAAGCAGAGCAAAGAAGAATTTCCTCTGTTCTTTCACCAGCCGTAATGCTTTATATGCAGACCAAATCCAGAATATTAATGCTCAGAAGCACAAGTATTTCACTCGTCTCTATGAAAAACAAAATGGATTTTGTGATTTTGTTTAAGAAACCTCAGCTGAACAGCCAAATGTAAGAGGTAATTCTTGTCTTCACAGGTAAAAGTCTGGGTAGTTCTAATGAAATATTTAGAGATAAGAACACAGTTGCTATTTATACCAACCATGCTATCACTCACAGAAAAGCAGAAATGAAAAGTGTAGGCAGCAAATCTCTATGTACTTACTCATCAGTCAAATTTCTCTTCACTACTCATTTCTTTCCTAACACCTGCATGTCATAAGCAACCACTGATGACAAGACTGCTCAGTTTTATGAGAAAATAAAAACATTTTGGCACCATAAAGAATGAAGGGATAACCTTGTGGTTAGAGGGCTGGCCTATGAAGCAAAAGGTTAAAGAGCTGGCCTATGAGGCAAATCGTATAGACTATGCTCACATACAGTCTATACAGTTTCAACAGAGAACTCAACAACCAAATTCAGAAGGTACTTCAGCACCAGCGACATTCCTTCCTGTCCAGTGATCCAGCTTGAGCAGGATGGATGGAGAGTAGCTCCATCTCCAGTTTTGTCTACAGCCTGGAAGCAAGGAAAATTTTTCTCGAAGTGTGAACCAGGAATTTACTAACACCCAGGGATTTCAGTTCCTGGATGCATCCTCTAGCTGCTTGCCCGTTATGCAGAAACTGGGTGGCACATCTTCCCCTTCCTTCTGCTCCCCTGGCAGCTATGTTTCAGGAGAAGCTGTGATCTGGCTACATAAAATGAGGAAGAGGTTTGAGACTCTGAAACCCAGCTTAACAAGAGTTTTCTGTGACAGCAGAACTCAAACATGCATTTAAGTCTAGGCAGGAGATTAAGTCCAAGGTGTTCTCCCTTGGGTTTTTTTGTTGTTGGTCCACTTACACATCCCAGCCCTCAGCACGCTGGCTCCTGCGGAGTGCCTAAACCCAGCATACAGGGACTCTGGCATTTAAAGCAATACTGGGAATACTGCATCTAGAGGGAGGCACATGACTATTGCAGTGTTCACTGTCTCAATGCCTGGATCTGAAATGCAAATCTTTGTTGGTACATTTAAGCACCAACAAAGCACTAAGAAAAAATAGTATCAATCCAAGTTCTGCTTTACCTTTCTATGTAACCAACCGACTGCCTCCTCATCCATATCTCTATTCTTCCTGTGAAGTCCTTTCATTTTAAATAAATTTCTCCCCCAACCCACAGAACCTCAATAACACCAATCTTAAAATGCTAACTAACCTCTGTCTTCTGTGCAGTGGCGATCTCCTTGGAAGCAGTTGCATTACAACTATCCTGAAAAAAAATCAGCATTTCTTCAATGTCAGGATAAGGAAGGGACAGATTGCTGCTCAGGTGTAAAAAATAGAAGGAAAAGGCATCACAGGGGATTCTAATCCTCCCCAACAAACTTCACCTGGCAGGTGGTGGCAGGAGAGACACTCGTCCAACTACAGCTGGCACACTCTCCCATGCGTATACATCGCGAGCAGCTGGTAACACAGAAATCAGAGTTTTTGTAAGACACGGGAACTCAATCTAGATTCAGCCATGAATGTGAAATTTCAAGTGACAGAAAAAAAGCACAAACCCAAGAGAACAACCTGGCAAACATGTAATGAAATGCGTAACACATATAACCTGCATTTACTTTCCAAGCCTATTGTTCTGTTGTGCTTATTCTGAGGACAAATTTAGTATGAAATACAATCTGTGCTGAGAGCCATAAATTTCCAAAAAGCACAAAGCAGACAGAACACTTTGTGTTTCATTTTGCCGTGGCTCTCTCCAGTAGATATGTGGCCAGATAGTACTTTTTAACCAGAAAAGGGGAGAAAACCATCACTGATTCTTTCACAGCTTGCCTGAACTTCTGTTCTGTGTGTGCAGTGCTAGCAAGTATTGCTAGTTTGCTATTGCGTTCCCCTACCAAAAAGTATGCCTGTTGGAGACTAGTTTGTCCCTATTATGCTTAGCAATGCATCTATCAGCATGGAGGAGAGCCAAGAGCAGCACAGGCCCTCTCCACTCATGCTGAGAAATGCTCTGATTTAGAGAAAGACAGCTCCTTCCCTGTGTTGCTCCAGGGACAGGGAAGTGATGTGCCACTTCCCAAAAAGCATGAGTTCAATTTCATCACAGGTGCCTATGAACTAGCCTCTTTGTATAGGGGAGGAGTGTTCTGAACGGGAACACTGTAGTTACCTACAGCATATGTTAGCCAGATCTTTCTAAGTTTTAAGAACCACATAGGATAAAGAGTTAGGCCATGTACTGGGCACAAATGCTTTCTACTGCAAGCTCTTAAGGAGTGTGGCTCTGAAAAATAATGTGTACAGAACAATAGGTATTCATTATTCCTATTAGCAGATTAGAGGTTACTTTCTGGTTTAATTGTATTCGTGTTACCCATGGACCATATCTAAATTGCATCTGGCTCTATTAAAAAACAGCTCCATAAAGTGACTCTTACAGAGTCTCCCGAGTCCTCTGATCTAGGTATTATCCTGAGTACCAGGGGCCCACCTTTTTCACAAGGACAAAAAGGATTTTAATGTCATTGTGACTTCCTTTATTATCTCTTCAGGCACTTGTCATAAATTCAGTCATTGTAATGACTCTCCCACAGCTAGCTGCCAGGGTCCCGTTAAATAAAAGTCATCAGAACAAGTAGCTTTCTAGGGACAGTAAAAAAAAAAAAAAAAAGAGGAGAAGGAGGAAATGGGCCAAGAAAAGCGATTTGACTATATTTAGCAAAATGTATTTCCTTAATAAATACCAAAAAAGTAATGATCATACTTCAGCCCCCCCACCCCCCCACCCCAAACCCCTCAATGGACTTCAGCAGGTACCAGGCTCTTACTTTTTAATCTGAAATGTTTGTGTGATATTCCAAGAGCTTGAGGACAGCGATGCTTCAAGAACTAGACAATCTGGAAAAATGGGACTGTTAGACATATGCTGGATATTACAAGAAATAACTGTAAAAAAATAATTGAGTTGAAAGCTCATGTGCCTTCAGCTGTTCTGTACATGGTATGCATGTTCTCTCATACATTCACTCACACTTTTGACTGATAAAAATAACTATATTTTGTCCTTCCATAGCACCCTTCAGCTGATTTATTCCAAGCCTTTATACACACTCATTAATTAAGCTCGATGCCACCACTGCATGACATACAAAAGTAATGTTATTGTCAGGATACAGATAAGGAAATGCTACCATGGAGCAGGTATATAAAATCGTCTCCTGAAGAGCACACAGTGGCACAGCCAGACCCCAAATTCAAGCCTTCTAACACAACAGACTGTTCTAATGCAAGAGACCCCAACATATCATACTTCTCTCTGTTTGTGTCTCAGAGACTTGGTTTCAGAGTCTTCTGTTGTAATCTATGCAGTAGCAATTTTCATCCTATTTAAATCTTTTATGATTGCATGAGTCAATTTGCCATTATTTCAGCTAGCAATTACTATACCAACAATTCACTGGCAGCTGTGGAATGAAAGAGTATCTTCTCCCATGAGCAGAATACCACATCGAAAAGTAGAGTTAGATATATACCACTTAAGCCATGGTCCCTTTCATCTGTGTGCCTGCAGATGTGTACGTCTGTGAAATGAATGACTGTCTGAGATCAAATGAAACCCATGTGTGCAGACTTTTCTGGCTTCCCTATGTTAGGAAGTAGATAGCTTTTTAATCCGGGAAAGTTACACAGATTTAAAGTATGCCTACCTTGCAAAGGCAGAGAAAGCTTTGTCTTTATCACAGGCTCGCTTGTTCAGATGAAAACCAGCTTTGGCTACATCTACATTGTTAAATCAGCAGTATCTCCTAGCTCCACACGTCAGCATGGCACTTGGGTGCTCACTGCAAAGGTCACCTGCACTGCTTGTTAGAAACAGCCCTTGACACTGTTCGTATGCTTAAATACCTTACTAAACGGAGAGCAAAGAGTCTCATTTTTAAAGGTGTTTTAATGTTTGAAGATGTGGATGAGCACACATAGATATTCTGAAATCCTTCACCAAGCACCTATTTGCATCTCCAGAATTCTACATATCTGCAGAAATCTGACATGTTGGGCACAAAATTGCCTAAATCACTTGCATATTATATGAGAGGGGTCTCAAGCCATGAGCTATTGAAAAACAGTATTTTACTAGGAGTAGTAAGTAAAAGTAAGGAATTTATCTGCTTCTGGCAGAGCTTGTCTTCTCTTTTAAGCTTGTATAAATGCTTTAAAAACAACACTGTCAAATATGGTTTCCTGATTTTGTCTGTGTTGAAATTAATGGAACCTATTATTTTCTGTATGGCCTGGGCTGACCTTTCAAAATGCACCAGACTGCACTGAGCAGCAGGTATTTTCAAAATGGTTAACACTGTCAAAGGGCTCATCTTTGGCACAAAGCACAGGCAAGGCAAGTTGGCTTCCGTAACCCTACACTCCGAAAACCTGCTAATGGAGTAAGAGAAAGCCTTAGTCCAAGAAGAGAGAGAACCAAAACAACGTACTCCATAATTCTAAGAAAACATGGGTTTTGGGACTGGGTCTAAAAGGACATTTTTTTCTTCTCTAATGCATTTGTCTCTCTTAAAAATCCACTAATAGTGTTTACTAAAGACAGCTTAATTGACCAGAATACCCACAGATATCACCCTAGCTGTCACCTGCTAGTGACAAAGTCTTTTCTTCTCAATTCCCAAAGTGATATTGGACAGGAACTTGACATAACACTTGTATGATGCCAGAAGAACTTTTCCCATACAAAGCCATAGGATGAGCTCCTGAGATCCCAATATTCCAGGGAACCTCATTCAGGGGCAAGGGTGCCCGAGAGAGAGAGCTCTTTGCAGCACTGAGCTCTTCAGAACAACAGGTCATTGTAAATTCTGGTTAACAATTCGTTCCTCTTTCTACAGAAAGGTATTTTAAGAGAATCAATCACTTTCATGCAGATTATTACATGGTTTGGGGGCTATATTATCTATGAAAAGATAAAGGCAGGCATTTATCTGAATTTTCTGTTTCCTCTTCAAGTCACTTAAGAGCACATAGTATCCTTGAGCTTACTATCTTTGTCCCTCAGTTTAGATTAGAACTCTCTTTCATATTGTAACATACGCAACTTTAAAAAAGTTACAAGGTCAACCTGTATTAGAAAAGCTTTGTGTTTCTATACAGACCCTTGAAGCAATGCAAGGAGGATGCTTTCCTCCTATTAGTCAAATAAGACTCTACTGTGAAGGATTATCATCTGATCTTTGAGACCAAAGTCTAGAGAACAGCTCAAAAGTCTAGACATTCAGTAAATTACCACCTCATTCTAAAACCTGTAGCTGCCCATAAGATGTACAAACCAGATCACATGCATCTTGTGTCCGATACAAATGGTTCAGGTCTCTAATTCTGAGAACTACTAGTGAACAAAGCAGTATAAGAATTATTGCAAAATGATTCAACCAATAATTCAGAGAGATGAATGAAATCAAGTCAAAAAGAGGTACCAGACAAAATGCCCCCAAACCATGTATTTTTCTGCTAATCCTCTACATGGGACAACCACTTTCTCACAAGTGTCTAAGTCAAGTTGAAACAGTCAGTTGAATGTTAAGATTATTTATTGTACAGACATTCATAGTCAGATTATCCTCTTATTTATGCCAGTACAGTGTTTTGCAAAAACAAATTCTGTTTGCAGATGAGAGAAGGGTTAAGATGGGTTAATTTGTAAAGGCAGAGCACTGCACCAACACTGTTTCCATAGCTCCAGTCAGCTTGACTGTCATTGCAGCTATCTTAAGTTTCCTTAGACAGTGATTAATGGCACCATGTAAATATACTCCTAATGCTGAAATACTGCACTGCTATGGGCTGAACTGAAGAAGCTACTTCTAGCCATAGGTTAACATGTTTTACTACTTCTAGAAAGGATTCCATATTAACAAATCTTTAATTATCAAGAACAGTGTAAGTATACTCAAATCACTTGACAAAACATGAATTTTTTTTTTCACTGACATTCAATAAAAAGCATTACCTTCTCTCACACTCATTAGGCCTGTATTTATACTCAGTTCTCCTCAGTAATAAAGGGCAGTGAATAAGAATTAAATATACGTAATAGTAAAACATACCATTATCAGTTATCACCGGAGTGGTTAGATTGCAGAAACAGGATGAGTTTTTCAGCACTACATTTTCATAAAGTATTTCAACAGATGTTACAATTTTTATCATACAGGAAGTAAGGATTTTGCTTGTGTTTGCAGCCACAGCAACCTATAAAACAATAAAAACAAGAACACAACAGATTTCTTGTAGTAACTTGTTAAGTTGTCACCTTGTCGTTACAGAAAACTACAAACTATGAAATGTACAAAATGAAATTTTTTGTGGCAGAAGCAGACAATTCACTAGGTAGCTTCTCAAAGCAGAGGGCCTCTCCCAACTGAAGAAGCAATACAGAAAGTGTCCTGAAAGGAACAACATTGCTTACTTCCAGAAATTAAATGGACCTGTAAGGTATGTTAGGGGAGCAATCTGGAATAATTTTGGATTTTAAAACAAGAATTTTGCTATAACAGTGTTATATGCTGTTATAGTCCCTTAAAAGTATCTGAGCAAGAATGTACAAATCCTCACAGAGAGGCAACGTTTGCATCCACAACCAAAATGCACTTAATTATGAAAAAGAATTTGTCTCGTAATGAATTATCCTTTGTTTCTGGCTGAGAGCGCTTTAAAAATATGATCACATTAGTGCATTCAATCGGGAAACCAGAAACAATAGCATGCAGATTAAGTGGCCAGTCATAATACTTGATAATCAAATACTCAAGGCTGTGTGTGCTGTGAACAGATACTGAGTAAATACTAATATCAAACACTTAAAGATGCAATTGTGTTAGCATATGTGTCCCAGTGAACATTTTGTAACTTGTTACAAAGCTCAGAACTTACATAATGCACTTGATATATAGTCACTGGAAATATTAAAATAGCTGATAAAGTGATACAATGGAAACGTTGCCTTTGTCAGCATAGTGAATTTTTGACTCAACATCATGAAGTATAGCTTCAGGATACATTTTAGAGGAGAGGAAGAGAACATCTATCTGACACATTCAACTTACTGGGATTTCCAATACATTTGGCAATTGTTGAGATAAGAGGGACTAATACATGGAACATGGTGACAAAAGAAGGGAAGCTGCAATAAGCAACAAAATGACACATTTTAAGTCACAATAAACAAACACGCATAAAACTGGGTGTACATACCTGATTTTTAGCAGGAAAACTTAGCAGGATTTTCAGATCTTTATCAGGTGCATGTGAAATGTTATACCAACCCTTTATGCTGTTTGAACGTGTACAATTTTCTTTTAATGTGCACCTAAAAGTATACATAAAATTATACTAGCCTCCTTATCGTGGCTTTGACTTCAGACACTGTACTTCAACTTATTTAATGTTATTGATTTTTTACAGGAACACTATTGATTTTTTACAGGAATACGCTTATAACTGCAAAAAGCTTGAGGAAAACAATCAGTAAAATCTTCTGCTTATCAAAATAAATTACAATGCATTGATATATGCTCTAGGGTCCTGATTAAGTCAATGGGACTCAAGCAAGTATTAGATGCTTGGCCAGTAACAGTGGACTTGGTAGCCTGGGATGGAATTCATCACCCTCAACTTGATTGCTCCATTGTACAGCTCTAGATCTCACCCCCCAGTTCCCTCTACACTCAATGAGGAGAAATATGCTCTTTCAGGGTACAATTCACCTAACCTATTTTAGACATTCATACAAAAATGAAATGTATCACACTATAGAAGCTGCTCGTTCACTCCAAAGAGCATAAGAGGAGATGGGGATGAAGCTCCGATGTCAAGCTATGCTACAAATGTGTATAGTTGATGAGATGCATCCTCCTTCCTAATCTCCTCTGTTGTCCACTGATGTGAACAGTAATCTTTCCCTTTAATGTCAGTGCACTTGGTTAAAAACTAATTCAAAATAGATTTCTTTGTCTTCAGTAATAAAATCCATTTCAGAAGTAGGATGACACAAAGTAAATAAAAATGTTATAGATGCCAAATTGTAGGAAACAGAAACTACACAACAGAAAATTAAGGAAGAATGAGGAAACACTGGGATATACAAGTACTACAAAGATTACACATATTAAAAACATGTGGTAAGAAAAAGAGAACATAAGCATACAAATTAGATAGACAATCACTGAGTTTGAAAGGTGAATCCTAAAAATACTGGCTGCTGTGAACAGTTAATGAACAAACCATAGATTAAGTCCAAGTAATTCCATATAGCTAGCAATTAAAGACAAGTAAGTGCCAGCTGCATATATCTTAATATTTTCAGATTGAATATTTATAAATAAATGTTACATTTAATATTGTTTTAATAATACTACTTTCCTACCAAATGTAGAAGCATGTATAGCTTCAATCATGCAGTGACACGTGCCTTAATGAACTATTCCTTCACTACAAACTAGAAATTAGTACATACTTGCAAAGCATGGACCTTTTTCATGAGGAGCTCACTGTATAAACATATTTCACAAACAATGTGTTTTCTCTCCAGAAGGAATAGCACAAGAATGACTTTCAAGAAAAATATCCACTGCTTTCAAAAATGCTCAAAATAACCCCACAAACCATGGAAACCATAAAGCCATCTTCTCTGTAGATCAAGACATTGGCAACTGGAATGCAGTTAAGCACAAGGTCACTTCCTTTGTGGTCTAACTCAGGAAACTGAGTTCCTGCTGCACAAGAACCTGGTGGGGCTTTGCATCTGTATACATTCAGACCATAACTATACTGTAAGAAATTGGGACTATGCCTGACATATTTCAAACTGTCTGAACTAGGACAAATTTCAGTCTCATTTATACCTCTCTTCACCTTACTGAGATCACAAAAGTCCATTAGCTCCATAGTTTTAGAACCACAGTGGATGCGATCTGTCATCAACAGATGTGCATAAATCAGATGCTCAGATATGTATGGGTAGGTAACTCACTGGCAAGGATGCACGGGAAAGAGACATCCTATAGTTTCTGACAGGCTGCGGATCATAATGTTGAAGATGCAAGGCAACACACTCGCAATACTTGGCACTAAATAAGTGTATGCATTTCAGTGACACTAACATTAAAATATTAAAGAAGAAACCTCTTTATAAAGCTGAATATTTAAAACTGTCCTAGGACAAAGTTATTCACCTTCTTAGACTGCCTGAGGAACACAAGCTTGTTTCCCTCATCTACAGTGAAGAATCTAAGAGTTTAAAGGCAAAAATGTAATGCCACCCAGGACCCAGGGTCATGCTTGTCTTCATGCCAGGAAAAATGTGTCTTTTGTTGATCTAAAAGCTGATCTTTAACACTCAAAATGTGCTATGGAGAGCGGTCATCTCATAGGAAGCAGTTGCAAAGTGGGTAGTACAGTGTCTGATGACCCACAGCATGAATTCTCTCAAGTGCCCTGCACAGGCCAAGAGTAATGTGAATTCTACTTACCTAAAGATGAGATTATTTTGTTATATCCCTATTTTTTTAGACAATTGATATTGTTTGCAAGCACATTGGCATGAATATAACAGATAAATATGGTTTGTAAACCACATGGTTCTGAAAATTAACATACAGACTCAGACAACTACCAAGTCTGTCTTTCTTGGAAAGGTGGACTGGACTGGATCTTATAGGAGTATGAAAGTAAAAGGTATGAAACCCTAGGATCACATTTTAGACATGCATGGGTATGTGTACTGAGAAAAGCAGAGTCAAGATTTTTTTTAATCTTTCACAGCAAGCTAGTTCTTTATACTACTAAAGATTCCTCTTCACAATTGGAATTGATTTCCTCTTATTTCATTATGATAACACGATACCTACGCTTACTGGTTCATTCATACTTAAGTCTCTGCTTCACTAATCTTGTATTAGCTACAGATCCTACTGAGTTTTTCCTCTCTGCCTTGCTAAAGCATACTGATTTCCTCATGGAATAAGAACACGGTTTCAGAGAAAGTTTTGGCTTCCTTTTCCAAGGTACCAGTCCCTGAATGAAGTCCACAGATGTCACACACACTGACCAAATTCAAAAGTAAGTCTGGTCATGTCAGATAACTAAGACATATTGTGCTATTTCCATATGGAAAATACATGTAAAACATTAGTGCCTTGTATTGGAATAATTTCAGCATACTTCAGGTAAATCTGATTCATCTATAGGAAATCTATAAACATTAAGGGAGATTACACAATGCTATGACTAATTGTTTTGAATGATTGTAAGTGAAAAGGAGAATTTATACATTTAATCCTATGGAAGAAAGAGTAGAAACATTTTGCTTCATTTTGTTTTCACTTGGAACAATGTGCAGCTTTTTTCATCAAAATACTGGATTTGAGTTCACACCATCTTTAAAATGAAGCACTGCTGGTATGTTTTATTTAAAAAGTGTAGTGCATACTTAATATAAAATTTATTTCCCAGTAAGAGTATAAAATATAACATCAAGCTCAAAATTATTATGGAATATATTGCTTTACTGGACATGTATGGACTTTGATTAAAATACTGGCTAAAAACATGTCTTCCTCTTTTTCTAAAGCTTCACTCAGAGGTCTCTCTTCACAAAACCAAATATTTAATGATGCTAACTGCTTAACAGTGAAAGATTATGTGGGTGTTGAACGGGATTCATATTATAGTAATTCATTTTTTCACCAAAGGAGTAAATTATTTCTGTTTCAACCAGATGGAAACTTTTGGTGATTCCCCGCATAAACAGGGGATTTACTGACTAATAACTGTTATTCGCAAACTCTTTATAAGGTAACTAAAAGCCTGAAAAGCTCAGCACTGTAACATATACAGTTTCTAACAAGGTAGCAAAAGAGTTTGAAGAAAACACATTACAGAATAAACACCTACTCTCTTCCAATAACTACCTTTGCAAACACAAAGTAGCAGGTCTTCAGCAAAATCACCTTAACATTGAAATAATCCAAAATGGGTAGTATTAAGCTTCTAAAAGGCGGCTACTAGTGGAATTCCTCAAAAATTAATCTTATAGCCACTTTTGTTTAATGTTTTAATCACTGATGAACTGGCATAAAGCAAGATTTACACTGCCAGCATCTGCTGATGATACAAAGTTGGGAACGTTACCATGCAGAGGAAGATGAGAATATCACACAGGAACACTTGGAGAGCCTTGAAATGGGATGACATTTCAAAGCATAAAGTACAAGAACATGTACCTAGAGCAATAAAAATCTCACAACCCATATGTGTTATAGACTGGAAACTCATCAGTTGGAAAGAAAACAAACAAAGAGAAGGACCTGGGGGCATTATTTGATCATGGATGATTGTGGCCCATCAATGTGATGCTGTCATGAAAAAGATCTTTGTGATCCCAGGACACACTAAGTAAGGTGTTTCCTGGACAGACTGATTAAACACCATTGAGCAAGGCATAGCTGAAATCTCTTCTGGAATACCATGACAGTCCTGGTCATCCTTATTTTAAAAGGATACATAAACTTCACAGAAGGACTATTGGATTCGAGTTAAGAAAGGAATGTCTTATGTGAGAGAATCTTAGTGAAGTTAGCAGTTTTAGCACACCAAAATGAAAGTGAAAAAAGACTGCTTTCACAAAAACATTGAGGAGTAAGTGTGAAGGAGGGGGGAAAACCTATTTAAGCCAAGGCGATGTGAGCACCAGAACAAATTAGTATAACCTGTGCATGAACACGCACGTGATGAAAATGAGCAGACAGATTTTAACCAGCAGAAAAATGAGACTCTCAGATAGCCACACAGCCATGGCAGGGAGGACAAAAAGCCTATCTAAATTTAGGATGGTCCTTGATTAGTTTATGAGTAGGTTTACATGATGTGGTTGCTTGCAACTGCCAAGTCTAGGCTTGATGACCCAGGAATTTCTCCAGTCCAGGCCAAAGACATACAATAGCTTTCAAACCTGCTTCAAAGAAAGCAGCAAAACTAATGACTCAAATGTGAGGATGAAGTGTTTAGAAAGAAATTCTCCTCTGGCCTAAACCAAAGGCAGTGGTTCCAAAGCAAGGAACTATGAATACTGGAGACAACTGAGCACTCTTTCCCCGTTCTCACATGCAAGATGCTCCCAGCTATTAAGATGCTTCAAGCATGAGTATACAATCTTATCTCTCAATCAATCTGGAACTGTAAAACCAAAATAATTTCTTCTTCTTAGCCCAACATATATTTTATGGGTAGATCTCAAAAATCTGAGAGTTAACATAGTCTTTAAAAGGTGCAGAGCTCCCTTTCACGTGACTCACATTTATGGCTATGATTTATTCCATAAAAATTCAGTAGATACAATCTTGATGCTGAATAGCCCCAAGCCAGTCAAAATGTACACTGACTAATAATGCATTGCTTTTATATGAAAGTCTAAAATACCAAAAAATACCTTCCATTCAAAGAACACCACCCACAGTAGGGATCCTTTGCAGATAAGCATTCTTGCTCGGAAACATATCTACCGCAATTTGCAACTGGTATTCTTCTCACCTAAAACCAAAGAATGCAATAACATACTGAATTAAAAGAACCTCCGTAATCAGGGAAATTGAGGGTTACCATTAAAAATCCGAGAGCAACCAAGCACAATCCCTTTGGGGAAGTTTCCTTATGAACTCCCCTCTGCCAGAAGACCTTTGGATAGAAATATGCAGCCTATTTTACACACGCTGTATTTTGCCATCAGATGATGAAACACCTCTGACAATGACAATTTGGTTCTACTACTCAAAGGCCAGCATAGACAGATTAATGCAAGAAAGACTGATTAGCATAGTGAATTATAGATAACAATAGAAAGGAGGTATATTTTACAAATAATGCTCTGCTTAGCAGAACACCATTTTCCTCTCATCAGAACCAAGATTTTTAAATGATTGATGAAGTTGCATCCAAAAATGCATGCGCAAAACAAAATGCATCTGTGTTTGCATCACCATGTCAGGTTACTGCATGTGCACACTAGAACAAACGCATGCAACTACTTAGCATGCATGAAAATGCCATTTCAATAAGTAAATATAGATAATTGTGGCTATATTGTATGTAGCTATACTTGTACATTCAGCTCGAATATCCTAGCCAGCCATTTTCAGAAAAGGAAAGGAAAAAGAAAAAGAGAAAGCTGATTACAAATACTGAATACAAATAATGTTATTAATAACAATGTTAATTAATAATCTCAGTAAGAAAAATATTCCTAATTCAAACCATTTTTTTACAAATTTGCAAGAATTAAAAGTTCCTACATTTTGTGAACAAGGATACATGGCTTGCTGCAAAACTGTATTTACTGTTTTTTCCAGCCATATCTTGTAAAATTCAATTTATCTGAAGGTGTGTGAGATAATTGGTTCAGTACCAGCCAACACCACAGACTATTAGCAAGTTAAAAAAGACAGTGTAGAAGCCTTATTTAAGTTCCAAGAGCTGATCAGAGAGAAGCATTTATTCCTAAAAGCTGTTGTTCCTCTATAAGAACTTGCTCTTTTACCAAAGCTAAAGAAAATTCAAGTCTTTTCTTTGAATATCTACATATACTTTTGAATGAAATTTTTATTCCTTCTGCATTTGTGATAGATGGTTCGTATCAGTCAGGAGTTCTCCTACTAACTTACTCACTCTCTCAGATGGCAGGCTAAAATGCTATATTCACTGCTGGAAAAGTGATTTTATTGTAAATGAAGGTAATCAAGTGCTGGGTGAAATCCTGTCCAGCTAAGATGCACAGCCATCCCTTATGTTTTCACTGCCATCTTCCCTGCTGCTGGCAAGACAAACGAATTTGCTGAGTTGATGCTCAGCAGCCCTGCTGCAGGATGTGCTGCAACAACTGCACCGGCTCCTGGGAGCTGCTCTCTGCTTGACATGCAGCTCTGACACGTTTGCTCACATGCAGTAGTTCCCAGTGATTGCTGAACTCCTTGGCCTCGCTATGCATACACATTAATCACTTCTGACTGTGTTTTTGGTTTGGTTTGTTTTTAAGGTCTATGCCTAACTGAAGACAATGAGAATTTTATAATTTATTTCAGCAGAACTAAAACTTCAAATCCACCTCTCAAATTAAGAGCTTTCTCTCCATTAGAAACTCCATGACTGACTAGCAAACCCTGGCCTACCAATACCTGGATTTCTAATTCAGAGGAACTCCATCTCCAAAGAGTCTACAAGTTTTGTTTGCTACCTCCAAGCTTGATTCTGCATGATGCCTCCAGGAAAAAGAGAAAGACTCCCTCGACAGAATGACATAAAATAAGCATGGGATTAAGGGTGTTGCTAGATCATAGCGACAGTGGGTAGCACCATGACAGTGGAAGCTCTTCTGAGCTCTACAGAAGTGCAGCCCAAACTTAGGCAACATAACTAGGTATTAGACGTAAAGTTGGTAACTGCAGTTTGGATATTTAAGGTCTAACTCTGACCCAAACTGATGCTTCACTTACAAAGTGGCAGAAATCCTTAAAGCAGTAGTTCACATGAACTTATTGTTTTATTTAATATTGTGCTTACCTTATTGGCGGAAGACAGATAGATGTAGTTATTATCTACTGGATCAAGTCGAAGTTTGGGAAAAATGGGGGTTTCTTCCTTAATTTCATATAAAACCTCTGGGCAATTAGATTCCATATGCTCATTAAGAATAGCCTAAAACACATGAAATCAAGTTAGTCACAAGTCCATTTATTGATCAGTCAGCATTTTAAACAAAAGCCTAGTTTCAGCAACATCAGAGCTTCTGAGATGATTTACTGAGCCCTGATTCAATTCACCTACTGCACTGGCTCTCACACTGCAGAAAGATGGAGGAAAAGATCACCAGAACAGAATTTCAACAAAATCCAGGCCAGACACTTTTTGCACTGAATCTGGCACTGGTTTAGTGTATGAAACGTCCCTCCCACCAAATACGTTCCTGAATGAAGCAGAAACTCAACACGGAAGAGATGCCTATATCCCAAAGTCATAATGTGTTAAGTACTCCTATGAATGGAGAAGAAAGTATTAGCCTTCAGAAAACAAATTAACATCCAGACACCTATAACGTAAAAACGAACCTATGCAAGTTACTGACAATTGTCTTTCAGACAGAAGTTTCTTTGTGGCTTCTGTAAGTATGCATCTGAGGTGGTACTTCTTTTTCTTACTTTGCCCAACTCTACAGTTGCCCACTACCCTTGGCACAGAATTCAAGAGAACCGGAGACCACAGAAACTTTATTTTGCAAGTTAATAAGAATACCAACATTGATATAAGGGTTTCCATAAACATGATTAAACAAGGGAGATATGTTCATGTTCTCCACTGTGCTAAGCAGACACGGAAGACTTCAAGCTCATTTTTCATTATCAAAAGCACAGTGAAATCAAATGGGTAAAGGCTTTTCAAGCTCTCTACTATATTCCTCTCCAACTGCTTGCTTAATAAAAACAAAAAATGAGAGTCATGCTTTTCAGTGTAGACAGGAAATGCACATTCTTGCAAAACCCAGAAAAAAATTAAAGCATAAAAGAGATTTGACTGGATGGTTGAAAAGTTTGGTAATGAGAAAAGGTGACTTTCACTTCCAGGTGATTGACTTACGTTAGTGTAGGTCAACTATTCAGAACCTAAGGCAAAATGAATCCTGACTTTTCTATCGGACAGCTATTCACATCACACAGATAAGCTAACAAGCAAATAAATACGCTTCCAAAATCTAACAATATTTAATATTTCTACTGGAAAATCAAAGCAAGGTAGGAAACAAAAGACAGAGTAACTGAGAACTCCACAGTCCATAAATTGATACTGTGGGCATTAGCAGTTTAATGAAATGTTTCCATGAATTTTAAGCAGGGTACATAATTACTTTTGAAAGTTATCTTGCTCTCCAAGTAACAATACAGCAGTTACTTCACAAACAAACAAAAAAGAAATAGAGATTCAGGAGGTTATGTCTGTTTATAATACAGTGCCTAAACCAGGAAACATTTACCCACTTGAACACAGCAGCAGCTGATGGAGAAGGGAAGAACTGCCACACTCGTCTTACCTTCAGTAACTGTCCATCATCTGTTCCCAAAAAGAGAACTATCTGATTCAAAACAACTGTGCCATAAACAGCCACTAATCCAGAGTGAATCAAGGTAGGTAATTTCTTGATTGATGGTGCCTCCTGAAAATCAGATATAAGAGAAGGTTATTACAAAATCATTCACCTATACTGCAAAACATTAAGAAAAAGAAGAATCCCTGGAAAGATTGTCAGAGAACTCAACTTTAGACAATATTTTGGGTAACATTTTAATTCTGACACAATTTCAGAGCAACATATCATTGGAAATGGCACATGAAACTACTTTTTTTTTTATACATGGCAACTGGTCACATCTGTGATAAAGATTACATCTACCGCAGCTAAATCACTGACCTCAGCGGGAAACAGACTTGGCCTAAAAGCAGCAAGTTACTTTGCAACAGAACTTTTCTTTTTTGGGAACATAATGCCCTGGGCTTATTCTGAACCGCCAGTTCTCAATGAAGCCATGCTTTGCCATCACCTGACTGCACCTACCATGAAGGCTGCAGATATACTCAGCAACTACTTTCAAAGGCATGCAAATCTTCTGGAGAAAGGAGGCACTTCAAACACATGGACTCTTTTTTTTTTTTTGCATGCGTGTGTGTGTGTGTCAGAAAGTGAGGAGCTTCATCCTCCCCTTTCTGGTTTCCTGCTTTACACTAAAGGAAGTTGAGACTTGCGTATTACATAAATATAAAACTGAGATAAAGCAGCATAAAGTTCATGTCAGGGAGAACCTGCGTGAACTTTAAAATCAATGTTACCTACAATTCTCTGTCCAAGCTGGAGGAAGTTAAGTGACAAACACGTGTAAGCAGCTCATGAAAGAAAACATCATGCAGGAAATCTCAATATCTTGTCGAAGGAAAAACCAAACCAAATAATCCCGACTGTAGATGACCAAGTGCTGAAAGTAAGCCCTGATGTGCGAGAATAAGGTTATTCACCAGGTGAAAGGTGGTCTCTGCCCAGACTCCCTACAAGCCCAGTTATCTTCCTACCAAGCAGTATCTCAGTTTTGCAGTCCTGTAATTGCTTTAAGTCAATCTCCATGGCAGATGCTGCCAAAGGTGTGATGCCACCTGCTCTCCAAATGGGTCCAACCCCAGCCAAGCTCTACGTCTCCTTCCCTTCTATTAGTATAATGCTTTCCAGTGAGCTTGGTTAAGGAAACGATGTGCCTAGAAAATGGTCTGTAAATCTACCTACCTAAATTTTCATTTGAGTCATTCTCCTCATCACATGAACATGTGGTTGCACAGATGCCAGTGCTGGCACTAGGGCACAGCAGGCATGGGGACGTGGGAGGAAGAGCTCACATAGGGCCATGTCCTTAGGAACAAGCTTACAAAGCCCAGCATCTCAGCCTCAAGGACGGATTCCTAAACCTACAGAAACCCTCTGAACGCGAGAACCTATTTCACTTTAATGCACAAGTCAAAGTGTGAGAGTGGACCATTAAAACTGACATTTTGCAGAAAGGTGGAGGCATTTCTCAAAGTTATGAAGCAAATCCATAACACAGTAACAGCTGAATTCAACTCTTGCATGCTAGGATTCTGGCTTAACCCCAAAAAGTCTTTCCACACAGAAATATTTTTTTTCTGAACTGCAATCCTAAATCAATTAAAATCTTTTTCAGTCATCTGAATTATTTTAATTAGCCTGCAAGAACAGCTACTTGGAGTAAAAGACGACTTGATTAACTTTCATATTTAAAGATACTATTTTTTTTCATGCAGCAGGAAGACGACACAGGAACTGTCATGTACTTGCACAGAACTTCAGTAAAACCTACTTAGGCATGAGACTCCAGTACCATGGAGATCTGTTTTAGATATGGGGGGAAAAAAGTGATTGCAAGCATTTTAAGGTGGAAAAAGTTAACTCACTTTTTTATTAGATCAGAGGGTAACAAACTCCAGCACAAAGGAGTAAGGAGGTGAAGCTTCCAGGCTTTGATTTTCATCAGAATTAGAATTTTTTTTTCTGCAGTGCACCGTACAGTAGCGTAAGGAAAACAAACCACCTCGCAGACTCTGTACAATAAGATCACAGAAGAGGGGAGGACTCACCCAGCCTCTGAAAAGCTTTGCTGCCAGATTTTATTTTGACCCACATACTAGTAAAATAACTAGTGTCATATCAGTGCATCCTCCTCATCTGACTGAAGAACGAATACTGACAAGTGTGGAAGCCTCCTCCCCTCATTCTGTTTGCTAGAGGGAGGGTCAATATGACATTGAGCTAATACAGATAAGAAGAGGGGAAATTTAGAGGGTGGGCAGTCACAACAAAAATTGCCTTCTCTCTTTTACAACCTATTTCTCCAGCTTGCCCATTCCCTCCAGGGTGCAGCTGCTGCTTTCACCCTTCTGTCACCCCTTATCCATGTGCATTTATTTTTTTAACAAGCCCTTTTACCTCTTCCACTGTGACTAATGGGGTTACAGCACTGTAGGGCCTTCCCAAGCTTCTTCTTTCACAGCTAAATCCATCCTTAAAATGCATTTAGAGTCTAAGCTTCCTTTACACTTGAAGAGTCAGTCATCTCCACCATGATCTATCTGTTGATCCTGTAACATTTTTGGGCTCATACAAAAATAAGAAAAGCAAAAGAGAAGACAATGCTGCTCTAGAAAACCTTTCTTTTTTTTAATTCTTCAGTTCCACCCTCTGTTCTATTCTATAGTCTCCCAAAATTTTCACATGCACAGGTAAGCCTAGGGATCTCCTGAATTAACCTGTATTTTGCTTTTAAGTTCACCTCCCTATGCTGTTTGGTTACTGGCATGAAAGGTATTTATACTAATTTTCTATTTTGCATCTCATTTTCAGATTTATCACCATACGATTCCAGCTGCATCAGCCATATTCACACTGCTACTTTTGGTCTTGATTTCTTCCTGATTATTCTACATTGCGTGCCTCAGAGGGAAGAGCAGCATTTTTAGCTCACGCAGCACTCAACATATTGCAGCTGGCCAAAAAGTAAAAATAAAGGGTTTGAGCATCAGAGTGAATGAACAGATGCAGCTATACAAAAGGACACAAGACTTGTGAATAGTGTATAGCAACAGTCAACACTGGAACAATACATAGATGTTTTTCCTAGAGGGGAAAATACTTCTGAAACCTCAGTCTTCTTTCTTAACTTCATCACCCTTCAACTTCCTGTATCAATTTTTATTATATCAGAGGGTAACAGACTTAAATATTGGTTCATGCAGCGAGCTTTTATCAGGGCTAAGGAACGAGGAGATGAACTGTTCCAAAATTTTATTTTCATGAGTTGTTTTTTTTTTTTAATTTGTTGCACTGCATAGCAACGCTAGGTGGACAAACCATCCCAGGCGAGCAGACTGCAAAAAATCAGGGAGGATGACCAGGAAATCAGAGGGTCTTCACAGAGACCTTGCAGAGGCAAGGTCCTGAGCCTCAGGATGCAAGGCAGGAGGGGCAGTCAGGAGCTATGCTTGAGCAAGGGGGTGATGAGGACTCCTGAGATGGGGGAGGCTAGAAATTCGTGACTTCTTGCAGCAGCAAAAACACTCCTTCTCCGCCCTTGGATCTGAGTTTACAGAATTGATAAAGTGTCCTAATAGCAATGAGGGAGCACAAGCTCCATTACAGAAGGCTTTGAAACCAACTGACCTTGAACAGAGCATTAGCAGAAGGCAAGAGGAAGTGGTGGGTGACCGTGGTTGGAGATTCCCTCCTGCAAAGGATGAAGGCACACAACTGCTAAACCGTCATGCTATTACAACAGGTTTCTTTTTTTCAGGGGCCCCGATCCATTACATTGCAGAGAGACTGCCAATGATTTTCCATTACTTGTACCACTACCCATTGTTGCACATCCATGTGGACACCAAAGACATTGCCCAGTGCAGGTCAGGACTACAGAGCTCTCTGGGCAAAGTGAAGGAGATGGGACCCCAGGCTTTGTTAACCCTATGGGGTCAGTGAAGCATGATACTCTTCTGGATTTGCTACTCACAAACAAGGAAGAACTGACTTGGAGATGTGATAATCAACGGCAGCCTTCACCGTAGTAACTATGAAATAACCGATTTCAGGATCCTGAGGGTGGTGAGGAAAGAACAGCAGAGTACAGAGCCAGAGACCAAGCTTCAGCTTCTTCAAGGAACTAGTTATTGGGATCCCCTGACAGGCAGCTTTGAAGGGAAATGGAGGTCAGGAAAGCTAGTAGGTCCTTCAGGACAACCTCCTCCAAGCACAAAACTCAGGAGAACAGGCAGACGTATCAGGAGATGGCCCCTAGCTAAGCAGGGAAGTCATGATTGAACGACAATGCAGAAAAACAGTATAGAGGAAGTGGAAGCAGGAAGAGGAGGTGGAAGCAGAAACAAGCAGCTACAGAGGAACTGCCTGGACATGTAGGGATGGTGTCAGGAAAGTCCAAGCTCACCTGGTGTTGAAACTGGCAAGGGATGTTACGGGCAATGAGAAGAGCTTCTACTACCACATGAGCAATAAAAGAATAAACAATGAAAGTGTGCACCAGCTGCTGAATAAGTCAGGTGATTTACTGACAGTGGATGCAGATAAGGCTCTGAATTCGCCAGCAAGGTCTTGTGGTCCTTTGTATCTACAGAGTTCAAGAAGGAAAGGAACTACCAGTACTGGAAGAGGATTAAGCCAGGGATCCCTTAAGAAATCTCAGCTTATAGAAGTCCCAGGGGAACAAGATGGGATCTGTAGGAAGATGCTGAGAGACTGTCTGATGACACTGCTAGGCCATTCTCTCATATTTCAAAAGTTGTAGAGATCAAGGGAAGTCTCCAACAACTGAATTAAGGCAAATACTGCACCCATCTTCAAAAAAAGTCAAGAAGAATGACCTGGGGAACTACACATTGGTCAGTCTCACTTTTTCCCTGGGAAAATCATGGAGCAAATCCTCTTGGAAGCCATTTCTAGGCACAAGAAGAAGAAAATGACTGGGAAAAGCCAGCACAGATTCACCAAAGATAAATCATGCCTAACCAACCTGATTGCCTCCTGTGACGAAATGACTCGGTTTGTGGAGGAGGGGAGAACAGCGCATGTCATTGACTTTAGCAAGGCTCTTGGCACCATTTCTCACAGCATCCTTGTACCCAAGTTGAGATGTTACAATTCAGACAGTGGGACTACTGGCTGGGTGGAAAAACTGGATGGATCATCAGGCTCAAAGGATATTGGTTAATGGTTTTTATTCTACCTAGACACTGCTTACAGGTGGAGCTCCTCAAGGAACCTGTCCTGGGACATGTCCTGCTCAGTATCAGTGACCTGGAGGAAGACACTGAAAGCTTCTGGGTTAAGCTTGCAGATGACAACAAAATGAGTTGTCATGATTGAGTGCAGGGCTGCCATTCTGAGGGACCTAGATAGGCTGTAGAAATGGGCCAACAGGAACCCCAAGAAACTCAGCAAGGACAAATGCAAAGTCCTGCACCTGGGATGGACTAACCCCCTGTACAGACTGGGGAGCAACTCTGCTGAAAAGGACACAAGGGTCCTGGAGGGCAGTAGGCTAAACAGTGTATCCAGGCAGCAGTGAAGGTTAACAGCATCTTGGGCTGTATCGACAGGAGCATAGCCAGATCAAGTGAGGAAAGTGATTAATTCTTTTTTACCTGGCACATGTTCAATCGTGTCCAGGATACTGCACTCAGCTCTGGGACCCTCAGTACAGCATTGATCTTGATAAATCAGAGTGAGTTCAGCAGTGGGCCACTGTGATGGTCAGAGCCCAGAGCCCCTGTCCTATGAGGAAAAGCTGAGGGAACTGGGCTGGTTCAGCCTACGGAAGAGACAATTTCAGAGGGACCAGAGAAACAGAGCCAGGCTCTTGACTGAGGTGTATGCGTGACAACAAGGGATGACACAGACTGAAATAGGGGAGGTTTCTAGTGGACGGAAGATTAAAAAAACATCACTATGAGGACAATTAAGCAGAACAGGTTGTCCAGAGAAGTTGTGCAGTCCGCAGCCCTGGAGGTTTCAAGATCTGACAGGACAGAGCCCAGAGCAACCTTATTTGATCTCAGAGCTGACCCTGCTGTGAGCAGGGGGCTGGACTAGAGACCTCCACTGAGGTTCCTTCCAACTTAAACAATTCTGTGATCCCAAGCAAGTGAATCCTCTGTTCAAGAGCCCCTAGGCTCTCCAAAGTTTCTGCTAAGAACACCTGGTGAAGCCAGATGACTAAAAGTAACTCTTCTTCTTACTGACAATGTGAGAGTTTACAAGTCTCCTATGGCTTACTTCTCACACCAAACAGGGATGAACTGAAAATTCATTGTAACCAGACAGGAATATTCATTTGAGAAACATTAACTCTAGAAATCTGTCAAACATCAGATGAAATACTAGCAGTCTGGTTTCTGAAAAGAAAAGGAGAACAAGATTTGGCAAATTCACAGCTATTAACTAAGGAAATTGTGAAGAAGATGCGCTTACATACATGCAAGTTACATTAGCTAGTCCATTAACACATACACCTCAACAGTGCATATAAGTAGACATAAATCAAAACTAAGAGATGTGTGGATCAGAGGAAAACAAGCTGAACACAAAACTGCAAAATGATTTCAGAGTAGTTTCATCTAAGACACCACTTGCCTCTTGCTAGCTAGGGATCTTGTCTCTGGGAATCCAGCATTATATATGTCCAGATTAAACACATCCAACTAGGACAAAACGCTTTGTGCACACTACTGCACAAAACAAAACCAGAATTAGCTAGTTCTCATAACCAGCAATTCCACAGAATTTGTAGCAGTCATATTTTTTTATAAAGTTGGTAAGCAAAGATATTAAAAATTACTAATTTTCAATGACAGACTCAAATCCAGCATTAAAACTTAATGCAAATGTCAACTTTGGCCTAAGTAGCAATGCGAAGCTAAAGAGATTACACACCTACAATGAGTTCCTACAGCATGCGGAGCAATTTGGTTCCAATCCAGTGAAGTACTCAAGTTCATGCTTAACTTTAAATGCATGGGCATGAAGATGATGGAACTACTTATATGCCTAATGTTAAATATGCCCTTAAGTGCCTTACTGGGTTAGGGCCAGAAAGCTCAGTACCTTACACGAATGAGCTTAGAGTAGAACATGCAGCAGTACCATAGCAGGGATCTCAGGACCAGAAATACCTCGGGCTAAGTCCCCCTTGCAGTGTACTATTGAGAAGCACAGTGCCGATACAGTGCAAATACAAGCAACTGTTTGAGTGCAGACAGGTAAGAGGATGTCTTGCCTGAAAGTAATCAGAATAATTACAGAAATCTGAAGAATGACAAGATCAGAAAGAAAACAAACTGCCACTACTCCCTAACATACTCTAACTATAAACTGTATTCCTGCAGTGAAAAAAAAAATATTGTATTTTCATTCCTACATAAACTGACAGTCCGTGTCCGTGATCCGTGCACCTCATCACATCACGCCTGAACTCCAGAATTCAAGCGTACCCAGCAAAGATGACTGAGACCCGCAGCACCCTACAACACATTGCATCTGCAATGCAAAAGTGACTCTGACATTCAGCATGGTCCACCCACCACAAACACTGTACAGGTCTTGCACTCCAGGCAATCACAATGCTGCAACACATTCATTTGCTCAGCACCAACACTATCTTTAAAAGACTGGACTTTAAAGCACACATAAGTACTGTTACTTGCTGCCATTCATACTTATCGTGCTACAATAAACTCGTAACAGCTCCGGGCTACAAGGCGCTCCTTTCTGGCCAGAGCCACTGCTAGCTATTGCACACACTTCTCCTACAAGCTGCACGCTGATGGACGTTCTGCACACCATCTTCCTGCCACTTGCGAAGCCCACATGCTTCTGAGTCCAAGAAGAGCATATTCCACATTTGCAGGGACTCCCATGATTTGGTGAGAGACAGTAGAAGGATCTGGTCTAAAACAACCCAGAAGCAGTAGCATATGGGCCTGTCATCTCCAAACTTACTCTGCAATAGCGTAGCCTAACCTTCTGTAGTATAACAAACAAATTAAAGCTGAACTACATGAATTTATTTCTATGTTTATACACCATAAGCACATAGAATTAGCTTAAAAAGGGAGCCTAATTAGCCATGTAATGTTATAGGTCGTATTACGACACAACACCCAGATGTCCTGCTATCTCACAAAATATTAAAATACCACTTCCCTGTCAGTGGTAAACTGTATTTATTATCATGCCAAAATATCATGATTAATGACATCACCATAGTTAAGGACAATGTTAAACAAACAATCCTTTTAATCATTTTTAAAGTTGGGATTCTTCAGCATAGTACGCAAATATAATCTACTTTTCCAGGAGGGATGAGCCTTTTGGGACACGAAAGTAACTTTGCAGTCACAGGAATCTGATCTGAATCAGACCAATCTTTAAACAAGTGGATCATTGATTTTTAATGTTGAGGCACTGGGAAGCAATGGGGACAGGGGATTGAGAGGAACACTGTCAGAAAGGAATACCTGCCTCACCTTACCTGCATTATGTTACTCTATGAAATCCATGAGACTCTTCTGCAATTTCTAGCATGGGGCTTTGGAAAGTGTTTATAAAGGATCTGCTGCCCAGGGAAATTTCTTCCCTTTTTTTTTTTTTGGTTTTTTTTTTTTGTTTTGCAGGCTCAGAAAGCACCTCGCAAAGAAACTCCATGAGTAATTAGGAACAAAGAATACAAATTAAAAATCCAACTATGGGTATTTTGGGATGAGGATGAGACTTCAAATTCATTCAGCAAGTTTCCCTTGTGAGAGCACAGAAATCATGCAGTAAGCTATAAACTGGCACTGGAAATCAAAGGATTGGCTCAGGCTCCGTTGCAAGAGTTTCACTATTTACTTCAGCACAGTTGTTTCACCCACATATGGGGTTCTCATTCATAACTACGTCCTCTAACACTGGCAATAGACTCGCAACTCAGTAGGGAGATGAGCAGACTGAATCACACATGCCCTCCGGTAGTTTGTATTTGGAAGCATCTCGACACTGTGCTCTGCTATGGGCTAGATTTGGGAAGCCAAGGAGCAACAGTAAATCTACCACAATTCTTTCAAGAAGTTTCCAACAAACTCCCATCATAACATAGCAAGGATTCAGGGGTTAAGCTGCAAAGTCCCTGGATGGTGGGGGAACTGCAAAAGCCCAGGGCTTGCTTTATGATGGCTTGTTTGATCCCCTACGGTTCTCCCTGATACTTTTCATGTTGTTCCTTTTGCCACAGCTCTGAAAAGACTTCTGAGTGTGACTTAAAAGCACGGACAGGCCTTGCAAAAGCACCTTCTTCACCTGAATTACATTTTTAGCTTCTTGAATTTCATTTTTAGTTCATTTCTTTACTAGCTACCGAGGTCACAGCAAAGCCGGCAGCCTTGCCCATCCTGTCCTCCATGTGCCCAGCTCACCCACAAGAAGAGGAAGGAGCTGAAGAGAGAGTGTTACAGAAGTAGGTGACCAGGACATCTCCATGGGATACCACTGCCTGTGAAAATGTAACCACTGCAAGGACGAAGACTTATCACCTATTGCCGTCTGCTGTGCATACGGGTTTGGGGGGGGGCTGCTGTGAGCCCTCTTGTGCAAGGCCAATCCTGGCAGGTTTGGGAAACACCTACCACTGAACAAGCAACCATAAATAACTAGTGAGCAACGGGGATAACAACGCACACAGCCCAGTGCACAGGAGTCAATTTGATGGGCTTTTTTTCATTTCTGATGTAGCTGCAATGACATGAGATGTGAATGCACAGAATAAGGTAGGAGATGTTTTATCTAGGCTGTACGGAAAATACAGTGAAGTATGACTAATCCTTGGCAGATAAAGGGCGCACTGAGTGAGGAGCCCTAGACTCAGGGTTGACCCAGGATGCCCTCAAGTGTTCCCTCAGACGCGTCTTCCCCGAGAGGTAGGCGGGAAGGAC